>NC_137435.1:27102500-27207500 GCF_964374335.1 Astatotilapia calliptera | reverse complement strand
ATTCGATTAGATTCTCATTTGCATTACTATTGATAAAAACATGACCTTAAGCAAAATTCAATTTTTGGGACTTTCTATTACTGTTGTTTATGATTTATGATTGTTAGCATATTTAGTATATACTTATTTTCATTTTTTAATCTTCTTAGATTATAATCCATAATGATAAAGGCCATGGGAGCAGACAACAGATTTACAAACACTGTACGCAACAATGTCTGGCCTCATGTGACAAGAGTATGCAGGCAGGATGAAGAAACCGACATCACTGGCCCCCACACTTGCCTGACCTACATGTAGAACACCTCTGGGACATTATGTTTCAGTCCATCCAACACTGGCAGGTTGCACCTCAGGCTGTCTAGGAGCTCAGTGATGCCCTGGTCCAGATCTGGGAGGAGATCCCTCAGGACACCATCCGTCATCTCATTAAGAGCATGCCCTGACATTATCAGGCATGCATACAAGCATGTGGGGGCCATGCAAACTACTGAGTAGAATTTTGAGTTTCAGCAAAATTGACTAGCCTGCCGTGCCACATTGTTTTTTTTTGTTTGTTTGTTTGTATTTTAACTTTGATTGCCAGGTTGTCTTTAAATTCGGTCTGCTGTAGGCTGATAATTTGCGTGCGTAGCTCTGTTTTAATCTTCGGTCCGCTGTAGGCTGATAATTTGCGTGCGTAGCTCTGTTTTAATCTTTCACTAAAGAATTTAATTTTTACAGTCTTAGCCTCCGAGCACGGCTTTTATTTGACCCTGGAAAGCCTGGATTTTATCGTTTTTTCTGTGATCGATTCTCCTGGGGACCTGTTTCACCAGCCTAACGCGAGCCCTCGCTGCCCCCCCGCACGTACTACTGTTCAGCCTGTCTTCGCATCAAGTATCTGTCTTCTCAAGCTGCCAACGTTGTGCACAGTGCCAGGTAGGTAATCACAGTTACTGTTCCGGCACTGGGCTGTAATTTGTGGCTGTGGCATGCTGGCTAACGTGGTTTTAACTTGGCTGTGTGAACAAATGGAGAAACTATGATTCCCCTTTTAACCATATGATGGATATGCCTACTGTTGTTTGGTTTTATCATTGGACTATGCAGTGTTTTTTATAGCCATATTAAAGGCTCGGACCTTTATGCAAATGACGGAATGCACTATTCAAAATTGGAACTGCTACATCTTAACACAAGGACTCGGCTGCCTCCCCAAACTTATCCGCGCTGTGTTGCTTTGGGGATAGCTCGCTGTCCACGCTATATTCACCGGGGCTGCCGTCATAATCTGCATGTGTATAATCATCCTGTGGGAAACTGACTTTCTCACCAAATACCATCTATTTGGTCAGCTTTCCGTCGTAACCCAACTAGACTGGACAGGAAAAAAAGAGGTGCCAACACCACCAATTTTCAGCATCTGAATTTGTACCATCTGGTGCTGTCACACATTCAGTCTCGGATTCTTCACCACTTAAATTGGCATTAATCAATGCAAGGTTCGTGGTGAACAAGACTTTCATATACCGTGACCTGTTTGTTTCTCATGGCTTGGACTTTCTCTTTATTACCGAAACTTGGCTACCTACTGATGATCTAGCTGCTTTTGTGGAACTGACTCCTGAAAACTGTAACTTCCTCAACACACCTAGGACCTGCCGTCGTGGAGGTGGCCTGGCAACAGTCTTCAGAGATCAATTTAAATGCAGAATGCTACCCAGAAGTGTCTACACCAGTTTTGAACTGCAACTGTTTATGCTGGATCTGTCCTCTCCTGTACTCTGTGCTCTAGTTTATAGGCCTCCTCACCTTAACAAAGACTTCATTAAGGAATTTTCGGATTTTCTATCTGTGACATTACCAACCACTGATAGGCTTCTAATCCTTGGCGGCTTCAATATCCATATGCGTTGCCCCTCTAAACCTTTGGTTAGGGAGTTTTTACAACTCTTGGACTCTGACCCAGTCTGTCAACGGCCCTACACACAAGGAGGGCCACACTCTTGACCTCATCTTGTCATCTGGCCTCTCAGTGATCGGCGTTGAAGTGATTGATGTGTGTCCGTCTGACCATAATTTCATCTTGTTTAATATTCCAATTCCTCACTCATCCCCCAAACAAACCCAGGCCCCCTCTCTTATACGCCCTATAACACCTGAAACTGCTCCCCAATTCTCAGCTGCCTTCGCTGCATCTCCTTTAGCCACCTTTGATGAAAGTTCTCCTCATAGCAATAATCCTGATCAGCTTCTTGCATGTTTTAATTGTGCTTGTACAAACATAATGGACTCAATTGCTCCTTTAAAATGTAGACTGCAAAAATGTAAAACTCAGCCTTGGCTAAATAAGGCCACTTGTGCCGTCAGGCAGGAATGCAGGAAAGCAGAACAAAAATGGAAGAAAGATAAGCTCCACGTATCTTATCAAGTGTTTAGAGATTGCTTAAATAACTATCAGCGCACCATCAAGGTAGAAAGAGCAAATTATTTCTCCATGATCATTAACAAGAAGTCTGGTAATCCTAAAGCTCTATTCAATACAATCAACTCTGTCTTGCATCCTACCACATCAGTCATATCTGAGACTGCCCCACACACGTCTGAGGATTTTCAAAAATTCTTTACTGAAAAATATCCGAGCACATATCCCGCAATCCTATTAAACTGTCTAAAGACATGTGTCAGCATTCAAGGTTCTGCTCTAAAATGGTTTGCCTCTTACCTAGAGAGCAGAACATATTCTGTGATGCTGGGTAACAAATACTCTTCCCCAGCTACACTAACTTGTGGAATACCTCAGGGCTCTATTCTGGGCCCTGTCTTATTCTCCTTATACATGCTCCCATTAGGCTCCATTTTTCAGAAACACCAGCTCTCTTACCACTCTTATGCAGACGATACACAGTTCTACCTCTCTCTAAAACCAGGTGCTGATAGTACACTGCAGAAAGTCTCAGAGTGTCTTAGCGACATACATTGCTGGATGTCTCTGAACCTTCTCAAACTAAATCATGACAAAACCGACATTATAATCTTCGGTAAGCAGGACTCTATTAGTCTCATAAGAAACAATTTGAGCCCATTATCAGCTAATGTACATCCCCATGTAAAAAATATTGGTTTCATTTTTGATTCCACTCTCAAGCTGGACAAGAAAGTAAATTCAGTTGTTCATGGCAGTTTTTTCCAACTCAGGAGCATTTCTAAACTCAAAAATATCCTGCCATCTAAAGACCTGGAAACTGTTATCCATGCTTTCATATCGTCACGTCTTGACTATTGTAACTCTCTCTATTTAGGCATTTGTCACTCAAGCCTGTCACGCCTGCAACTTGTTCAAAATGCAGCTGCAAGGCTCCTGACGGGTACTAGAAAGAGAGAGAATATTACCCCGGTACTCGCATCTCTACATTGGCTACCAGTTAAACATAGAATCGATTTTAAGGTTTTATTATTTGTTTTTAAAGCTCTCCATGGTTTAGCTCCAGGTTACATTTCAGATCTTCTTAGCCTGCACTTACCTACTCGATCTCTGCGCTCCTCCAGTCAGATGGTTTTATCAGTTCCACGCTCCCAGCTCAAATCTAGAGGTGACACAGGGCTTTCTCCATTGCCGCCCCGAGACTCTGGAATAGTCTTCCCCCCTTCATAAAATTCTCTTCATCCTTGGTCTTTAAATCGAATCTCAAGACCTACTTATTTTCCAAGGCTTTTGGATCTCTTTGATATCTTTTTTTATTCTGTCTATTTGGTCTTTTATCTTATTGGATGGCATTGTATGTGTATATACGTTATGTTCACATTTGTGTGCTTGTGTGTGAATGTGTACAGTTTTGTATATGTATGTGCATATTTGCATGTACATTATATGCTATATACTCTTACATGTCTTACAATTCTTTTTTTTTTAATGTTTTCTTTCTATTTTAATTTTTTTATTATATTATCCCTCTGTTCAGCACTTTGGCTGACACTTGATGTCTTTTAAATGTGCTATATAAATAAAGATGACTTGACTTGACTAATTTTCATTTCCATCAAACAATGCAGCTCCCCCCCAAAACACTTTAACCAGTACATATGAGTCTAGATGCCTAGCATGATTTCCATTACAAATTGAGATCTGATGTGTTTTCAAAGTGTTCCTTTAATTTGCTTGAGCAGTGTAAATATACATTTGTAACTTCGAATTTCTAAATTTTGAACTTGCTTCCAAAGAAATTAATACTCTCCCATTTTTATGGTAGATTCATTTTAACGAAGAGGGACAGAAATCCAGAAAGAAAGACAAAAAAAAAATTACACTGCTAGGCCACGCCATTACTTTTTTCACTGATATTTTGTCTCTCTACATTAAAATGAAACTAACCCCCAACCCCCCCCCCCCCCCCCCCCCAAAAAAAGAGAAAAAACAAACAAACAAACAAAAAAGACAAAAAATGACAGACTACTCATTTTCTCTGGATTGAGCAAACTTACAAATTCAGCAGGGGATCACATAATTATTTCCCCCAGTGTGTGTATATATAACTTATATAATAACTTAAGTGACAACTACTTTCTAACAAAGGTGTTGTGAAAAGACAGAAAGAGGAAAAACACTGATTACAACCTAATTCCTCTAATGCTTCAGCAGTAAGGCATCACACTGAGTCCTTGACAGACAATGACAATGACTATCATAATGATTTTGAGAACTCACTGATCACTGATAATGAGGCCTATTTAGGGGCCATTTGAACAAGATGCTGGCTGATTAGGTTTTTATTTTCTTGAAAAAAAGTTGTTCTTTCTAAATTATCAGTATCTAGTATTTTAATTATGTTCATAGTATTTTGATTAGATTCCCTCCAGTTACACTTTTCTAATGGAAAGGAGCTGCTTGAATATTTAAATACTTAAATGCTCCCATCTCAGTCTTTTCTTTTTTTCCCTCTGCCTCTGACTTAGTCTTTGCTAACATATGTCTTTCTCCAGTTCCTGCTTCCAGTTTCTTTCTTTCTCACTCTCTCCATCTTCTTTCCTCCCTGGCTTCTTCTCTCTTATATCCAAGTATTCAGGTGTAAAGCAAACACCCTGATAACTGCAGTGGCTGAAATTGATGTGACACGTTTCAAATTTTCTCCAGTCCTTTAATACAGCATCTTCTCTCCCCATCCCCGCCCTCTCTCTTTTCAATATCCCACTCGCTTGCTCCTTCTCACTCTCTTTCAGGAAAGTGAGCAATTCTAAAGCTGGCAAAGTGATTCCATTCTGCAGGCTAGTTATTAAATTTGTTTGCAAATCTCTGTCCCTCTCGCCACCCACTGCCCCTCCCTCAATCTACTCTTCCTCTCCTCCATTTCTTCATCCCTCCCTGCTCTTGGCCATCCGCCACAGTCCCAACTGTCATCAACATTCAGCCCCATAAAGCTATAATGGCAAAGAGAGAGAAAGAGAGAGAGAGAGGTGGAATGGAGAAAACCAAAAGCGAAGGCGAGTAAGCCGAAAGGAAAGAGAGAATAACTGATTATTTCCTAGAAAAATAGCCCAATGCTTAATTTTAAAACATGGAGTGTTCTTTAATAATCTCTTTTATTAAAGCAATTTGTTATGGGGCCCCTTGTTTTCAGTGCGGTGATGGAGGTGAGGGACAGCAGATGGAAAAGAGAGCGACAAAGGTGAAAGCAAGACATACTAACAGTAATGAAGAGTGGTGATTGAGGTATGCTTTTCTTATACCATCTAAAGTAAGAAAACTGCTAGATGATTATTTATCATGACCAGCAGGTTGTAGGTTCACACTGAGTCACAGTTGCAGCCTCTTACATGTTATGAATGCAGAAAAACAAACAAACAACAACAACAAAATGGAACATAAGAACATTCCACGGCTTATGTACTATTTGCGTCACAGATGATATAGGTTCATGAATTTATGTATTAGATCATTTGTCAGCAGTCTACTAAATAATGACTGTAGTAATTCTTGCTTACTCAGGCATTGATCCAGAAGAGGGCCAGAACTGCAACAATCACCTCACAAAAACATGTCCACCCCACTGATAATGAAAATTGGAAGACTAGCGAAACACTTGTGTGCAGGTGCATCCTGCTCATCAAGCCGGCCATGGCAGAATGCCCAACTCGATCTACTGTCGATGAGGACTGACAAAGAAAAGCAAGTAACACATCAGAAGATAATAAGGGAGATTTACTTCACATTTACCAACTTGGCAGGCAGAAAATCTAAATTGAAGGCTCAGTTAGGATCCATTGCAAGAGTCTGGTTCCATGAAGGGTTTACAAATTCATCCTTATCAACTGGCAAAGTTGTCTACACTTCCTGATAAGGGTGTCATTGCAAATATTGACATTTAATAACCTGAAAGAATCCCAACAGGTTTTGCAGCATGTGTGGATAATAATTTCCTGAAGGGTCTAACTTTTCCTTTTCACAGCCCATGGCGCAGGTTTCAGATCAGAAAACTGGGCAAAAGAAAAGCATCAAATTTCTCTTTTTCACAGAGCTTTAGTTTCACTTTCTTTAACTTCCCTCTCCAGGGACCTATTAAACCCCTATTCATTAAATCATTTTACATAAAATAATCCCTCCATACCTCAACATGGTCTCTGCCTGATACCTCTGCCATTCGTTTACAACCCATTTTCTGAGCATGTCAGCAAGCTCACCTCCACCTAAGGCCTTTAACACACAAGAGCCGTAAAATCTCTGCCAATATTTCTGTGTAAAAATATTTCTTGGACTCATCTATTTTTGATGCAGCGGTTTACACCGACCATGTAATTTTACTTATTTGTGGCATTTCTTTTTTCAAACCAAGTGTCATTTTTTCACAGTGCGTTTGGTGTGTAATGGCCTGTAATCAAGAACACCACATATGGGAAGACAGAGGAACAATTCACACTGGTGAAGTATTTCCTAAGTAAGACAGGAAAAGTAAGTGTTTAATTTGGAACAGACCAAAAATTCCACAATCCCTTGAGCACCTGGCCAAGCTTTTTATAGTGAACAAAAGTAAACACAACTGGTATCACAAAAACAGGATATAAAGCCCATTCTCTGGGGATAGCAAATACTGCTGTTTTGTCAAATCCATGGTGTGTAAGAGTGATTCAAGGGTTCATGGAAATAGTAAGGAAATGGGTCTTAGCCCAGTGGATGCTTGTTCAGAACCAAAATCTTTATTTTTTCTTAAACCTAAACAAATAGGTTTGGCGCCTCAACTCAACCAAGTAGTTTTGCCTGAACAGAGATTGAGTGAAAGCGCAATCAAAAAGTAGATGAAAATAAAACAAATCAGCTATGAAAACAAACAAACAAAGCTTCCACACTGATCGGAGGTCTCTCGGCTGGGAAAACAGTGATTTATGCCACTGCCAACATTCCCATGTGCGCTTTGTTCTTTAAAGACAATTAGACTCATAGGTTTTAGTATCTAAAAATGCTTTGAACAGTTTGTCAAGACACTGAAGCAAAAGCATAGCTAGAGGATGTGACGCAAGTGACTTCTGAAAAAGAAAAACAGTGGGATTTTTTTTAAAGCTTTTCAGCAATAATTAAGTATTGGCTTAAAGGAAAGTTGTGAAAGCCATAGAAACAAGTGGAAACGATGAAAATGTGTGAAACAACTAAAGAAATAGTACTTTACAATTAAATACACATAATACAATTAAAAGATTGATGGGTATCTGAAAGTAATAAAATCAGTGGTTTGGCATGATGTGACCATGTAAGTGCTCATTTTCCATTTTGCAATCTATGAAGTACGAGTGTCTGGATCCATTAAAATATTAATAACAATATGAAATATTGAAAATAACCATATTAAAAAAAGGAAAATCTCTTTGTGTTTCGCTGTGTTAACATAACTATGGTCTTTAAAGTACATTCAGATTTAGCATACTGATTCACTTCACCTCAGAAATCATTATGCATCAGTCTTGCCTGCATTAGCTGCCTGTATTTACCAGGTATTGGATATATACTAAACTTTTCAAGCACACTACTATTATGAAGACTGTTAAAACTTCTGTATGTGACTCAGTGAGTGCAAGAACAATGGTGTGAATTAAAGCAATATAAAATTGTTAAAATAGTTTTACACAATATGTGTTAAAGACACACAAGATGGTTATTCTAAGTAATCACTTTAACTCTAAGCAGTAAAAAAACAACACAAAAGAAAAAACAATAAAAACAAATAAACCAGTGCACACAGATCTGCCCCAAATGTAATAAAAAATAAATAAATAAACTATAACAAAGTACAGAAAGAAAATCTATATCAGGACTGCAGAGGATCATTACTCTATCCTCCATAGGAATAAGTGGTCTTTGTGTGGTTTATACAATTACTGGATGCTACATAAACACATTATTTACAGGAGTCTCATTATCATTAAAGTCTGTATAGCACCGTTTAATCCCATACAACATAATAATTATTCGTTTAGTTGAAATATTAGTCCTTTGTACACGTCTAAATCCAATTAAATGTAGAGTGGAAGTGACTCAGTTAGGCTCTGCCGTTAGTGATTAAGGCATTTAGCTGATGAAAACACGCCGTCTCTAGAACTTGTGATATTAGTCCTAATTCTTCTGTATAATATTTTTTAAATACAAATAAACCTAAAAATTTGCAGTGAGAAGTTTAGTGGCAGAAAACAGCTGTATTTCCTTATTTTGTACTTAATAATCTAATAATAGTTTGGTGCGATTGGGCTGATGCAACTGTAATTTTCCCTTCTAGATCTCGGTATGGAATTTACAGCCTTAGGAACAGCAAAGATATTGTACAGGACCCTCAAACTCCCAAGCCTCTGGTAGAGGACCTGAGCTTGAAGGACCACCCAGAGGGGACAGTGTGGAATTTAAAAAAAAAATATATATATATATATATATATACGCACACAGTAAGGATCCCAGGCTATCCAAGCCTCACTCACAATATCAGTGAGAGGCACATAACTGAAGACATGCCAGCTTAGATGTGACCTTGACTAACAAGGTCTGTGCAGGTGTTGAGGAACCAGGACACACTGATGAGAAGTGGGCTATTGGATGAAGAGGGCATAAGTGGACAAAGGATGGTGTTGGGTTTATTTGTTTAACCCCGCTGGAACACAAGACACTCAATAACTGCACGACAAAACAAGACAAGACAGAGCTCTTTGTCTTTGTGGCTCGCGAGGGACGTCAGAAAAGATTCCTTCACCTGAACTCAGCTCACTTCGACTGATTCCTTTGCCACAGCCCTTTTTTATTGTCAGCAAGCAATCATTCATGAAGATGCAATTACAAATACATGTGACATTCTTAAGCAGGCATATCTGAACAACATCAGTGTCTATATTTTGTGTGTGTGGGTGTGTGTAGGTGCGTGTGTGTGTGTGTGTGTGTTTCCAGCTATACCATACATAGCCATACGACCTTTCTATGAATTTAAACTGTGTGTATGAGGTATGCAGAAAAGCAGAAGTAAGGGTCTCACTACATGATAAGAACAAGAACTTGCAATAGGTCATGTCACAGACAAACATTTAAAGGTGTGAAGTCTTGCACTTTTAAGAAACAGAAGAGTCTGGTTCCTAAAGCTATACTGGAAATTATAACATCGAGGCTGCTTCCTCTCATCTCATGGTACACAAGTGCACACAGAATCTTAACAGACCTAATAAGGATATGATTTTTATCAGCATACAGATGATTATATATTTCTAAGCATAAATGATTATATGTTTCTAAGCACAAATGACAATATAAAAAACATATCACTCTTACAGATGGGAATAGGGAACACTTGAAATGCTATTAAGCGAAAGTGGTTCTGTGCGCTCCTTGAAAAATGGTCAAAGATGCCCATAAACATGCTCCCAAATCTTGTGGACAAGCAGATGAGCAAATATTTCTGGCTATATATAATATTTTTTAAGTTCAGCAATACAGGGCAGGTAACAAAGTATAATTAAAATATAAATCAACTTCCTACTAAGTTCATTATGGGTCTCCCTATTTCTCCCCATGGATAAATTCCTATTACTTTAAATAAGCAAATAAGATTAAAATAAAGCAGTTAAAAATACTGCTTTATTTTAGAATTAAATTATTTACCTTATTCCTTCCTTGAAAGCTATAAGGGCGGGAGTCAGTAGAGCTGCAGTAAAACTACAGCAAACAACACAAGAATTGCTATCCCTAAGTTTTTTTAGAGACCTGAAATGAAGCCTGAGCCACAGGTACATCAAACTCCAGCCCTGCTGACAGCCCAGCCAGGATGAGAGGAAATTGACAAATAAAAGTAAAAGGCAGGGCAAAAGGAGAAGGGGAGAAAAGAAGGTGAGATATATGAGAGAGGTGTGCTAAACCACTTTTCTCACCTCAAATCAAAAGTGGAGTGGTTTTCCTATCTGGCGGTTAGAGGTAAGATATGAGCCAGGCTCCACACTCTGACAGAATAATGCACCTGACTGCCAACAAATCACACACACCCATACAAAAGCACACAGGTACAAAAACACACGAGTGTGTATTTAAGGACACACGGGCAAACAAATTCAAAACATGCATCTACAGCCCTGTGACACATAAAGGTAAGTCCACCAAAAACACACTAAGACGCACAGAAAAACCACAAGTGGTAGGCTGAACTGATGAAAACGTAACACACGTGGGGAAGTCAGAGTCAAGATAAATGTTAACAACCATTTTCCAATTGTATAACTGTGTGCTTTCTTCAGTGAGAGTTACATTAACTGCCCCTGATGTCCATTGCAGCAAACAGGAAACTAGTTGTATGTGTAATGACCATGCATAGGTGATTGTGTGTATACCTCTGTCTCAAAATAACAAAACAAAGCAAAGAAACAAAAAGCAAAACAACCAAGAAAACAACCTAGTTTGACTTTCAAAATTTCCTCCCTCCTTTAGTTCATCCTTTGCTCCCTAGTCCTGCAATTGGGTCCTCCAGTGCCTGCCACACAACTTGTATATACATTAAAAGTGACATGAGTTTAGGGTGATGCAAGAAACACAATATGCAGATGATAGACCTATCTACTTAAATACTATTTAGGCCTACTTATCTCTATAAATGCACTGCTGGAACCTGTATTTGACACTGAAAGAGCAACTTGAAATCAGTACCTGTTTTGTAAAACGTTGCCAGTTTTATTACCATGAGTTTCATTAAGCAAGCATCTTGACTGATAAAACTATGCCAGAAACCCAATAAACACATAAATTAAAAAAAAAAGTGATTAATTGTTTTCATCTTTAAAGGGACTGGCATGCGACATTTGCTTTTAATGTTATTGGACTAAGTTAGCTGGCATGTGTGCACAATTTTTTGATTATTCCTGTTTTAATAAAACTTACGTGCAATACTTTTTTCAAGTTTGAGCAGAAGATAGAAACGGAGAGGCCGCATGCAAACAATAAACAACAACTTTTAAATGTGTTTCCTGGAGTTAACAGACTTATGAAGGTAGCAGAGAGAGAGCAAGACATAAACAGAAGGAGACGAACAAAGAAAAGGAATGCGCACAGTTTGATAACCCAGGAATTTTGAAGATGGGGTAATGTCATTGAGACACAAATGCCACAGCATATGGAATAATGATAAAGTCACTGATGCACTGACAATCAAGAACTGGAGAGAGCAGAGAATGTCAAGCGGAGAGAAAAAGTGAGAGGCGAGATGACATAGACGAGATGCAAAGGATGAGATGAAGGCAAGCAATGTGGAATGAAAGTAAAACAGAACTGCAAAGTGATAAAGAGGTTGCAGCGCAGTCAGGCATGGCTCAAAGGCCAGGAATTGGTGGTAAACATTTAGTGAGGCAAAGATGAGAGTCTGAGGGACTTTGGAACAGTAGATTGTCTCCTCTCTCTTCTTTTGAACTGTGCACTGAGCTGCCCTCCACCTTTTTAGGGAGTCATCTGCCAAATTGGATCAATAAGTAATTAACACTTTGGCTCTCTGCTGCCAAGTTCTCTTCCTTTCCTTCTCTGTTGCTCAGTCTTTGTACTCTTCTCTGTAGATACAGACACACACACTTGCTCACAGTGCATCAAATATCCACAAACACACTGAGTTAAAGGCAGGGGGAGAGAGAGAGTCACCCATGCACAAATTTACACATATTTTACTTCTTCGGCTTCTGCTGTGCTCATGGGGGTTGTGAGCAGAAGCAGCGTGGGTATCAATCCCTGCTGTCCTCGAAAAGGCTCTCTGTTCCATCTGAATACCCACTGACTCAAATCTCTCTCACTTCAGTCTCTTCTGACTCTCCCATGACACAAATACATACAGTGTCACCTCCATGATTTTCTATTGTGCGCCCTTGTCTTCTTGCTATAGTGACATTTGACACCTGTTGGTGTAAGTGGAGCACTGTAGGGATAAAGTGGCAGCCTGTCACACTTGACTTGCAAAAAATACTGGGGAAAAAAATTGAGTCAGTGGGATATCTGTAATGTAGAGTGATTGGCTAGATAGGAGAGAAAACATTGAAGGGAGACAAAAATGAGACCTAAACCAATATGTAGGAAGAAGAAAGAGGGCAGACCAATAAAGATGGGCAGCAACAGAAAGGATGATAGAGACAAAGACAGAAAGGCAGAAATACAGGAAGGTAAAGATAACAACAGCTCAGGGCCAAGTATGGGATTGATGTGTGAGGATTCAGTGCAAAGCCCTATCATCAATCCTATTGGCTAATCAGATGTATGGCTGAATTATTGATAAGGGAGTCCCATCAATAATTGCAGTGCTGCTGCTTTTGGACCACAGACCATAGAGAAGGGTGAGAGCTGGTGGCTTATTAGGAGAAAACACACAGTCATCACAAACATTTACAAAATATATACTATAAAGAAATGACCATGATGTCATTTCAGTTTGAAATGGACTTGTAAATGTTGAAACATGAACGCCAAAGGCAAAAATCACACATTTCACCTATTCACTGGTTCACTGTTATAATAAAATATATTGCAAGCACAATACTGTTCTGCTTTAAAGAAACAGTTATATACTTTTATATGGACCTACAGAGAAAGAAAAGGTTTTTCTCAAAACTAGTTTTGAAAAATCAGCATCTGTGTAGAATTGTCTTTAAACATTTCTAACATAATCTCAAATTTTAGGTTTGTCAAAATTACTCAAAGAACATGATTTCAAATAGAGTAATATTTCATGAAATAACATACTCAGGCTCAACAGTTAAAAAGAAAAAAAAATAGAAAGAAAAATTAAATTGCTTGTCAAATCCAGAAGATGTCACGCTGAAACAATGTTTTGGGCAGGTCACATTAGTCAGCAAGCTAAATGTTACTTACCCATTCTAAGATTTATTAAGCTAGCTAAATGTCAGTTGTCTCAAAAAGGACTGATGAAACAATGAGAGCATGTTTGCTATTGTGCTGAAAAAAATTAATTAAATACATGTGAAAGAAGCTGCATAATAACAGGATGAACCTGTGTCAACAGGCTTGATACCATTTTGAAAAAAACAAAAAGGTTGCGGTATTTTTAAACTACATTTTTAACAGTAATTTTAAACTATACAATTAGTTGCAAGTTAATTTTCACAAGTGTTTAAGACTAGGTTTCAAGCTTTGATTCATTTTACAAATTATTTAGATAATTTAGCTACAGATCATAAATGTAGTAAAATGTTTTTTACAACCTACTAATAAACAATGGGAATAATAAACACTACAATAGCTAACATGTAACTAAGTGAAATATTGTAGAAGAAGAGCATAATGGAAGTCAGATATTTGTCAAACAAAAAAGCCAAAACTTTGGATAGTGTGTGGTATTAGTTATGCTAAAATAAAAAGGGAGAGCTTGTCATGGTTTGCTGTGTGGCAGGCAGGATGCAGGATCCAAACGCAGGACTCATACATGGAAAATTTAACTGAAAGCGGCAGCTTTATTGCAGGAAATTACTACTACAAATACAAAACAAAAACAGACAACTAGAAACAAGACAGCTCAAACTAAGACATTAGAAAATAAACTAGGAACTGGAAACTAAGAATTACTTAGAACACAAAGGGAAGAAACACAACATAGTGAGGGTACGACGTGACAGCTAACAGAGAAAAACAGGCCTAAAATACACCAGGGAGTAACGAGGGAATGGAAAACAGGAGGGCTAATCCAACATAATGCGTCACAGGAAGCAAATCAGATTACAATGGGGACATGAATAGGACATAGAAATGAATAGGACATGGACTATCAAAGTAAAACAGGAAACACGACACATGTACAAAGACACAGTCAGACACTCAGGCTCATTAACTCGGTAACAGAGGGAACATAGAGACAAGGGTGACTAGACATTAGATGTGGGACCAGGACAGTAGTGATGTTCGATTCGTGAACGAATCGTTCAATACTCGAGAATCACTTTACTGACTCGTGATTCATGATTCACAAGCCCAACTGACTCACTGACTCATCCCTGTTGCTGTTAGCAAACTAATTCCATTAGTAGAAATATATCTAGCTTATAATTAAAATTGTGGGGGGAAAAAAACAACAGCCAGTTTCGTAACAAAAGCATTTCTGCTCTGAACTGGAAGAAAAAACCCTGAGTAGAAGCTCACATCAAGAAAATAGCTCCTCGGTTCAGAGTAGCATCGCGCTGCTAACATGCTAACAACACATTTGAGCTACTCACCCCCTCCCTTCCTGTACTGAATCGTAAGCGTAAGCGAATCACTTAGGACTCGCTCACCCCCTCCCTCCTGTGCTGAATCATAGAGCGAGCGGACGAATCACTCACTCACTCACCCCCTCACAGCGCAGTGGACATTTAGATGAGAAAATATATATTTAACACATTTAAGGAAAATACTAATAAAATACAAATAAACAAAATAAATGTTTATTAAGCAATTTTGATAGGAAATTGCTTAATTTTAGAAATGTTTTTGCTCTTTTTTTTCTCTATAAAATAGTTGTTGTTGTTGTTTTTTTAATCATTCATCTTAGCAGTGGGATTTACATGAAAAGGGAAACAAATTAAGTTTGAGTGAAAATGTAAAATTTTTGCACTCTCTGATCAACTGACTCAGTGAATCAAATGACTCAAAACACCCGATTCACTTTGGTTAGTGACTCATTAACACTCGATTCAGTAAAAAGAATCAAATTTACCATCACTACAGGACAGGCACAGAGAAAAAATGGGGACACAAAAACACAAAAATACAAAGGAAGGAAGAACTAAGATCACTAAGCACAAACGGAAGATAACCAAATTCAGGAATAACAATCATCAAAAGAATATTAAAGACCTGAAACACAAATACTGGGTTGCAGACCCAGTACTGTGACAGAGCTCACTTTGAGAGATTAAACTAGTCACTGCCTGCACTTTAAAACTGATCTTATAACAAAACTATAACAAGATTTAAAAAACAAACAAACAAATTTTAATAAATTATTGCATCTTGTCCACATCTGTCTGTAATCTCTCTTTCCCATCCACCATTCACAGGGCTCCTGCTTAGCTTGCAGCGCTTCACATTCTGAACTCTACTTTTGAGGTCTGAAAACTGTCTGATTCATCCACACATCATCTCAAAGGTTCTCTATTGGACCAACTCTACGAGCAGCCTCAACCGGTGATACAAAGTGTAATGGAGCCATGCATTTATGTTGTTGATGTCAGCACCTAAATGTCACAAGAGAAACCAAAAGTCATCAGATGAGTTTTTTATCTTTTGTCTAATTTTTCCTGTTTTAGCTGACAGGACTTGCTTTAATTTGGTCTTCTGTATCCCATGTGTTTATGTGTTCAGAGATGTTGTCCTGTGTACCTCTGTTGAGTTAGTGTTGCCTTCTTATCAACTCGAACCAGTCTTGCCATTCTCCTCTGACTGTTGGTATCAACAAGGCATTTTCACTCAGAGAACTACAATTCACAGAATATTTTTCAGCCCATTCTCTGCAAACCCAAAAGATGGTTATGTTGGGAAATCCTAGTAGATCAGCAGTTTCTGAAATACTTAAACCAGCCGTCTGGCACCAACAATCATGCCACATTCAAAGTCATTTAAATGAGCATTCTTCTCCATTCTGATGCTTAATTTGAAGTTGGTTATCTTGACCCAGTCTACACAACTAAATGGGCTTCTCATGTTTGACTGGATGATTAACTAATTAATGATTACCAGGTGTACCTAATAAAATGTCCACTGAGTGCACGTTACTGTATTACTAAATAATAATAAGTAATTTGAGTTTTTAGCAGATGTTCAATCTGATTTGAAACCAAAACTGTAAGACTACAAAGAGTATTTTTCCGTGTTTTCTGAAATGTGATGTACAAACTATTAAGACCCTGGTCAGAATAAATAACCTATCAGTAAAATACAGCTGCATTAACCCTTTAAGACCTACGATAGAACCAAGTCCGCCAGAGCGTATCTTTATATTTTTACATGCTGTAGTGCCATTTGTGGGAGAATTTCAAGTTGCTATACATCAATACAACCATTATAGCCCAAACTTTAATAATATGTATGCATTAAGTCAATAATAACTACATAAATTGCAAAAAAGTGCAATAAACTACAAAAAAATTGAAAATCGTTTTTGTTTTTTACATATATTTCTAGTTAGAGAAATTTCAGAGGTTTATCCCTCAAAACTTTAAATACAAAAAAGTTGCACAAAAAAGTTTCCAATGACAGGAAATGTTTTGAGTGTCTTCATAGTTTTATTTTTGAGATACACCAATTTTTTACTGCAGGAAAATATTATAAATATTATAATGCAAATTTGCAAAAAAAAAAAGCATGTGCATAAAAATGAACTATTTTCAGCAGTGCAATTTGAGTTCTAAGCATCCCAGAAACTACTCAGAAAAGCATGAAGTCAAACATGACTTTTAAAAAACACCAGTATAGACTTATAAGGCCCCAAAAGTAAAAAAAACTACATTTTCCACGAAATGACGTCACTTCTGGTTCCGGGGAGGTAATGGCGGACATGCGGTAGTTCGCGCTGACGTCTATTCTAACGTAGGAAGTGTTATGAACAGCTGATCGGATCGGCAAAGCATCTTTCTGGAACATTATGTTTTTGTTGCTGCAAGTGCTTTTTATGGAGTTTTTGCAAAGCCATATGTGGAAGGAAACCGAGACTTAGGACAAGCTGATGGCATAAGATGTAAGTACAACTCCTCCGGTTTCATATGCAAAAAAAAATTATTGCGCTAGCTCATGTGGTTCCGATTCCACAGGGATTTAAAAATAGTTACGCAAAACAGAGCGTGCCCGCTTCGGCCGGCTTTAAAGGGTTAAGTCAGAATTGCAAAGCAGAACCCCCCAGTGCAATGCCCCAAATATAGTACATCAGCTCTTAACATGCTGGTCAAATGTCAAGCCTTAATCAAAAATATCACCTATATTACTAAAAACTAGTTTCACTGAAGATGAGAAACAGCCAGTGAATCCCATCACCTTTGACAACCGGCTGTCAGAGCCATGAATAATCAACTCAAAAGCATCTCCATAAGCCGTGGAGTCTGTGAAGGGTTTGCAGTCTGCTCCTTTATGAACTACATTGGCTGTAATCATTTTCAGTTTGGAGCAGTTGCCACTGATTCGTCGTCACTATTGGAATACATCGCAGCTGTGGAATGCTGTGCAAAGTCATTTACCAGAGCAGTGGGACAACCCAATATATTGTGCTGTCTGTGGCAGTACCTTGTGGTTGAGAGAGTCGCCCTCGCCTTCACCTAAACTCCAACCATCTGCTGATGAGTGAGAAACAAATTTAATGATAAATGATTTTATGAAAAGCAGGATATAACAATCAAACACCTAGTTAATGCATCTCTGCTAGAATTCCTGTTTGTCTATAATGGATATGAAATACTACAGTCAAACAAAAGCATCATCAGAACACAGGCATTACATCCCATGGTACCACACACAAATAGCTTTTATTACAAAATTAAAGGGGCGTGTGTGAGGCAGCATTGATTGAGTAGATGATTGTTTTTGTGGTATTCAAAAACAAAAAGTTTTTGTAAATTGAACTTGGGCAACTGCAGCTTTTCTAAAACTTTTCCTTGGTGATAATTTTACTTAATGTGTCCAGGCAATGACAGAGATCTGCCAAATGTTCTCCAGGGTGAAGAGCACCATATGTTGCCTGTAACAGCAAGTGAATATTGATACAGATAGTTGCCTGACACTGCATTTGCTGACTGAGATTAGACAGCTACACACACACACTAAATTTAGGATTCATGAAAATAGAAGTTAGAGTAAAATATATTTAGTTAATGTCATCTTTCCAAATTGTTCAATAAACATAGTTAGAATTACTGAATAATTTACTGTGAATGAGATTATTTATTGTGGGGAAACCCATAGAAGATTTGTGCTGGTTGGCCCAATAATTTGTTTGGGTTATTTTTTGTTTTAGTCACACATTATTATATTTTCTAAAAATGTTTATTTATTTTTATAGATAAAGCACTTCACTGGAGTACCCACAGCCTTGCTCACTGTAAAAAGAGTTCAGCGTTTAGGAGCTGAAGAGTCCATAAGGAATTATCTGAATCCAAAAATGATTTAAATTTAGAGTTAATAATGCACATACAGTCACCACTGATCCAGAAAGACAACTGCAAAGATAGGAACCCCCTCCAGTAGGATCACAGCAACTGTAATTCCAATGAACTTCGAGAGCACTGAAATGTAAAAAATAAAATAAGATAAAATAAAATGTGTGTGAGCGTGTAAAATTAATGAAAGTTGCCTCCCTTTCTACTTCTAGTATCCTAGAAAGAACAAGTGCGTCAGCAGTCTGAGAGCGACATGCTCTGTTGTGATGACAGGGTGTTTAGATGAAGAAATATGCTCTCCTCTTTAAGTCCCTATCAGTGCTCTCACTACAACATTTTGGATCAGCTGAAGGTTTTTCAGGGAGTTTTTAGGGTAGCTTGATAATAATGAACTGCAATAGTCCAGCCTTCAAGAAAGAAATGCATGAACTAGCTTTTCAGCATCAATTTTAGGACACAATGTTTATAATTTCAGAAATATTGCAAAAATACAGGAAAGCAAAGCAGTCCAAGATATTTCTTTAATATTGACATTCTTGATCAAGAAGAACACCAAGACATCTCACAGTGTTTTTGGAGGCGGAGGTAATGTCATCCAGAGGTGATGTCTTGTTAGACACCATGTTTCTAAGATTTTCAGGGCTTAGTACAATAACCTGTTTTATCTGAATTTAGAAACAAGAACTTAGAGGTCATCCAGGTCTTTATTTCTTCCAGACATTTCTGCAGTTTCACAACCTTCTTTTTCTCATCTCATCTCATCTCATAGATAGAGCCGAGTATCATCTACAAAGCATTTACATGAACAAAATTCAGTTTATTAGATAAATAGGAATCGAATCATTGCAGTGCAGTACCTTTAATTTCAGTAAAATATTATGGTCAACAATATTAAACAGTGAAATGAGGTCCAGCAGGAGAACCACAGAGACGACACAGAGACCATTTGTAACCATGTCTAATGCAGCTTCTTTTTTGTAATGAGTTCTGAAACCTGACTGAAACTCTTACAATAAACAGTAAATGATCAGTAAGCTGTTTTACAACAACTCTTTCAATGGCAGGACATCTCTAAGCAGTCTCACCTGTAAGTAGTCATGGGAGATGGCTGCCCCTCCCTGATGGTGATTCTGCTGGAGGCTTCCTTGAGGTGACTGTCATTGTGATTTGGCAATATACATCACATCTGAGGAAGCAGACGGCGTGGAGTAGAGAGAATGATGACCCAAATGCAGACACACAGGGATGAGGTGGGTATTAACCCTTTAAAGTTGGTCGGAGCGGGCACGCTCTGTTTTGCGTAACTATTTTTAAATCCCGGTAGCACTGCAACCACGTAAGCTAGCGCAAAAAATTTTTTTGCATATGAAACCAAAGGAGTTGTACTTACATCTTATGCCATCAGCTTGTCCTAGGTCACAGTTTCTTTCCACATGTAGCTTTGCAAAAACTGCATAAAAAGCACTTGCAGCAACAAAAACATAATATTCCAGAAACACGCTTTGCCGATCCGAACAGCTGTTCATAACACTTCCTACGTCCATCAGTGTGAACTATCGCATGTCCGGCATGACCT
This sequence comes from Astatotilapia calliptera, assembly GCF_964374335.1. Lineage (NCBI taxonomy): Eukaryota > Metazoa > Chordata > Actinopteri > Cichliformes > Cichlidae > Astatotilapia > Astatotilapia calliptera. The sequence goes on along the minus strand of NC_137435.1, from coordinate 27,187,336 downwards.
GCCCGAAACCGGAAGTGACGTCATTTTGCGGAAATGTAGTTTTTTACCATCGTGGCCTTATGAGCCTATACTTGTGATTTTAAAAGTTATGTTTGACTTTATGACTTTCTGTGTCGTTTCTGGGAAGCTGAGGACTCATATTGCACTGCTGGAAATATTTTATTTTTATGCATATGCTGTTATTTTGCAAATTTGCACTATATTTTTTCGTTTTTCCTGCAGTATATGAAAATTGGTGTACCTCAAAAATAAAACTATGAAGACACTTAAAATAAATTTCCTTTGTTGGGAAACTAGTTTGTGCAACTTTTTTGTATTTACAGTTTTGAAGGATAAGCCTCTTAAATTTCTCTAACTAGAAATATATGTTAAAAAATCAAAAACAATTTTAAATTTTTTTGTAGTTTATTGCACTTTTTTGCAATTTATGTAATTACTATGCACTTAATGCAGACATATTATTAAAATTTGGGCTATAATGGTTGTATTGATGTATAGCAACTTGAAATGCTCCAAAAACTGGCTCCACAGCATGTAAAAATATAATATAAGCTCTGGCGGACTTGGTTCTATGGTAGGTCTTAAAGGGTTAACAAAAGGCGAGCCTTTATTGGTGACTGTACTAAAACACTTCGAAGTAACAAACAAGGGGATGGACTGAAAACACTAACAAAAACTCAAACTGGGAGTAGCTAAACTAAAGAACACGGGAAACATGGAAAACATTACAAAAACCTTATAACTGAGAATGAGGAGGCTGAGACACGAAAACATCGAGAAGGAAACACAGATTAAGCACCAGGGATGACAAACCGAAGTAACGCAGACAATCCAACACGGAAACAAAGGGAAGCACACACTATATACAAACACACACACAGGGAAATGAGGAAATAGCGGACAGGCAGGGAACACAGCTGAGACTAATAAGATAAGATAAGATAACCTTTATTAGTCCCACACGTGGGAAATTTGTTTTGTCACAGCAGGAAGTGGACAGTGCAAAAGTTATGACGCAAAAATTAGAATACAATAAGAATAAATACAGTACACAGCTGTACAGAATAGAATAAAATAATATACTATATACAGTAGAATAAAATAGAATAAAAATATACAATAAGATAAAAATAGAATACGAATGCTATATACAACTGAGTAATCAGAGAAGACGAGACAGGGAGGAAGCAAAACAGAAAACACTGAACACGGGACGTGGGACTCTCCAAAATAAAACAGGAAACACAAACATCAAACCAAGAACACGAGACACAAAGAACACAAGGGAGGCAAAGAGAACACGGCAAATAATTAAGAAGTAATCAGGGAAACTAGGTAACTCAATGAATACTAATAAACATAAATACGGAGTCACCATGACACTACATAAATACAACTGAGTTAAACTGAAACTCTATTAATGGTGCCTAATAGACACATGGTTTGGAGGCCTGTGGAAGCCAGACACCAGTGGAAGCTATTGGCTCGAAAAATAGAGAAAGACTACCTATCTACATCATTATGTTATTTGACATCATCTGGGTATCCGATTTCCTATTTATTATGGTCAACATAAACTTTAAATGGCCCAGAAAGAGAGATACCACTGTGTATTTGAGATGTAATGCAAGTTTAAGCGTAAGGGAGAAAATAGCAAAGACAGTAAATGTGACAAAGTATATATTTAACTTCAATAAACACATCAGTCTTTTAAAATGAAAATACTCCAAACATGCTGATGGAGCTCAGAGGGCATTTGAAGACTACATTGTGTGAATTATTTAAGAAAAAACTGTCAGCCTGTGACACTATAACTGACTTTGTTGTGACTAATTGATAATTATGAATAATTAATGTGGTACCACTGCTTTCCCATGTGTGTAAACAGACGCAACCCTCTAACAAGAGTTCACGACCCTGAGTAAGTTAGATGAAAACTCAGTGTATTCTGAGTTACACTCGCATCACATTTTTGCAAATTGTCATAGCTGTGATGACTACTGCTGTAGCCATTTTTTAAGAGCAAGACAGAAGCAAAGATCTTCTGGTAACTTGTAAGACCAGAGGAAGTCAAGTCTATAAAGTAAAGTACAAATAAAAACATTTTTTCATGATGTAGCAGCAATTGCCCTGGGTCAATGTCCATACATAAGCATTTCTTTAAATGCAGATTTTTCATGTTTGTTTTGATAAACATCTCAGTTCACATGAAATCGTGAAAGATTTCAAGGACCTGTCAAAAGATGTTAAGCAGCTGTCATATGCCAAAGCAGCACGTGGCAAATGAGCCTTATCTGAAAATCCTAAAAAAAAATGTTGGCGACTGAAGCTTACAACTGCCACCAGTAAAATGGTTTAAATTCTGACCTGCAAAATGGAAGTACAGATGCAAACTTTAGATGTTGCAAAACAAAATGCAGTTTAGATGTGGACAACAGTGGACAGGACAGCAAAGCCGAAGCTAAGATGCTCAAGGTTGTGTCAGCAGAGCAGACTTCTCCATCTGCTCGAAAATTGTGCCTCATCATTGCTGGTATTGTGGCACTATGTTAAAGACAGAGACATGTAAATAGTAGCCCCCCCATTTTATTTGATGCTCAGAGACATTTTCTTTTAGTAAGGCCACTGTAATGTCAGTTTTACTGTTGTTTAAGTTCCACCAGCAGAGGGCGCTCAGTCCTGGTAGTTTACCATAGCAGCTCTGAAAGACGTACTTACAAACTTAGCATTGGCTAACTACAGTAGCTAGCTACAGCATAATTTTAAAAAATAACATATATAAATGTAAACTTATTTAAATATGTTAAAATAAAAGATTTTTTTTAAAGAAAAGATGATTTACTAAGGTTTGTGTCAGTGAGAGTTCAAGTAGTATATATAACTTGTATATACTACACAATACAAGTTTTAATATTAAAAAACCAAAACACATAAAATCCATATTTTGGGTGTGACATGTTACACTTTCCAGTCAAAGATTTAGGTTATCTGTCACATTTATTAGGGTAATGTCCTCCTACAGTTCAATAACAATAATAATAGTTTAATTGGTAATGCTAAATTGGCTATAGGTGTGAATGTTAATAGTTCCATTCACAGTCTGTGTTAAACCTGAGACTGGTACTCTGTTCAGGATCTACTCCTCTTAGAGTTCGTTATAAGCTCCTTGTCATTGATCTGCCATACTTGTTCTACAAAAAAGAAACACGGAAGACTTGCCATTATGTTGCCAGTACTTTGTTAGTAGAAGGCTACTTTTTGATCAGCTAATTTTACCTATTCTTGGTGGTCTGAAATCAACTGGCTGCATCTGATTCTATAAATTAGCACACTGTTAGTAGATCACCTACAGAACTTCCCACTTCTCTTAGAAAATTTTTGTGATAGCAGGTTTGCACTTATTTTGTTTAGTAAATCCAGCCTTAAATAGTAAAACTGGTTTTGCATCTCTCTGTTATTGCATCTTTTTGTTGTGTGACAGCAATGCCCACTCTTGCTGTAATGTTTTAATTTTCTGCAATCTGTTTTGAACTGACATAATTTATCAGGGATACCAGATATTAATACAATGTGACAAACACACAAGCCTTTAGCTTCCACTGGCAATTTACCATTAACCATTTCAATTATTGATGACTTCTCTAGTTGTTGTATCTGATGACTGAACACACATATGTGTTTATGTCTGAAAGTCAAAAAGGTTGTTAAAAGAAAAAAAGAACTCATGCATTTTTGAATCAGTATAAACTATTTCATTTACATAAAATGTATACACTTCCCTAACAGACAGCAGATTCACTTCCTTAAAGTCTTTTCCAGAGAAAAGTCGGTGCAGCTGATGGACTTCCTTTTTTGTATTTACTTTTCTCATTTGAGTTTTGTGACTTTTTGACCCCAACTAAACCCTCCATATCCTGGTCTTCTAAATCTTATATCCACTCACTCTCCCATTTCTTTTCCTCTCTCTGTCTCTACAGATGTAAGTTGAAATGAATCTAAATTAATGAATATCATTACAGCCTCTTAAATAGCTGTGCTATATTACTAACCCTTCTCAGCTTTATCTCCCTCTGCACATGGGTCCCAGACAACCCAACCTTTCTGGGAGATACAACTAGAAAAGGCTAACTACTGTTTTTTTTCTACAAATGGAAGGAAATGCTCATTCTTTCTTTCAGCAGGGGAGCGAGGCATGCCATAATGAGTTTTGTGCTTAACGAGGGCAGTCTAATGCCTGCCGACATGTTTTTACTGCCGATATCAGTGTCGTACAGCCTGTTCACTTTTAGGCAACATGAGCCAACCAATGAATAACATTTTACATTCTTTTAAAATGAGCTTGATATTGTGTGTGAGGTTTTTTTTTCCTTTTCCCCCCCTTACAGGGATAGTTAAATTATGAATTAAATGTCTTTTCATTGAAGATTAATTTGCCACTTGTTTTTTTGTGGAGTATCAAGCAGCCATGGGTTCCTCATCTTCTTTAAACAGCACACTTCTAAATAGCTTCGAAATTTAGTGCTGCAAAATTGGATTTCTGGAAATCTTCCAGAAAGTTAATGAATAGCTGAACGATTATATCTGTTTATTTAAGGATGGAATAAAATGCCTTGCTTTCTTTTTGAGCTTCCCACACATAAATTTTACTTCTGTGAGGAGACTAAATATAAAATACTGTGCAAAAGTCTCAAGTCAGACCTCATTTCTTTATATTTTGCAGGAGAATCAGGAAGAGAAACGTGTATGCAAACATACATGGAAATACAGTGTGTAAGGCAAAAACAGAATTTGTGAAATTCCACCGAACTTGAAAGCCAATATTTAGTATGACCACCTTTGTTCCTCAACACAACCTCTCTCTTAGGCAGCTTTTTTGTAAATTTTGGTTTCATTCTCTGTCAAGATGATCCCACATTGATCATGTTGACATCTTGGAATCTGAAGAGGCCAATCCATTACTGATATTTTTCCTGTTTTTTTATAGCCAGGTATTTTTTTTCTTTTTTACTACACTGGCATTCAAACAGTTACCATATAGTATTGCTTGGAGGATCAAAATCTGATCGTACTGGTTACAACACCAGAAATTTTGAGAAGCTCATCAACGTCACTGCCTGAAATGCAGATTGCTGTAGACACTCACTGTTGTCTCCTCTGACCTCTTCCATACATTGACATTGACAATAATTTGAACCATAGATTTCAAATTTGGGCTCATAGATTTCTGTTGTCACAGATTTTTCAGTCCTGTTCTAGTGTAATTTGACACATCTCAGCCTTTTTCTTCCTGTTTTACTTCCTTAAAAATAGCTGCTTTACAGCCACCCATCCACTAAGACCATTTCGGATGAGTCTACAGCAAACAGTAGATGGATCAACTGCAGGGAAAGATAAAATGTCTCAGTTCCACTGCCAGGTCTTTGCTGGATTTTTTTTTCCCTATTTCTTAAGGACATGACTTTCAGACACTGTTCATCTGCTGTTGATGTTTTTTTGGTGTGTGTTTATTTTTCTGGCTAATAGCTCTTTGGTAATCACTGTGTTGTTGAGAAAATTTTATTATGCAATGTTTTGTTAACTTTGGCATTTTTGACAGATTTAACAAGAAATTGGAAAAAATAATGTGTTTTTGCAACAGTCTGCTAGTAATGAAGTCCCTAAAGATAGAAGTTAAAATTAGTTCTTTGCCAAGTTGTCTGTTATGTGTAAACACAACACTGGTTCATACCTTGAGTTTGATACCCTTTTTTGAATGCCTGAATTATTTACACTCAACAAAAATATAAACGCAACACCTTTGTTACTGCTCCCATTCCCCATGGGATGGACGTAGAGACCTAAAATTCATTCCAGATACACAATATAACCATCCCTCCCAAACAGTGGTCACAAATCAGTCCAAATGTGTGGTAGTGGGCACATCTGCCATATTGAGATAATCCATCCCACCTCACAGGTGTGCCACATCAGGATGCTGATCTGACATCATGAGTAGTGCACAGGTGTACCTCAGACTGCCCACAACAAAAGGCCACCCTGGAATGTGCAGTTTTGTCTCACAGCAAAATGCCACAGATGCCACAAGCAATGAGGGAGCGTGCAATTGGCATGCTGACAGCAGGAATGTCAACCAGATCTGTCGCCCGTGCATTGAATGTTCATTTCTCAACCATAAGCCGTCTCCACAGGCGTTTCAGAGAATATGGCAGCACATCCAACCGGCCTCACAACCGCAGACCTCGTGTAACCACACCAGCCCAGGACCTCCACATCCAGCAGGTTCACCTCCAAGATCGTCTGAGACCAGCCACCCAGACAGCTGCTGGAACAATTGGTTTGCACAGCCAAACAATTTCTGCACAAACTGTCAGAAACCGTCTCAGGGACGCTCAACTGCATGCCCGTCGTCCTCATCGGGGTCTTGACCTGACTCCAGCTCGTCGCCATAACAGACTTGTGTGGGCAAATGCTCACATTCGATGGCGTCTGGCACGTTGGAGAGGTGTGCGCTTCACGGATGAATCATGGTTCACATTGTTCAGGGCAGATGGCAGCTGAGAATGTCCCAGTTCTTGCATGGCCAGCATACTCACCGGACATGTCACCCATTGAGCATGTTCGGGATGTGCTTGACCGGCGTATACGACAGCGTGTACCAGTTCCCACGAATATCCAACAACCTCGCACAGCCATTGAAGTGGAGTGGACCAACATTCCACAGGCCACAATTGACAATCTGATAGACTCCATGCGACGATGTGTTGCACTGCATGAGGCAAATGGTGGTCACACCAGATACTGACCGGATCTGGGTCCCCAGACCCCCAATAGCGCAAAAAACTGCACATTCCAGGGTGGCCTTTTGTTGTGGGCAGTCTGAGGTACACCTGTGCACTACTCATGATGTCAGATCAGCATCCTGATGTGGCACACCTGTGAGGTGGGATGGATTATCTCAATATAGCAGATGTGCCCACTACCACACATTTGGACTGATTTGTGACCACTGTTTGGGAGGGATGGTTATATTGTGTATCTGGAATGAATTTTAGGTCTCTACGTCCATCCCATGGGGAATGGGAGCAGTAACAAAGGTGTTGCGTTTATATTTTTGTTGAGTGTATAAGTCAGTCTTAAGTGGCCTAACAAAAAACTGGTTTACCTGTAAAGTGTAGCAGGTGTTTTGAAGATTTTGCTGCTGGCTGTTAAAAAGCTAGCGAGCTAGTGTTCAGCCTTAAAACTCAGATATTCCAGCATGGTGTATTTTCAAAAGCAAGATGGTTTTTATTCACCAATAAAGCCAGGTATTTTGTTTTTTTGTTTGTTTATTTGTTTAATCTGTATAGTTCTACTGTATGTCATGTTCAGAGTTTAGAGTATTTCAATTTACACTGCCAGATTCATATACTACATGTTATGTCTGTGAAGGTTCTCAGTCATCCACGTCATTGTCGTCTAAGGAGCTTGGAAAGAAAAGCGTCTGGACTTCTTTAAGTTGCTTGGAGATATTTCACTGTTCATCCGAGAAGTTTCTTCAGTTCCAAGTCTTGTGTTCTTCATATATTACATGTTATGTTTCATTGACAAAAGTTTTTGGATGAAGAACCATATAAATGTGGTCATTGGTTTTTGATAGAGCTGCACATTGCCAGTGGCATTTCCCTCATTTTACTAAATACTTCCTATAATTACCTCAGATAAGAATATGACTAATCAGTTTATAACAATATAAACTGAGGATTTGTTTTTCAAATTAAAAAATAAAATGTCTTCACCTGGTACGTGTGTTTCAGATAAAAAACCAAGTCCCCTACATACTTCATGTATACATCTCGAGGCTAGGTCATAACTATCTGCTATTTTAATTGTATGAGATGAACATTTTGGATATGTTCTACATAGAAATTCAACATTGTATTATCACTGAATGGTGTAGGAAGACAAGAAGCCTACTTAACCTTAAACTTTTCTTTTTTCGAAGGTGGGTTACTGGACTTGCATACTATATGTGTGTATTCTTGTGAGTGTGTCTGTTTGTTATTTCTTCTTTGGTACTGATCAATGGCCCCTGCCTGTGCTGCAGCTTTCTTGTAATTACTCTGCTGTCTGTGACATCTGAGTGTTTAAAAGATCAAACACTGTCTCAATCCTCTCACAAGGCACGGATGTAAGAAGAGTCAGTGCCGCTATAAAAGGTCACTTGCTGGGTTTTGATGCCACACAATACTTTTCTCGCTGTTTTTTGTGTCTACACTTTTTTCCCTCTTCTCTTATTTTTCAAGTACGTGGAATGCACCAGGAAAATGTCAATCTGGCATTCAGAAGTGATTATTGAGCAGAGGACAGCAGGTAGGAAAGCACAAGAAGGTAAAACAAGCATGGTAGGAAAGAAAGAGATAACTGCAAAAAACAAAACCCTCTATTTAAAAGATCCCTGCAATTTATCTTAAAAACTTGCCCACATTTCTGCATCTTAATCAGGTATTTATTTATCCAGTTCTTTTTTTCTATGCAACATGGAGTATGACTGTTACATAGCAATTGCTTTTGAAAAGGTGAAAGGAATAAAAAGGGCAAAACTTATTTTTATGAGAGGAATCAGGTTAAATGTACTACATAGCACCTTTAGTTACTTAAGGGCTATGCTGTTTTTTCCCCTGTTTGTTTAATATTTCCAATTAATTCAGGTAGGAACAGTTTGTTTTTTATTGCCATTTCATAAAAAAACAAAAAAACAAAAAACTAACTAAACTGTCACAACCAGTTTTCAGTGCATTAACATTACAGATATACCAGCTAAACCAGTGGTTAAAGAATGCAGCTTAATCAAAATTACTGGATCTATGTGATATGAGCTTGTAATCATTTGCACTTGAAATGTTTGCTTCAATAATGACAACCAGGTCTGCAACCACTCACGGTCAGCTGCCATCTTTGGTGAATCAAGATGGTGATAAAATGGCAAAAAAGATGAAGTCAAATCCCTATCAGTCCATCATCTGGCAAATGAATGGCAACAAGTAAGCAATTATAATCTCTTGTGATAATATGGCAATTAACTGTGAGAAATTGTTGAAATTCGCAAATCTTGATAACCACATTGTGTGAAGCCAGATAATGGAAAGACAGCATCGGTTTTCGGAAATTGCTATGTAGTACAGTCCACAGTCAAAAAGGTAAAGTGTCAAAATTGTTTAATTGTGTTTGTTTATATCATCTTCAGGTACTTCATGACATACACTGTGTGCATTCATAACTCTGGTCAATGTCTAGTGTCTCCTGTCTGCATCTTATTTGTAATTTTGAGGAGGTATGATCTCTTCCAAGGAGGCAAATGACATAAATACTTTGCCGTGATATTGGGTTGGGTAGCCAGGCAAGCTGTGTCAGTTGTTTTTTCACTGTTTTATTTATTTATTTATTTTTGCCTGTCCCATTTGGATCTTCAGCCATCAGAATTGTTGTCTGAAGGCTAAAAAAGATGCCTAGCAGATTTACTTTACCAAGTGGATCATCATGGCCTTGCCATATTTGTACATTTGATTGACCTTTATTATACTTATGTATTATTTTATTTTCAGTTGTTATAGACGGGACAGACATGACTGGGGGATAGGACAGGGAGAAAGAAAGAATGAAAGAAAGAGAGGGAGAGAAAGACAAAATAGATGGGAGAAGAGATAGTGAGAAAGGGGGAAAGAAAAAAAGAAAAACAAACAAACAAAAAAAAGCCACCTGGATCACCTGTCGAGAGAAGAAAAAAAAAACAGAAGAGAAAACAAACAAAAAAGAGCATAACCATCACAATAAACTAGCTAACAGTGGATAACAGTAGATACTAAATATTACATGTTATTGTGCAGCACGCAAGATCGACAGCGCACAATGTGCTTTGAGGTAGCAGCCAAGAAAGGTGTAGTTTGTGTCTGTGAACACGTGTGTGTACGCCTGTGTGCACACCTGTGTGGCTCAGCACGCTTTTATTCAAAAGGTTTCTCCATGTAACGATCTGCTAGGGAGTGTGGGGAGCCATAGCCCTGTCCCCCAGGGCATGAAGCAGGTATGGAGGAGATCCAGGCCCCAGACATCCAGAGGGCCCAGAGTACGAGGACCCAAGGACAAACACCAAAGGGGCAACCGTGCCACCCTCCTGGGAAGAGCTGAGGAGAGCCCCAGACAAGGGGTCACCCAGCAGCCACGGAGGAGAGGCCAGAGGGGATTGCAGTGACGTGCCCGTGGGCTCTGCCGGCAGCCAGCTGTGCCAGAGAAGACCGAGCCCCAGGCCCAGAGTGCCTGAGGAGCGCAGTTAAAACAGTGAAAACACTGTTTTAACTACGCTACCTCAGCCAGGTCCATGGCTCTGAACCATAGCAAAGAGACCTCTGGATAATGCTTCAGGTTCCGTGTCTGGCTCATAGCCGGTAACTAGCTTTACTGTCCGGGTCAGCTTTACAAAGTGAGAGATAGAGAGAGGTATTGAAAGGCTGCTCCAATGGAACTATTCTTTCTACTCTCCCTCTCTCTGTCATGAAATGGTGCTGATCTGGCAGGCACGTTTAGACCTTGACGCAGGACTCAAAACACAACAGGATTAGCTAAAAGAGGCAGCTTTATTGGTTGTGCAAACTTGAACACTCGATACAAAAAACAACCAAAAACTAGGAAACTAAGAAGTTAGGAGACTAGAAACAAAGAAACAACAAGGGAAACCCAGCGCATGGGGAAAACACAAAGCAATGAGGGACAACGCGACAACGGCAGAGAAAAACACGGGGCTTAAATACACGAAGGGTAATGAGGGGATGAGACACATGAGGGGAACACAACTAGGTGTAATCACACACAATGAGACAGAGAGGAACCAAAACTGAATACATTGAACACAGGACAAGGAACTATCAAAATTAAACAGAAAACACAAAGACAGAAACTCAGACTCAAAACAAGCGAGCTTAACACTGTGAGTGGGGAGACGTATGAATAACCATGGAGACAGAAGTTAACATGCACGAAAGACAAAAAAGACTAAACATGGAGGCACGAAAAGGGAAAACAGATTAAAAGAAACAAGAAACTCAGAACTGGAAATACAAGTGACTAAAATAGGAAAAACAAGGAAACTGAACCATGAACAAAATCTAGATCAGAGAGGATAATTTAAACCTGAAAATGCAGACCCAGTGCCATGACACACTTGCGCTCACACAAACATACAGCGGAGGAGAGGTCCCTCACATCCTCTCTGTAGCACGGAATAAATTTCCCATCAGGTTACCTTCTGAAAGGACTATGCCTGTAACAACTGTGACAAAGGTGGCTCTTTTTAACTGGTTAGGGTGAACATTTAATTTGGTCCAAATCAGGTTATTTGTAGAGTTTTTGGTTTAAAATAGCCTGGAAGCGCCACATTTTTGCTGATTCTTTCTTTTGAGAGTTTTTCCATCCCTCCATGTTTAAAGCAAGCAGTTAATAGTTTCAGAGATCTAATGTGTGGCTGTCAGGTTAAAGAGTTAATAGTTAAATAAAAGGCAGCACTGTGAGTGCACTGAGTGATGAAATAGAGATACTAATACTAATATTGATATAACTTTACAATACAGTGATAGCAACAGCTGCCATGGTTTCATTTACAAACAGGAATGATCATGCTTAACACAAACTGAAAGGAAATCTGGAAACAAGTAAAAACTGTTGTAAGGCAGAAATAAAAGACAAACAGGAATCATGCCACTATAAATCACAATGTTACATGGAAAATGTTATAATGTTATAATCAGTGTTGGGACTAACACATTATTAAGTAACGCATTACAGTAACTACGTTATTATTGTGGTAACGAGCACGGTAACTAGTTATTATGCCAAAATCAGGAACGCGTTAATTGTTACTGGGATTTAGATAGGGTCGTTATTCGTTACTTCGTGTGGTGGCTATCGTGGAGCTTCCACAGATTCAGTAACATTAGCAAGTGGTGGAGGCCAGCAGGTGGATGAAGGAAAGGGGAGGCAGGAGGAGCAGAGAACCGAGTGCCGGTGCGAGTGTCAGGTGAACTGAACTTCAGGTAAGAAGTTATAACCTGCAGTCTATCTGGGTCAGATATAAACCGAGTTTAGGTGGAGTTTATTTTCGTTGTGCTGACTTTTTCGTACTGCGTGCTAGCTAGCATGACAGAGTTTCTATACAGCTGGGTGGGTGCTATAATGTTACTGATGTTGAACTTTATTTTGTTCATAAGGTTAATTATTAGAGTTGCCAACCGTCCCCTAAAAAACGGAATTTTCTCGTATTCAGAGAAAATATTACGCGTTTCGTATTGAGGTGAAAAGGAACACAATGAAAAAGACACAAAGCTGGAGATATTCTGTATTTGCTGCACAGCTGTCTCTTCTTCTCTCGTTCTCCCTATTTGCAAGGCAGAATTTCTGAGTTCTGAGTAAAATCAAAAGCACCACGACTGCAGTTTTCGTGTTGGATGTAAAAAGCGCACATGACACTGTGACGTATGCTAGAGTCATGGTGGTGATCAACGACGGTCCAGGCGTGGGATTTCTCTCGTGGAAATATGCACATTATTTTTTCCTTTCTATTGGTAGGTGGCACAGTGCACTTGTGGCAAGTAAGCAAGCTAGAAGATTGGCAATCTTGCTGGGTATCCAGTTACGGAAGCAACACATGGACAGGAGAATTCTGAGTAAAACCAATTTACTTTCCCTAGTAACTAGTTACTTTGAAAGTAACAAGTAACTTGAAGTAACTGAGTTACTTTTGATAGAAGTAACTAGTAATGTAACTAAGTTATTAATTTAAAGTAACTTACCCAACACTGGTTATAATTAAGGGAACTGTTTGCTTTATTTGGGTTTTTGTTTTGTTTTGCTGTACCTATTGTGTTACAGGGTTACTACAAAATGGTCCGTACCTTAGTCAAAACTGTGTGAGACTAAGATAATATGGCACAAAAAATTATCTCCTGATCTACTTCTGTTTTCCTAACAACCAACTTAGTTTTCATGTTTGAGTTTTTTTGCGAGCGCGGGCGTTAGATAATGGCATGTAGACTGTAAATTTAGAGCATGACTGGTACACAACCTGTGGTTATGCTTTTTAACCATAGAAATTCTACACAGGCATTTTACATTTAATTTCCTATTCACACTCACACACACACACACACACACACACACACACACACACACACACATACACACACCACTTCCAAGGCAAGGCTGCATTAAGGTTAAAGTGAAAATGGTTCAGTGTCTTACTCAAGGGCGCTGACACTAATGCTATGACTGGTGGCAAGCCAGTCTGCCACCTGAGCCACTACAAATATAACACAAAGCAGGATAACACCCAGATACCCTTCTTTCAATTTAAGGACAAATACACACACACACACACACACACACACACACACGCACACACACACACACACACACACAGGTTCTAAAGCAAAAACTATTGTATAGTTCAGTGCTTGTATGACCAGGATGTACAGTACCTCTGACATAGCTAGGACCCAGAGGCAGTTAAGTTGCATTACTTTGGCACCTAAAAAAATCTATTTCACTTCCTGTACATATTATTTTTCTGTTGCTAAGTAACTGTTCTACTTCATGCCATGTAGTCAGCTGGATTGTTGTAATAAAAACTTAAAGAAATTGTCCTCCCTTTAGACATCTGCATCCATAAAAAATACTTTTGTATGAATGTCCTTGGTTTCCTTTCACCAACACATAAAAGTGTCCACAAATCCAAAGAATGTAAAATATATCTTGCAATTTTAGAAATAGAAAAAAAACTATCCATTGTGTTGACTGAATAGAATATGTCATGTTGTCAGATCTAAAACCTATTTCAAGCCAACAGGTGACACTATGTAACTACTGTCATACTATTTTCATTGGAAAAAAAAAAGAAACAAACAAACAAATAAATGGACAAGTGATGTCACAGTTCTGGAGTTGTGAAATGTACTCGCACTGTGCTTACATAAAGCTGACAACAAGGACAGCTGTGGGTATATTTCTTTGCCTCTTACTTTCCTGAACTGTTATAACCTGCAAACGGGAAGGAAAGGAAATTGCAAAATAAGAGTTGTCTCCTCTTTGTCCACATAATTTCTCCAACTGATGTTTTTATTTCAAAAATTCCTGTCATTTTTATTTAGCTCCTGGTTGTGTTATGTCAATTTCAGATTCTAAAATTAAAAAATAGAGTGTTACACTGAAGAATTTTATTTCTTGGAATTTTGACTTGATTCTTAGTTTATTTTGTATTTTTTATTTTAATCTTATAATTCAGCCTGAAATATCGGACATCTGGTATTTGAATTCAGAATTAACTTTAAAACTGACTGAATGTTGGAATTCTGTCTTCAGCATTCTGATAGTTTTTTTTGGAATCTTTAAATCACTTCCTAGAATTCTGGCTTTTTTCAGAATTCTCCTTTCTGAGAATTCTGACATAAATCTTGGAATTCTAACTTTTTTTTTCTTTTTAGATTTCTGAGCTGAAACAGAGAGCTTTTGCTTTAATGTCAGAATTTTAACTTTAATTCTATAACTGAGCTTTTTTCTCAGAATTGCCATTTCAGTGTTCTGACATTTTTCTCGAAATTCAGATTTTATTTTCCTCAGAACTGTGACTTTCTTCCCCAGAAATCTTTTTGAGTTCTCATTTTAATTATATTATTTTGATTTTTTTTTTCTCACAGTGTTGAATTTATTCTTAAAATTGTTTACTTTACTTGTTGTTGACTCACACTGATCTGGTCTTGTAAATGTTTGCTGTGTTGATGATTATAAAGTAAGCTGCTGGTGCTCACTGATATTGTTATGTTTAGGGAATTTGCAGCCTTGGAGAAACAGCTTAGCCTGTCTGTCTACAAGCAGACCACATGGTGTAGTTGCAGAGAGCCATTAGAGGAGAAGAATTCCCTAAGGTGCCTAAAGAGAAAGTTTCTTGCTGAGGTGGACTACTATTAAGCTCAAAGTGTTGTGTTTTGATCCACAGTAGACTGCAGCTATGGTGATTAGAAAAATGAGTTTTATGCTTTGTGAAAAGTAAAGCCACAAAGCTGCATGACACACTCTGATCCACAGTTAACCTACACAGAACTCTCCTTTTATCTGGAAGAAAGAGATATCCATGTTTTTCAAAGGAAACAGATGGATTTGATTAAGGGTAAATTATTTGCAAAAAGAATTATTTCTTTTAACAAAATGAGAAAAATATGTGAAAAACTCGGGCCATGCTCCTTCAGATGAATATAGCTACACTACATGCAAGCACGTGGGCCATGTGCATGGAACCACATGCATGGCAGACAGATAAGAACTCTAGCTTGCCAAAGCTTAGAGCTGGTCAATCCCAAACTGATACATTAAAACACATACTAGTGCCTTGTGTCTTGTGTCTATGAGAAACTGAACAGATGTCAAAAAAGGAAATTCCACACTAAGTAAGGCAAGGCAAGGCAAGGCAAGTTTATTTGTATAGCACAATTCAACAACAAGGTGATTCAAAGTGCTTTACAGAGACATTAGAAACAAGAACAAATAAAAAGCATGATTTAAAATTGAATAAAACAAGCAAATAAACTAACTAACTAATTAACAAACAAACAAACAACAGTATATAAAATCAAAACAGATAAAATCAGAACAGTAGATAAAATCAGTAGTTAAATGTAAGTTTTGAAATGTAAGCTTAAAGTGTGGATTTGGTGCTTTATTCAAATGCAGCTGAGAACAGGTGAGTCTTCAACCTGGATTTAAATAAACTGAGTGTTTCAGCTGATCTGAGGCTTTCTGGGAGTTTGTTCCAGATATAAGGAGCATAAAAGCTGAATGCAGCTTCTCCGTGTCTGGTTCTGACTCTGGGAACTGATAAAAGACCGGATCCAGATGACCTGAGGGATCTGGATGGTTCATACTGGGTCAGGAGGTCATTGATGTATTTTGGTCCTAAACCATTCAGAGCTTTATAGGCCAGCATCAGAACTTTAAAGTCTATCCTCTGACGGACAGGCAGCCAGTGTAAGGACCTCAGAGTAAGTAAGCAACTTAAAGGGACAATACGTAAGACCTCACAGCTACACACTAACTGAGAGAAAACTTATGCTTCACACCTCTCTGAGACCAGAGACCTACAAGTTTTCTACAAATGACAGTGTACAAAAAAGGAACCAGCGAAAAAGAAGAAGTCAGCCTGGATGGCAATACGCTGGAAATTTCTGTTTTACATGGAAATTCATTTAAGTGTACATGCAACTGTGATGTTTTAAAAGCTTTCCACATTCCAGGCCAATAGGGGGCATCATACTGTCATACTGTTTCATGTGAAAAGAAACACAGCAAGTGTTGCATGTGGACCTGTGAAATGTGTGCTTGTGTTAAAGTTACAGTCTGCCTGGTTATTCTCCCCTAAGTGCATTATTACAAAAGTATAAGAAAATAGAAGAAGGGAAGCTGATACTGAAGATGATTGCTGCAAGATCTGTTTCAACAACTGAATTTCACAAATCATGGGTAGCACTCAAAGAGTTCTCCATTACTGTGTGACCCACACAGAAACATGACTCATATGGAGGACAACTGAGCAGCGAGCTGTTCACTTACACTGTAGGATTATATTCCTGGAGAGTCATTTATCATTGCAGATCATCTGCCATGATCTGTTTACAAACCACATCTGCTCAGTTAACTATATATAGGGAGCCTTGTGTGAGAATATGCTCACAGACATATACAATTCAGTTCAGGCCTCTTGGATAATTTCCATACAGAGAACCACAGAGGTCAGGCAAGTCACAAGGTAGGATATCAAAAATTGGGATGATCTCCTTAGATTTTCAAATTTTCAGTCAGTTAGAAGACAAATTGACATAAAACGTTGAGTTTGGAATCTGACCTCAGTTGACTTTACCATTGTAACATATGTGTTCAATGAAATGCTTAATCAAATTAACAACTTAACCAATACCTAATAGTTGTGATACACTAACTGGTTTCCTAAACCAACCACTTCCAGTACTTTAAGATGCTCACTTACGGTAAAAATAAAAAATGGCAACCTCATATCTGCAAGATCTTTACATGAGTGCGCTGGTCGCTGCTGGTCTATCTTGTCTCAGTAGACTGCTAGGTTTGCATGGTTAGGTTTGCTTTAGAGTAGATATCAAGTTATGAAAAAATGAAAGCTTCTCTTCTCACAGTTTTTGAAGCATATTTAACTTAGTGATCTTTCACACACAGATACATCAACACACATGTGCACACACACATAGACACACACACACTGGTAAGCATAGGTTATTTTAAGCCTATTTTGCTGCTTTGTTTTTTTTTTTTATTGTATTCCTCCCTTTTAGCCACTGACAATATAATATTACTACCTGGGATTTTTTTAAAGAAGCATGTAGCATAATGTTGAAATGATTAACTTGGTTTGAACTAGTCCAGCTGGTTTTAACTACATTAGATTCCGAACCTTTAGTAAAAGTGTCACAGGATGAAACAGTGCGTCATATGTTGATAGCTAAGTTCAGGGTTTTTTGTCAGAGACAACAAAACTGTTGTTGAAAAGGCATGAGCCTCTGCTCTTGCAACTTTTGTGCACATACATGCACATCTGTGTGGCCCTCTGCCTTGCTCATCTCCTCCACACATCACTCACTCACTTGGACACTAGAAGGGGGAATTATGTTAAAATGCTCTTCATAGACTACAGCTCTGCATTTAACACCATAATTCCCTCCACACTCACCACCAAGCTGGAGCATCTGGGACTCAACTCATCTATGTGTCAGTGGATCTCCAACTTCCTAACTGGCAGACCACAGGCAGTAAGGATGGGCGGACATGTCTCAGCCTCCACCACTCTCAGCACTGGAGCCCCCCAGGGGTGTGTTCTGAGCCCCCTGCTGTACTCTTTGTACACATATGACTGTGTGGCCACTACCAGCTCCACCACCATCATCAAGTTTGCTGACGACACCGTCGTGGTGGGCCTGATCTCTGATAACAACGAGACGGCCTACCTGAAGGAGATTAGGAATCTGGAGAACTGGTGCCAGAGGAACAACCTCCTTCTAAACGTCAGTAAGACAAAGGAGCTGATAGTGGACTTCAGCACTAAGCAGGAGAGGAACTACCAGACCCCCGTCATCAACGAGTGCCCAGTGGAGAGAGTGGACAGCTTCAAATACCTCGGAGTTCACATCACGCAGGACCTGTCATGGTCCTGTCACATCAACACTGTGGTGAAAAAGGCCCGACAGCGTCTCTACCACCTCAGACGCTTGAGAGACTTCCAACTGCCCTCCAAGGTGCTCAGGAACTTTTACTCGTGCACCATAGAGAGCATCCTGGCGGGAAACATCTTAACCTGGTTCGGGAACAGCACCATGCAGGACAGACGAGCTCTAGAGAGGGTTGTGCGGTCAGTTGAGCGCACCATCCGCTCCGAGCTCCCTGACCTGCACTCAATCTACAGCAGGCGGTGCTGGACCAAGGCCAGGAAGATCGTGAAGGACCTCAGCCATCCCAACAACAGACTGTTCTCTCTGCTGAGGTCAGGAAAGCGATTCCGCTCCCTGAAGACCAACACAGAGAGACTGAGGAGGAGCTTCTTCCCGCAGGCGATACGGTCTCTCAATCACACCACCACACAGTACTGACCCACATATACAGTTCTTACACACACACTGGACTTTCTGGACTTTGGTTTTGCACAACACTGGTCACTATATTCTTCATTTCCGGTTAATACTTGTACAGCTGCTGTTATTGTGTATATATTTATTTATATTTAGATTTCTTCATACATTCTTATATAGTTCTATATTGTGTATTTTGTTGTACAGTTATTTTATTTTCAACTTTAATTTATATATTTTGTCTTATTCTTCCCAGTTAAATTTACCCTTCATTCTAATTTGTGTTGTACAGTTATTTCATTTTTAACCTTAATTTATATTTTATTCCTTCCTAGTTAAATTTACCCTTTTTAATTTTTCATATTTATTTCCTATCTTATTCATAGCCTTTTCCTTTTTTTGTTTTCTTTAGGTCACGAGCAGTTGTCCAAGCATTTCACTACATATCGTACTGTGTATGACTGTGTACGTGACAAAAAAAAATTTGAATTTGAATTTTTGAATTTGCTTCTACTACAAATACAGTGTAATTCTGGAGGAATCAGAAAGGCACAAATTGAAATATGCAGAGTAACCTCCCAGATACAGTGGGGCAAAAAAGTATTTAGTCAGCCACCGATTGTGCAAGTTCCCCCACTTAAAATGATGACAGAGGTCAGTAATTTGCACCAGAGGTACACTTCAACTGTGAGAGACAGAATGTGAAAAAAAAAATCCATGAATCCACATGGTAGGATTTGTAAAGAATTTATTCGTAAATCAGGGTGGAAAATAAGTATTTGGTCAATAACAAAAATACAACTCAATACTTTGTAACATAACCTTTGTTGGCAATAACAGAGGTCAAACGTTTACGATAGGTCTTTACCAGGTTTGCACACACAGTAGCTGGTATTTTGGCCCATTCCTCCATGCAGATCTTCTCGAGAGCAGTGATGTTTTGGGGCTGTCGCCGAGCAACACGGACTTTCAACTCCCGCCACAGATTTTCTATGGGGTTGAGGTCTGGAGACTGGCTAGGCCACTCCACGACTTTCAAATGCTTCTTACGGAGCCACTCCTTTGTTGCCGGGGCGGTGTGTTTTGGATCATTGTCATGTTGGAAGACCCAGCCTCGTTTCATCTTCAAAGTTCTCACTGATGGAAGGAGGTTTTGGCTCAAAATCTCACGATACATGGCCCCATTCATTCTGTCCTTAACGCGGATCAGTCGTCCTGTCCCCTTGGCAGAAAAACAGCCCCATAGCATGATGTTTCCACCCCCTTGCTTCACAGTAGGTATGGTGTTCTTGGGATGCAACTCAGTATTCTTCTTCCTCCAAACACGGCGAGTTGAGTTTATACCAAAAAGTTCTACTTTGGTTTCATCTGACCACATGACATTCTCCCAATCCTCTGCTGTATCATCCATGTGCTCTCTGGCAAACTTCAGACGGACCTGGACATGCACTGGCTTCAGCAGCGGAACACGTCTGGCACTGCGGGATTTGATTCCCTGCCGTTGTAGTGTGTTACTGATGGTGACCTTTGTTACCTTGGTCCCAGCTCTCTGCAGGTCATTCACCAGGTCCCCCCGTGTGGTTCTGGGATCTTTGCTCACCGTTCTCATGATCATTTTGACCCCACGGGATGAGATCTTGCGTGGAGCCCCAGATCGAGGGAGATTATCAGTGGTCTTGTATGTCTTCCATTTTCTGATGATTGCTCCCACAGTTGATTTTTTCACACCAAGCTGCTTGCCTATTTTAGATTCACTCTTCCCAGTCTGGTGCAGGTCTACAATACTTTTCCTGGTGTCCTTCGAAAGCTCTTTGGTCTTGGCCATGGCGGAGTTTGGAGTCTGACTGTTTGAGGCTGTGGACAGGTGTCTTTTATACAGATGATGAGTTCAAACAGGTGCCATTCATACAGGTAACGAGTGGGGGACAGAAAAGCTTCTTACAGAAGACGTTACAGGTCTGTGAGAGCCAGAGATTTTCCTTGTTTGAGGTGACCAAATACTTATTTTCCACCCTGATTTACGAATAAATTCTTTACAAATCCTACCATGTGAATTCATGGATTTTTTTTTCACATTCTGTCTCTCACAGTTGAAGTGTACCTCTGGTGCAAATTACTGACCTCTGTCATCATTTTAAGTGGGGGAACTTGCACAATCGGTGGCTGACTAAATACTTTTTTGCCCCACTGTAACAGCTATGACTTGCACTAATGAAAAGTCATGATATTGTTGAAATGATTTGATGAGATATATGTTCTTGCATAAAAATATGGCATTAACATCCTATTCTCAAGCACACTGCAATACAGAAGTATTGCCTATTAAATTTCCTTGTTAATATACAATATTAAATACTGTACACAGCTACAATCACAATCATAAAGTTGCACTTGTTTCCTTGGCACCAGCTTACACTCAAAAAACAGATTCAGGTCCTCCTTTCAAAGAACACATGCAAATTATGTTAGTTCTTCACAAATGCAATTAAAAAATACCAAATTAATTTGATTTTCTTTGTGTAAACCTAAAATTATTCAAAACCAGCAGAGGCTGATTCTGAACACAAAATGAATGAGTTTGTTGGGGCACTGGGGGTAGGAGGAGTACATTTTTGCACTTAAGTATTTGTAAACTCAAAGAAATAAATTCAAGCCCCTCTTTAAGCTTAAACATTATTTTTAATCTCATTCAACGCAAATGTAGCACTCCAGCGTTACTGCAATTATTATTCGTGTGGTGAACCTAAATTATTTTCTCTCAAAGCAGTCTTTGTCACAAGAACACAAAGTTATTGAGTTACACAACGGTCCGCCTTCTTTGAAAATTTTGCGCTCTTTCAGGATCACCTAAATGAATGCAGCTGCTCTTCGCCTCTCTGTACTTTTTGGATAAAACTACACCTTCAGGTAAGGTAACATATTATTTTTTCATATATCCAATTGTGTATTTCTTTATCAGCTAAATCTATGGCAATGCTATTTATCATAGAAGCTTGTAACAGTTGCTTTTTGAACTTTTGGTGGTGCTACCATTCTCTTCTCTGCTTGAATACTATTTTTTTTTTTGACAATATAGCCAGGTCTTTTCAAAAGTGCCTTGTTTTAGAGGAGAAATTGTGTAGCTGCCAACTTTTAAGTCGGAGCGTGTGCTAGCTTATTAGCAGCTAGCCATTGTGCTCAATGAAAGACGATGTCCTATAGCTAACTTCTTTCTTACTGTTTTCTTTTTAGAATCTAAAAATATGGTATTCTGTGTTTATTATTATATGCCATTTTCTAGTAGAAAGTATCGTTTTGAGATGTCTTTAAAAGCACTACATAGTTTACTGAGGGTGCTACCAAAAGCGAACCATGTGGCCGGAAGAGTAACTGCAGGCAGCACAATGCGCACTCCCATGACGTTCAAACCTATTTCTTATTATAAAAGATTTCGGCTACGTCCACACTTACACAGGTATTTTTGAAAATGGAGATTTTCCGTTTTCGTTTTAAAAAATAATCCCGTCCACAGGTAAACGCAAAAATGAAGGAAAACGCTGCTAGGAACATGCCAAAGCAACAGGTGGCGATATATTCCTAAACTCAGCTAAAAACAGTTTAGGTCTTGACAAACTTCACTGATGGTTCAAATGTTTAGCAACTTTCAGTGTGTTGATTCAGCAGTCTGTATTTAAACTTCTAGTTTACTATATTTATGTATGTTTTATTACCAGGTGAATGCAGAGTTCCTGCAGATCACTACAAAACCCCTGCAGGCGAAGTTCTTGGCTCAGCTGGACAATTTAACAGACAAGCTGATGCAAATTTTTCAGGGGAGCAAAGGAGCAAAGGGCCAAAAGATCAAGGATATCATGGCGATCAGTAGTTTGGTCGGTACTAATGATAAACCCATCAATTAAATGCAATCAATCAATTCCATTTTTTTCACCCTTTTTTTTCCACCCTTGCATTAGTATGATGACATCGACATAAAGAGGGAGCATACTCTTAAAAGCCTGGTGATCTACTTTAATGAAGATCCAGACCTACTGTTCAAGGAGTATCTGGTACGCTTATCACACTTTCTTTTCTAGATTCAATTTGAGTTAGGTTCATCGCACACAAAATCCTCATATATTCAAAAGAGACAATATATTTGTGAAATAGTATTATTCTTAATAGTCATTGTTGAAACTTGCACTGGAGAGCACTTTTTAAGGGGACGGTTTCAGCAAAAATTCAATTGTTCATTCTTTTGGTGCTGCCATGTAGGTATCTACTGCCTCTATAAACACAGTAAATGTGGACAAAACATTCATCCATTTTCTGTCAGTGTTTCAATTCAGTTTATTTATATAGCGGTATATCACAACAACAGTCATCTCAAGGCACTTCAGAAAGTAAACACTCCAATGGAGTTCAGTTTATTATGCCAATTAGTAAAAAGTCTTCATTATAAGGAACACAGCAGATTGCATCAAGACACTAACTAGTGTCACTGCCATTACAGCAATCTCCTGGTTTCAGGAATAATGTGCATAAAACAAGCTGTTTCAAAAGGTTCCCAATTGTGATGGAATAAGGGAAATTGACCCAGCCCACACACACACACACACACACACACACACACTCTGATAGACACTGGAGGAGCTGCTGCTCTATATCAAGCCCCTCCCAAAGGTAGGTACATAATACCTGAACCCAAACTATTGATAGGAAACAGATTGACGGGTTTTATTTATGTTTGGAGTGTTTATAGAGGCGGTAGAGACCTATGTTTCAGCACAAAATGATACAAAAGCTGAGTTTTGCATAATATGTCCCCTTCCAAGTGACAGAGCCCTTAAACCTGAAACAACCTGTTTTTCAGACCTCCTCCACTGAGGATGAACGGTTGAGGTCCACTGCAGCAACTGTCATGGGTATTTACACCATCAGAAGAGAAGGGATTCAGGAGCCAGAGGATGTTGGAGTTGTCACTGAAGGTACTACAGTTATGAACAACCTCGGTAGTGTCATCATGGCATTCATCGTCCTCTTTGGACTGATTTATGCACTTGATCTGAGCTATCCAAATGACCACAAGTATACGTTTGAGTTCTGTCAGAAGATTTTGATGAATCTGGATGGACAAAGGCTCAGTACAAAGATGCAGCAAATGAAAATGAAGATGTTTGCTTAGGCAAACAAGACCCAGCACAAAAGTTGATTTTGGCCTTTTTATATCTTTTGTTCAAACTGTGACCTTTTTTTCTTTCTTTTTTTTGGCCAAATGGAAGTTGTCTATTTTTGTCTGCTGTTCTGTTGTGAGTGATGTGACCTTTAATCTGTACTACTATAGATGGATGAAAGGACTGGGGATTTAGCTCAGAAAAAGTTTCATGGTTGTAACCACCATTTTCTTTTTGATTGCTTTTGGGATTTGCAAAGGTAATAGAAAAATGTTGACAAGTTTTGTGTCTTCCAGTGTTTTAAAGTTGGTCTTCCCGTTCTTATAAGCTTGTAAATGTTTACATGTAATTGGTTTTGGAGAAGTATAGTTGAAAGATTTTTTTTTATTAAAATACCTCCCCCTTGGTAACAGAAAAATGTTCTTCATGAAAACACACACAAACACACACACATATATATGTATATATATATATATATGTATATATATGTGTATATATATATATATATACATATATATATATATGTATATGTGTATATATATGTATATGTATATATATATATGTATATATGTATATATATATGTATATATGTATGTATATATATATATATATATATATATATATATATATATATATATATATATATATATATATATATATGTATATATATGTATATGTATATGTATATATATATGTATATGTATATATATATGTATATGTATATATATATGTATATATGTATATGTATATATATATGTATATATATGTATATGTATATATATATGTATATATATGTATATATATATATATATATATATATATATATATATGTATATGTATATATATATATATATGTATATATATATATATATATATATATATATATATATATATATGTATATATATATATATATATATATATGTATATGTGTGTGTGTATTTATGTATTGTTCAAGGTTCAAGGTTCTTTATTTGTCACATGCATAGTTATACAAGTATAACATACAGTGAAATGTAGCCTATATAAATATATACAATGATTCTGAAGTGAAATCTGATTTTACAGATTCCAGTTTGTTTTCAGTATTGCCTAGTAGTACAGAGGTGTGTGCTATTCAGATTTGACATTCATTACAAATGTACATCAGCACTTTTTTGTGAGCACTTTGATTTTTGTTAAGGTTGATTTGACCATGTGACATGTATGTTTATTTACAAAATATTCTGTTTCTGCTTTTAATTCAAGTGAATAAACCTGAGTTGTAAAAACAAATTCATTTTGTCATTATTTTAATAATTAAATTAGTTTTCTGGTAATGAAAATTATGATTTAGTTGAACTCAAAATAATGATTTCAATGCAATGAAAATCTAGCTCAAGTGAATGACATTGTATTGAGTTGGACCAACCAAAACCTTTCACATCATATTAATGTACTTTTTTTCATTTTAGCAGTATTTACGAAATTGTGTTCTACTGACTCAATTTAATTGAATTGTCATGATGTATGTAGATTAGGTTGGACCAAAATAGATGTATTACGTGGAAAACCTGCCATCAGTCCAATTGAGTTCATCCAATGACTCATTTTTTTGAGTGTACCTGTAATCTGGCGAGCAATGTGTACACACATGTGCGTGTGTGTGAGAAAGACAACAAAGTAGCATATCAAATGAAGAGGAACATATGAAAGACAGAAGGCAAGGAGAGAGCACAGGTTGAGGGGTGGGGGGGGGGGGGGGGTGGTGGTGGGTGGAACTACCACTGAGAGAGAAAGAAATACAGAGGGCCAGAGGGAGAGGGTAAGTGGGAAGTGGGAAACCCAATCTGTGAGTTTATGGGGCTCCACAGCACAGCAGCAAAATCAATTTGACTGCCGCTGCTTCTGCTTTCAATGAGAAGCAAGGATGATGGAGTGAGAAAGTGGAGAAGCGAAAGGAGATGGAGAGCAGGATGACTGGACAAGGATGGAACTGTGAAGTCAATATGAGTGTGGCAGTAAAACGATGGTAAAAAGATAGACAGAATAAGGAGAGATGGAAGGGTCAGAGAGGGGACAGAAGAGAACGCTGAGGTAATGGATAGGAAATATAACACATGCAACTTGTGGATACAAGGATACAAGAGCATCTTTGAGATATACACTACATAAAACAAAAGAAAACGTGTCCCAGCCTATCAGATACTGACAAATACTGGGAAATTAAGAATAAATAACTAGATAGACAATTCAGTGTCTAAGAATTTAGAATTGTGCACTCAAGCTGGAAAGAACTACACTATACAAAATATGCAGTTTATTGTTTTTTTATACACTGTATCTGCTGACAGTAATAGAAATGCATAGAGTGTCTGCTGAAGGAAGTAGAATTTAATAGCTTCTTTTTATGCATTATTAGTGGCAGTAAATGCACTCATTGCCTTGTTTTAGTGTAAGGAAACAATACATCTGGCCACCATTCCTCATTACCATCTTTCCTTAAAAACAGTATATTATCTGGAGTAGCACTTGAACTAATTAGCTGTACAGCTTATTAGCTAATTGCCAGAAGAGGGACAATGATGGCCTTCATATTACTATCAACAGGTACCAGAATGGCTAGAATCCAGCTCTTCCCCTTATACTGGCTTTGTCTTTGTTTGAAAAGCATTATAATCAGTATGGCTTTGTATAATGTAGGTGGACTGCAAAACTAATAGAAATGCTTTTATCTGCCTGGGAGAGATGCAGCTCTGGTACTATTGTAGACTTGTTGTGCACTGATGTGTGATCTCAGTGTGATGCTTAATGACACACAAGATGAGTTGCAGCAATACAAGTAGAAACTGTAATGTATTTGTGTCTGGGTGTTTTAGATAAAACAGACAAATCTTGAACATTTGGAGTATGGATAATAGAAAAGCCCACAGAAAAGCATAAATTGTTTTTGTCTCCTTGTCTGTTTGCATATCATTTTATTTATTTATATTTATTGATATGTTTTTATTTGTTAATTTGTTTGTTCCATTGTTTTATAATAAAAGTGTCTAGTATAGTGATTGCATATTCATAGCTTAGCCATGTTCTGCAGCAGCAACTGTGAGGAACATGTCATATCACACGTTCTTTTTTGTCTTTCTTTTTTTCTCAGTAATTCACCTGAAAGTGAACCGACATGATAGATTGGGATCACCTCCTCAGTGTCATAAAAATTTGTTCAGTTAGACAGGTAGGATAGAGAAGTCTAGCACAGTTAAATACACACTATTTCCAGCCTACTCAAAAGGATACCCTAGGTTTTATTAACAACCATGCATTATATATAATACCCAGCCATTGCAGAAAAAGCTGCGTAACCACCCAGTCTAAGTAGCCCAATGTCACTTACATAATGTGTTGTGGGAAGGAATGTCAGGGAAAGGTAATACATGGTAATATTTAAAATGTCAAAGTAAATAACATTGAAAATTATTTATTTCTTATAACCATTTTGTCAAAATCCATAACTTAAAGCGACCAGGAATTTAAAACAACTGCTGCATCAATTTTAAGTAACCGTGTGTATTTGTGTCAGTATGTTCCCTCAGCCACTGTATCCTAATTGTATCATGAAGGCTGCTACCTCCAAAATGGAACTCCTTATTTTCTCATTGCTGCTGACAGCCTCAGCCAAGAGGCTGCTATTTTTAAAAAGGAGTGGGTGACTGTGCGAGCTAATAAATGAGCTCACACACAAAAACAGACACACACACACACACACGCTCTCACTCTCTTTCGCTCTCTCTCTCACACACACACAGACACATTCTTATACACAGATACATGTAGGCAAACATCAGTTTCATTAAAAACAGAAATATATATGTTCACCTTAAGTCAGTCATGCAATAACAGGCATTTTCAAAAACATCTGTATTTTCATATATTTATGCTACAGAGAGAAGCACACATATCTTCCGATGGTTAGAATAATGGATATCTTTTTATGTAAAGCTGTCCAATGTTAGTGTCACCACCTGACAACAGCATGCTGCTAAAACTCAGTCATGATCCAATGTAGCAAGAGATGTTACCACATCTGTTCTTGCACAGTAAGGGGCAGAGGGGCAAAGAGGAAGACATGAGAGAGAAAGAGAGTCACAGAAGGAGTGAGCAAGTACAGAGTTCCAACATGCCTTCGCCTTCAAGTTATTACATTGTCATTGTTTTTATACATGGTCAAACATAAAAATATCTGAATCATAAAAGATAACTTTCATGTGTGATTTCATCCAAAACTTGTAGTTCTTTTTTTTGCCTTCCTATCTCATAATAGATGCTTGACTTATAGGTTGGCATAGTGTTGCTACCTATTTAGTTTCCATTGACATCACTGTATTGTAAGGTTATTGAGTAGGGTCAAATGTATTAGTTATGATGTTGCTAAATGCCCAGTGCATATGTCACCTTTAAATGTGGCACAGTTACTTAGGACATCAAAGTGTTCACTAGAGTTAAGTATGGAGGGTTTCACCCCAAGTTCAGCACCCTGAGGATGTACGCTAAGAGGAAGGAAGGAGGCCGGGGAATGGTGAGTGTCAACACCACGGTCCTGGATGAGACAATGAACATCCACGAATACATCACAAAGATGACCCCAACTGACAGCGTGCTCAGTGAATACCTCAGGCAGCAAAAACCCAAGAAAGAGGAGGAAGGCGAGGAACCATCATGGAAGGACAGGCCCCTGCACGGTATGTACCACTGGCAGATAGCGGAGGTGGCTGATATCCAGAAATCCAACAGTGGCTGGACAAAGCTGGACTGAAAGACAGCACAGAGGCACTAATCATGGCAGCACAGGAACAAGTTCTGAGCACAAGATGCATAGAGGCTGGGGTCTATCACACCAGGCAAGACCCCAGGTGCAAGCCGTGTAAAGATG
The DNA here is from genome assembly GCF_964374335.1 of Astatotilapia calliptera. Lineage (NCBI taxonomy): Eukaryota > Metazoa > Chordata > Actinopteri > Cichliformes > Cichlidae > Astatotilapia > Astatotilapia calliptera. The sequence continues at coordinate 27,158,620 of NC_137435.1, read as the reverse complement.
CCCCTGAGACAATCCAGCACATAACAGCAGGGTGCAAGATGCTAGCAGGCAAGGCATACATGGAACGCCATAACCAAGCGCCTGGCATAGTATACAGGAACATCTGTGCTGAGTATAACCTGGAAGTTCCGAGGTCAAAATGGGAGACGCCCCTCAGGGTGGTGGAGAATGACCGAGCTAAGATTCTGTGGGACTTCCAGATACAGACGGACAAAATGGTGGTGGCTAACCAACCGGACATAGTGGTGGTAGACAAACATGAGAAGACGGCTGTAGTGATCGATGTAGCAGTCCTGAATGATGGCAACATCAGAAAGAAGGAGCACGAGAAGCTGGAGAAATACCAAGGGCTTAGAGAAGAGCTCGAGAAAATGTGGAGGGTGAAGGTGATGGTGGTCCCAGTGGTAATCGGAGCACTAGGTGCGGTGACTCCCAAGCTAGGCGAGTGGCTCCAGCAGATCCCGGGAACAACATTGGAGATCTCTGTCCAGAAGAGCGCAGTCCTAGGAACAGCTAAGATACTGCGCAGGACCCTCAAGCTCCCAGGCCTCTGGCAAAGGACCCGAGCTTGAAGGATAGACCACCCACAGGGGCGAGCGGGGGATTATTTTATATATATATATATATATATATATTAGGGGTGCAACGATACACAAAATTCACGGTTCGGTTCAATACTTTGGTGTCACGGTTCGATATTTTTTCGATACAAAAAAATGTTCATGCTTTTTTAATTTGTCATTTATTAAAATTATAAATATATATATTTTAACTCAAAAGTACAGTTTTTAAATTTAATGTTGCTGAAACAACAAAGTAATAAAAAAATAAATCTATCTGATCGAGAAATCCCTCATCTTTGGAAAAGAGAGTTTATTACAGAGAAATGGCTCTTTCCAAAATAAAAGCTATACTATCCGCTTCTTCTGGGCTATATTCTCAGCAGCATATTAAACATATCAGGTCCCCATAAGGAGAATCATGTGCTAACAGCTGTCTAAATGACTCAGGTAAAGTTTGTAGCATGCGTGCTTGTTGTTTTTGTCTGCTTCCACTTGTCTTTGCACTAGGATGATGTCTGCATAAATGTGCAGTCATATTCATTATGTTCCCACTAGTGCTGTCAGCGTTAATCTGAACGTTAACGCCACAACACAGCAAATCTCCGTTAACGAGCTACCGCGGATCGCCCCTTGCTTGGGGCTGGACAGCGCAACACGTTAACGAGCTAACTGCGCTAACGCAGTAGTTCCCACCCATGTAATTGAGCATTGCGTGGCACATCCGACATACTGTTTTACTTTTGTCCATGACGCGCTTACCTTCAGGGTCATACGTCACATGAAAACCAAAACAGTTCCAAAGGCGAGATCTAAATGAGCGTGGGGGAGGTTCAATTTGCCATGTTGCAACGAGCTTAGCTTCTGTCTTGCTAGTTTGTGCTGCGCTCAGTGGATCTGCGCTCGACAGTGCAGCCTAGGCGGAGTAGTCGAACGCAGATCCACTGAGCTCTCAACACAGACAGCATCGTCAGAAGAAAAGTTGATAAAATAAATTAAAAACTTTGTATTGTTCGATACATATGCGTACCGAACTGAACCGAAAGCACTGTATTGAACGGTTCAATATCTACACGAGTATCGTTGCACCCCTAATATATATATATATATATATATGTATATATATGAGAGAGATGAGAGAAATGAGAGAGTAAAGTATTGCTTGACATTGACACAGTGACAGCGTATGGGTCATGTGTAATGCATTGTGTCTCTGTGCGCTGGTTCTCTGTCTAGCTCCACTCTCTTTTTGTTAGTGTGACATTGAAACTTGCTGCTTATCCCATGATCACCACTATCTTCATTTGTCTCAATTAACTACGACAGCTTTTAGTTTTCTAATGTCCACTTCAGTTAGCTGGTTTCACAACATTGCACATGTACCTATGTCAAAGACAGCATGTGGAAAGCTGCTACGAAAAGTTTGTAACTCTTTTGGGATCACCAGGGTTTCTGAAATGATCTTCACACAAGTGTCAATTATAAACACAAATCACCAACACACAAACTTGACTCTATTGATATTGTTAATAATGATAATCAATTCATTTAAAAAGAAAATTACCCTTACTTCTAGTTTCTTTCTTTCTTTCTTTCTTTCTTTCTTTCTTTCCTTTTTTTTTTTAGATTTCAATCACTTGTTTATGTTTGTTGTTTTGTACCTGGAGCAGCAAGACTTTTCTCGAGGACAGGAAGACATAGGTTTTAATGTCCTACATTGCCATAGTCTATCAAATCCATTGGTTTTGTCTCCTCTTCAGCTCTGATGAAAAGAATCATTATTACTTCACACAAAGGTCGTAACTAACAGGAGTATGTAACCACAGATATAACACTCTGTAATCCAAAATTCAAAGAGACTTGGCCCTAATTATTATATTACCCTTTTTTGTCAAGGGTTCAAATTTAAAAGAAGTTTATTTATATAATAACAGTCATTCACTCCAGCTTTAGTACCACACTGCGAAAGGTAACAATCAAAATAGTTCTTATGTGGACCTTAATTTCTCTTATGTGGGATTCTATTTGGAAAACTTACCATCCATCTATTGGAGAAACAAAAGCACAACTGGACACATAAGCACATAAGGACACATGCACATGACTCATTTGTGTCAATCAGCTAGATCCTAAGTACCTAAAGCCTAAATGTGTCACTCTAATACTTTTCTCACAAGTTTTGTATCACATTCACCTAAATAAGTGTGAACATTCGTACAAAGAAATATGTTTAACAGCTTCCACAATGTCAGGAACAAATTAAGTCTAACCTAAAAGCACCATATGCTCTATCACCAACAAATATTATCCAATTTTCACACTTCTTATAAAATACTTTCCTTATGGAGTAGGACTGATTTCAAATGTGTTACTCTAAAGTGTGACTTTCTCTCCTTGTAAACACCAAAACATAAATTTGAATGTCATTCCAATTTTCTTTTGCACACTTTGGGCAAATTCTGATTATTATTATTATTATTATTATTATTATTATTATTATTATTATTATTATTATTATTATTGTTATTGTTGTTGTTATTGCTTATATTTAAGTGTTATTTATATTGTGTCAGTCAGTTGTATTGTTTATACTCATTACTGATAAAGTATAATTGTAATTGTTTCTTTTGAATAATTTCAAAGGAGATTAGAGGGCAATTTTTACTTCAGTCATGTTATTTTCACTTGAATTCGAATTTCTCTCTAGTTCAGTCAATACATTTTGGATTTTTCCTTCAGGCTTTAAAGAACCTCTGCTCAAAGTACAGGTTATAGTTATTTGAAGACAGCAGTAGTTAACATTTGTAGTGCATTTGTAATCTCCAGTGTGTGCTGTCTGTATTTATATTTGCTTTCAAGCTGAACTGATTAGGAAAAGAGGGGTAGTTCACAATGAAGACATTGAGTGGCTGCTTGCCCGCAGCACCAAAAGGAAGACAAAGATCCACGCAATAAGACTAGACACATCCTTGGGACCCAAGAAAAGGGATTTTCCACTAAAATAAGGGATTCACCAGTATATCCACCAAAGTGATCAATTTTAGTGTTTGCCATGTAAGCTTACGCAATGTTGGCTTAGGACACAAGTCGATTTCATGTTACATAATCTCAAGTTATAGTTGAGAACAGAAAGCATTATGTGCAAGCCTGAGAGTAATTTCTTTCCCTGACTTGAAGTAGCACTTGGGCTCATTCTGAGATAGTGTCACTCTCTTTGTCCCTCAGCTCTGTTCTTCTGTCTTTTTCTGTCTTTCTGTCCTTCAGGTTTTCTCTTTTCACTAGTCGTGGGGGGGCAGTGTTCCCTTTTGTTATGTTGGACCTCCTTCTTGATTTGCTCCCTAGATGTTACCATGGAAACTACAAGACACTACATCACCTCAAGTAGAAGTTTCTCAGAGTGCTTGTCTGCGTGCTTGTTAATGTGTGTATGTGCGTGAGCAAGTGTGAATGTGTATGTGGGTGGAGCTCTTTGCCAAAATGCTGATACTGTATTTCTAATTTACTGACACTAAAATGCGAAAGTAGTAGATGAGAACTCAACAACCACGCCACCCGCCTCCAAACGCCTCGTCCACAAAACAAAAAACAAAAAAAACTAACTAAATGAAACAGACTTGAACATACTCATGCTTATGTAGTACGACTTATTTGTAAAAAGACACTGAATTAAAGTTTAGTGGATAGAGATTATGAAGTGTTACAGGGGTTACACTGAAAAAGGAGGAGTATCCCAGATCTGGAAACAGTTACCATGGTAACAGAGGTACAGTAGAGATAGGTTTAAGAAAAATATGGTCTTTGTGTCATTATTCTATGTCAGAGTATAAACACATCTACCTCAAATGATCTTGTTATCACACTGGCAGTTACAGATATGCTGAGGTTACACATTGACAAGAAACACAAACATCCACAGATAATACTGGGCGTCCTTCTTAAAAGGAAATGTTGCAAGTTACTGACACCATGAAAAAATAAAGGGAGAGTATGAAATTGACTCTAAAGTAAAGAATGAAGAAATTGTGATGCTAAGCACACTGAATAAAATCGATTGTGTATTAAGTCTATATGTGTTATGTGGCTCCACTGACTGAAAAGACAGCATTATGTCTGTGTAGATCTCAGCTCAGATCAGTTAGGCACCACTACTTTTTTAGTGCAGTGGAGCATGGGATTAAATGCAGACTCTGGATCAGCTGCTATGACTCATTCTTTGCTCTGGGCTCCCGATGCTGTGCACCTGGTCAATGAGAAAGAGTAGGCAATTATTATGAAGGAGTGATAGACACACACATTTTCTGCCACCAAAACCACCGTGTCCTTGTTCATTACTCTCTGAATAATAACAACTATTGAAACCTTGACGTGAGCATAGCAACTGTGATGTCACCATAGTTTTGTTTCAAGAGAAGGCTTTGAAGCCTGCAGTTGGGTTTACCGCTCACTGCCCTCTTGGCAGTTGCTAAAAGCCAGGAAATCTGAATTTGGCCAGTGCAATGAAGCCTGAGGGGAGCTGAGGTGGAGTGAGCAAGCAGCATTTACTGTTGCAGAAAGCGATAGCCTGAGTAAAATTAAGAAAAACACATATAAGCTTTAAAAGTCAGCATCCTCAAGTATGTCATTTGTAAAGTCAAAATGACATACTTGAGATAACGAATTACTTACTGAGATATAAGGAGCAGATACCTTATTTAATGTGCTGTTTCTCACTCATTTTATTATATCCAACTCTTTTAAGAGCTAGCACCGGCTTGATGACCAGATCTAAAAACAGCTTTATGCTGACTTAAATACGTAGTTTAGAACTTGTCTGTTTAAACTGTACAGGGGAACCAGCAAAGAAAAAAAAGTAGGGCAGTCAGGAAAAAGAAGAAAGTAGACAGGAGTACTTGGAATCTAGGTGTTCAAGAAAGAAAGCAAAGTAAAAGGCTCATAGTCAGCTGTATTAGAGGCTGGACACTAAGGAAGGATAAAAGAACTTTGTCTATAATTGATTGCCTAAGTAATGAGATTGAGCTAGAAAGGATGTGCAGCATGTTAACATGATTAAGGATAAAAATGGAAGTAAACTAACAAGTGAAGCGAGTGCGCTGAGAACATAGAAGGAGTACTTTGAAGAGAGAGGAGGACAGAAGTCGGACAGTTAGTGAATCAGGAGGTGTAGATGATTAGTAAGGAAGAAGTGTGTAGTAGGGACAGATGGGTAGGAGATGTGGATATGATTGCATCAAGAATTAGTTCTGATCCTGTTTTTGTTTGTTATGGTGATGGACAGGTTGACAGATAAGTTCAGGAGGGGAGTCTGTGGACTATGATGCTTGAGGATGAAATTGTGGTCTGTAATGAGAGTAGGGAGGAGGTAGAGGAGAGTCTAGAGAAGTATGCACAGGAGAGAGGAATTAACGTCAGTAGAAACTAGACAGAACAAGGATAGCAACAAAAGTGAAAAGGACGGTTTACAAGATGATAGCAAGACCCGCCATGATTTGGTTTGGAGATTTTAGCACTAACAAAAGAGTGGATGCCGAAATGGATTTTTGCTGGAAGTGACCAGATTTGTCTGTGTGGGATTCTCTAAGAAGAATAATAAGAAGCCTTTTGTCACGGACCTGGGTCTGAGGGACCCAGGCTCCTTGAGCATTGTGGACTCTCATTATTATTGTTATTATATGTGTTTTCAACATATCAGTAAGTGTAAGCCTGCCGCAGTTGGAAAGTGTCTAAAGTCTGCCTCTGCTATTTCCCAGGAGGAGCCTGGAAAAGAGAGGGCAGCAAGCACGGGGTGCATGGACACTTGGAAGCGAGGACACAGGGCATGGACACTGGGAGGAAGACATGGCACGGGAGTCTGGGGCGCACGGGGATTTATTGTTGTGTATTATTTACGTCACTGTAAATAAACGCACTGCTTGCATTGAAAAGTCCTGCATTTTGGGTCCTACTTTCCCACACACCCACGTTTTGCCAGCGCGAACCGTGACACCTTTATTGTCATTGTACATTTGAAATTTAGAACAAGATTCATAAAACTATTGTGTTCAGTGCAAAACAGTAGGTGAAAAATAAATAAATAAATATGGCTTAAAAATAAAAGCATTAAGAGCAGGTAAACATGTTAGTACATTTAGAGCATGGCTGGAGTTAAAGGAATGACATTCACAACAGAATAGCTATTGCACTCAAAAAGAAATATTGTAAAATGTTTCAGATTTGGAAGGTTTTCTTTATTTACAGCAGTTGAGAGTTCAAATGGCCCAGGGGATGAAATTGTTTTTAAGCCTATTTGTCCAGCTCGTTATGCACCTGTACCACCTGCTCAAGGGCAGGAGGTTGAACAAGTGCTGTTCAGGGTGGGAAGATTCTTTGATTATTTTCTTTGCCCTGCTGAGACACAGAGAGCTGGAGATGTCCTCTAGGGAGGGCAGTGTGCAGCCACTGGTTCTCTGGGCATTGTTGATAACCCTCTGCACAGCTCTTGTCTGCTGCTGAGCAGCCAGTGTACCACACTGTGATACAGTACATCAGTACACTCTCAATGGTGAAGCGGAGAAGGCCTCCGACAGCTTTTCCTCTGTGCAAGTCCTCCTAAGCACTCACAGGAAAACTAGTCTCTGATGTGCCTTTTTAACCACCGCTGCTATTGTTCGCACACCCAGAGAGAGGCTCCTGTGACGGAGTTACACCGTCCCGAGCCGCAGACAGCTGATCTGGGCGCATACACGCACCACCACCATTAGTTTCTACAATTACCGTGGCTGCGCGTCTTTTCGTCGACCGGGCAGATAAACAACAAGGGGTGAGAGGTATATTTTGGGCAGCGCAGAAGGGTGGCCAACATATTTTCCCACTTACCTTCAATAAAGCCGGTCGCGGAGACTCGCTGTGATCGCCGATTATGCGGGGTTATGCAAGCCGATGGCATAGTGTTCCGGGGTTTAAATAATGGGTTCGCGCGCGCTGGGAGGGTCACGTGAACTGCATTATTTTTTGGTTTGTTTTGTGTTATTGTGAAACACTGTAGGCTGCCTGGAAATGGCCATAGATGTTTGTATATACATATATGTATTGTAGGAATACAGCAGGAAATAAGCTGAGGGGGAAAGACTGTTTGATAAAAGAAATAATAAAGAGATGACCATTACGCCTAGTGGGAGGGGCTATGGGGTATAAGAGAAGGCGGTCAGGGCCTACCTGTGTTCTTCTCTCCAGAGAGCTGTTACAGAGAGGGTAACATGCAGACTGTGTTTTGTATATGGATGTTTGTTTGTGATGACTTAAGTCAGTTCTATTTTCTTTGTAAATAACTTTTTGTGCACCTGGGAGGCCGGCAGAATAAATTATCCTCACTGAATGCTTTCTGACTACGCCTGTATTTGTTCGGGAGAAGCTTAGGAGAGGACCCCGCGACACTCCGCAATGTAGGTTTCCAGGAATTTAAAGGATGAAACTCTGATGACAGAGTCCCTGTAGAAGTCGAGCTGGGTAGAGTCTTCCGTATGTCTCCTGTAGTCACTGGCCATCTCTTTGGTTTTATTGGTGTTAAGTGCCAGGTTATTAAACAGAGCACCTACTATTTTATGTTGCTGCAGCATTGCAAAAACGCCTCATCACATCATGCATGATGACATTTGCTTAACACCTTTGCACCCAAAGGCTCATAGGATTTCATTAAATATTTTTCACTGCAATTCCTTTCAAAAATGTAGTTGTACGAAAACAGTGGAACAGGGGGTGTAATTCGCCACATGAACAACAAAAAAAATCAGTAAATGGTCATAATAAATCAGTCTGGTATTTAGTTTGTTGCATCAATTGAAATTACATTGCACATTTTCACTGACTCTTACATGGCTGCTTTTACCAGAAGGGTCATTCAGTCTCAAATCAGCTAATTTTTGGAACATTTTCTTCTCAGCCATCTCTGATTTGATTCAAAATTGTATGGTACAAAAATTGAAGATATATAATGAGTCCTGTGAAATCTTACCTTTATATATCAAATAGTTTTCTAGATATAGGCCTTTTCCCCCACACAATGAACTCTGAGGCAATGTTTGAAAGTAAATACAGTCCCGATCAAAAGTTTAAGACCGCTTGAAAAATGGCAAAAAAAAAATAAAAAATCATATTTTGCATATTATCTTGGATCTTAACAAGGTTCCAAGTAGAGCATGAACATGCAACAAGAATAAAATGGAGTGAGACAAAACATGCCATTTATTGAAAAAAACAATATATAGAAAGTAAAAAGCAAACAAGTCATCTGTCTTTTTCAATATTTATTTTCAAATAGACTGACTTCTTAACTGCAAAACTGCTACACTAAGAAAACAGCCCTAAATTAAATTTAATAATTTATTTGAAAAAAAAAAACAACACATTGATGTCCAAAATGTAAATTGACATTCCTTATTTATTTGGTGTAAATCTCCAATCACAATGAAACAGGAATGGTAGAAATACATTTCATCTCTTCTTCCTGTTCTGAAGACAAACAAACAATGTCTTCATTATAGTCAGCATGCTGTCAGAGTGAAAACAGATCAGTCTCTGCTGTAATTCAGCTGGTTAAACCTTCACTCTCCAGCTGGGCAATATGTTTGCATCTTTAGACAGGTTTCCTCTAAGATGGTAGTTTGGAGTAACATTGATATCTAAATTTAAGAGAGATAGTAACCTACCAAAAAGTGTAAATCTGAATTGTAATGATCTAAAAATAAATATGTTAGCAAAAGATTTGGACCCCTATTGTCACGGTCCGCGTGGCAGACCATGGGGATGTGGAGAAAAATAGGACCCAAAACGTAGGACTCTTCACTGCAAACGGTGCGTTTATTTACCGTGCAATAAATGGCAATAAATCCCCATGCTCTCCCTTTACTCCCGTGTGGTGTCCTCCCCGAAAAGTCCGCGTCTCAGCACTCCCCGTGCTGGCTGCTGTCTGGCGCTCGACACTTCTCCTGGGGAAACAATAGGAGTCCTGGGGCCCGTTCTTTGTACGTCGCTTACTACATCCAAGATCAAATGACACATCCAAGATCAAATCATCGCGCTAACCGTGAGCTCGCTAATCCGGTTCCCCGAACACACCTGCTGTTGACGATTACTACAGCTGGACGCAGGAATGTGACATCACTGGGTGTCGTAAAAGGGGCTACGCATCGATAGTAGAAACATTGATCGGCAACCCGCTGATTGGTCGGCGAAAATGTCGAAGGGGCGTGCTCGGTATTTTCCGGCAGCAGAGCAAGAACTCATGAGTGAGGGATTTCAGGAGTTTCAGAGTTTAATTAAAACGCAAGAGAACACTGCAAAGGCTGCAAAAGCAAGGAGAGAGGGCTGGCAGAAAGTTGCTGACAAATCAAACTCGTAGGTAATTTAATAATAATAATAATAATGGATTGGATTTATATAGCGCTTTCCAAGGCACCCAAAGCGCTTTACGATACCACTATTCATTGACTCCCACATTCACACACTGGTGGAGGCAGCTACGGTTGTAGCCAGGCTGCCATATCGCGCCATCGGCCCCTCTGGCCAACACCAGTAGGCGGTAGGGTAGATCTATCATATGACACTATATTGTCCAATATCATATGGTATTATATTATATTATAATATGTTATATTATATCCCCTTTCACATTAGAGCCACAACAGGACCCACAAGAACATGGGAACAAGTAAAAGTGGAATACAGGAGTATTCTACAGAATGGTAATATTTATCTCTTAGATTGCTTTGCGTCTCTTGGCAAGGTAATACTGGCCTGTAATACTCTGTTAGTTTGTTCATAACAGCAACCAAGAAAAGGGCAGAGGAAAAAAAGACAGGTGGTGGTCCTGCACCCCCTCGTCAACAAGTTGGTTAAGTAAATAATACCCTCACGGGAATATCGATATCTCTCTATGAGCACACTGTCGCGCTGAGCTAAAGGATCCTGTCTATCCCGCAATATACGCTGAATTCTGAGGACTCTCCTTATCAATCTTGCACCTTCCGCAATGGGTTGGTCGCGTATACGGACAGGACATGGCTGCGACAGGCTTCCCAAATCCACCTTCGCTTTTATAGCCGTGGTCTCTCATCTTGATTACACGAAGTAATTTACAATTACTACTCTGAAATATGAATTACATCTGTAATAATCACATACATGTAATAGAATGTTAATAGTTCATTTCCCTTTTTTAGGAAATGACCTGTATGTATCTGTGTGACATCAATAAAAGGATCAAGTGCTGCATTATCTTTAGTTACATTGATAATATTTATTTATGGTGAAACAGTGGAAAAATATCGCTGTTGCTTTCGTATAAATGAAGCGGACATACCTGCGTGGCCGCGATCTAATCCTGTTTACATAAAGTAAACCTGCTCCCGAGCAGGTTTACGCTTACGGCTCTGTTGCTATGGCAGCAAGTCCCGGATGAGCTTCGGGGAACCGACTGATCCAGGATCACGCGAAATCGTCAACAATCTAATCCGGCTAACCTACTTAGCGAGGTACGAAGAACGGGCCCCAGGAGTCTCATGCAATAATCCCACGTCGAGGAGCTCTCAGCCACACTGCTTTGTAGCTCCTGATCAGTTGCAGGTGTGTGATCCTCTCCCTCAGGTGTGGCCAGCCTCCAGCCTGAACACACCCACCAGACCTGATGATGCCTGTAAACCGGTGCTCAGCACACACACACACACACACACACACACACACACACACACACACACACACACACACACACACAAGACGAGGGACAGCAGCACCAAAAATATACATGTCCATAACATATTTAATAACACTGGGTCCCTCAGACCCAGGCCCGTGACACCTATACTTACTCTTACGTTAACTGAAAAGAGTGCAATCTGATTTTTATGCATTGTTTGGGGATTCAAGACAGATATGATAAAAAAGAAAAATCTAGACTCGACAGAGCTGAAGAAGTACTTTGCAACACTAGTTTAAAAAGAGAATTGTTTTAAATGTTTGGTTACAATTGCAGCGTTCCAAAAACATCAGCAGTTGGAAGTATTGTACCAAAACAAGTATTTTACTAACACTGTGCTTTTGATTTATTTATTTACTGGACTGTGTTGCCAGAGAGGAGCTCCACTGTGGGTTAGTTAGGTAGACAGCAGTGCGGATATTCTTCAAATTGCTCAATCAAGGCATTTGAACCACAGGGATCAGTCAAGCAGGAATTCTTCATTGCACAGTAAGTAACAAAATCAGCAGCAGCACACAATGCAAACACATTTGCAAAGAAAGCAGGAAGTCAATTAGAAGACAGAGACTTTTGAAAACGCATGAGAGGGTAGCACAGTGTGGCAGTGTTTAGTCCTCACAGCAAAAATGTTCTTGGTTAAAACCTTCTTTGTCAGGTTTCTGTATCATTTGAATCCAGAGTCTGGCAACACTGCTATAGGGATTTCACTTAATATAAATCTTACAAAGTTTGTTAGACTAAAAAGTCATATTTAACTTCCATGAATTTCCTAGTTTCTAGGTCCTTCTGAGATCTTTCTGACTACTCAGTCAGTTAAGATTACAAGTATAAATGTGACTATTGTTCTTTTATTTATTTATTAAGCATCAGGTGTAGAACTGTAACTAATGAACTGTATTTATATACTGGTATGAATGCATTGTTTTCTGTGTGTGTGTGTGTGTGTGTGTGTTTTATAAGTACATATTTGTGTTTATTTTTGTAGGTTATGCAGAAAGCTTTCTGAAGTGTTTTGCAGTGTGTGTGTGTGTGTGTGTGTGTGTGTGTGTGTGTGTGTGTGTGTGTGTGTGTGTGTGTGTGTGTGTGTGCGCGCATTCATGTCTTTATCTGTTTGTGGCTGAGAGCTTGAAGGCATATCCTGCTGCTGGTAAATTACCCAAAGCAACGTGGCATGGAGAGAAAGCAGTGGGAGGGAGTGAGGAGAGGTGAAGTAGGAGCTCGAGAGAGGAGGAGAGAAAGCGAAAGACAGAGGAGTGATCATTTGGAACCCCAGGTCTTATCAAACATTGTTAGTGCACCCTACTGCCTCTCATTTACAATCTTATCCCCTCGTGTAGCACACACAAACAGAGGAACATTAGGAAAAAGATTTCAAAAGGCCCAGGTATGTAGAGCACATAGTAGCTATTCATTGTTTATACAATAAACTACTTTTATACAAATATGGCTAAAGTACTGTGCAAAGGTCTCTTGCCACCCCTCACTTCACAAGTTTTTATTTGGACATTGGCTACTTTTTCATCCAATTTCAATCCATCCTTGTACCTCACCATTTTTAGAGGATTTTTTAAGCAATTTAATATTAACCTTTGATTAATTCAAAGCACCAAAACTCAAGGCATGAACCACTGTTGTGACTACACATTACAGGCAACTTAGCAAAGAACCAATAAGTAGTTTTTTAACATCAGGAAAATATTCAGCAATGACCTGACACAGGACCTGAGAGAACCTGCATGAAGTACTCAAGCAAGGGAAAAAGGGAGAAAAGGCTGATATATGCTAAACTGCACGAGAACTGCATGTGATGAATCCCAAATTAAAATTCTTGTATTGTGTAGAGAAGGTCAGAAAAGAGGTACAAAAACTGAGTGTCTGTATCAGTAAAACACAGTTAAGACTATCGTGTTTTGGGGCTACATTTAAGCTAGTGATATAGGGAATCTTGTCAAAACTGGTGTAATTATAAACACAGAAAAGTACTATTAGACTTTGATACACCATCCAATACTATGCGAAAAGGCATCCTTTTTCAGTATGACAATGATTCCAAACACAGTGCCAGTGCAGTGAAAGAATACCTGAATAGAAAAACACACAATGGAACACTATCATGGATTGGCCTCCCCAGAGCTCAGACCTCAACATTACTGATGCAGTGTGGGATCATCTTAACAGTTAATAGAACAAAAGGCATTTAGCTTATATAAGGAAGAGTCTTCAAAATTCCTTCAAGAACCCTGAAAACCTGGTCCTGAAGACTACTTAAAGAAAATACACACAAGATTACCTAAAAGAGTGTATGTGTAATTTATGCTTACTTTCATTTGTCTGTGTTATCCAGTATAGTGTACAGCATATAAACCATTTTATGTTTAACAACACCTATTCAGTACACAATAGGGATTACACTGTACCTCAACACCAGTTAGGCATGCTGCACATAATCATGTCTGTTCTCTTACCATTGCTGGTATGGATCCATCCATCCATCCATCCATTCGCTTCCGCTTCTCCTTTTCAGGGTCGCGGGGGGTGCTGGAGCCTATCCCAGCTGTCATAGGGCGAGAGGCAGGGTACACCCTGGACAGGTCGCCAGTCTGTCGCAGGGCTAACACACAGGGACAGACAACCATTCACACTCACATTCACTCGCACATTCACACCTAGTGGCAATTTGGATTATCCAATTAACCTATCCCCACAAGCTGCATGTCTTTGGATGGTGGGAGGAAGCCAGAGTACCCGGAGAGAACCCACGCAAACATGGGGAGAACATGCAAACTCCACACAGAAAGACCCCGGCCTGATGGTGGAATTGAACTCAGGACCTTCTTGCTGTGCGGCAGCAGTGCTAACCACCGTGCCACCGTGCTGCCCTGGTATGGATTCCTGGTATGGATTTTTTTTTTTTTCTTTGGTATGGATTCCAAAAAAAAAAAAAAAAAAGTGCGCGTATGTATGTACATATATGTACATGTGTGTGTAGATATATATGTATGTATATGTATGTGTGTTTGTTACTTGTAGTTATTACTGCCTGTTACCTGTGGTAATGCAATTTATAATTTATATATTCTGTATTCAGTTATGAAGGCTCTAATTGTTGTTTGTGAGCTGCCGTTTAGATGCTTGTATGTGCCCGGGGCTGTTGATGGGTCTGTATGCAATGATGGGCGTAGCTGCGGGAAGTTTGTTTTTTTTGTTGATGAGTGAGTATAGGGGTGGGATTTAATAAGTTTTCTTCGTCCCACTCCTTTTTCAGGCAATTTTTGTTTTTTGTTTTGTGCATTTTATGTTCAATATAGGTATTTGTTGTGCCTGAAAATGAACAAATAAATGAAATGAATGAAATGATGACAGATGCAGTGCTTTATTAGGGTGTTAATGATGAGCTCTGTTATGTGCTTCTTTATTACATTGAAAAGGTTAAGACATGAAAAGTACATGATAAAAACATGGGCAAAACAAACCAATCTCTCTTGGACTACTAACAGTATCAAAGTTATTCTCCCATTTTAATTTTTGCTTTTTCTGGAGCCTTTTATATTTTCTATCTTTCTACCTGTGGTCTTTCTTTTAAGCTGTTTTTTCTCTTTTGTTCTTTTTTGTATTTAAAGTTGAGAACTGAGTGTACTTAACCATAAATAAGATACAAAAGAGACACCAAGAAAGGAAGACAGAGTAGCAGTGATAGTATGGTAATGGATTTGTTGAGAAAAACAAATGGCTATTAATTGATGACCAAGAAAAACACCAGAGATGACATGAGATTGGTATTTAGCTAACAAACAAACAAACAAACAAACAAAAAAAACCATAACTTTTCAAGTAGTTGTAATAAGAACCATCTTGAAATTTGATTTCCAGATGTGACCGGGGTCAGAAGTATATAATACATAAAAATAAATGAAAAATAGTTTCTTGTAATGCCTAAAACACTAAGCAAATACTACATGGGGTAAACAACTGCTTAATCTCCTGCTGAATTTGTGACTTTGCTCATTAACATAGAAATAAAAAGCAGGTATTGGAATAATACTAGCACGATAAGATAAATACTTAAGAACATTGCTCCTGTTCTTCAGAAAATACACAGAATATATTTTAAGGTCATGCTTTCCAAACATTCAGAGATGAACTTACACACCTGCTTGTACTTCTCTGGGATAGCTTGCTCTGAGATGAAATGCCAGTTCGGCAGCATATAGCGAGGCTCCAAATGCTCCATTAAGCATCGAAAACCGACATTTTCCACAACAGAAGGGGTTGGTCATCAAGCACAATAAATTCAACAATTTTCTCCATTATCAGCTTTGCTTTATTGCTTTCTGGAGGGAGTTTCTCACGCCTCTGAATACTTTCTGTTTGTGTGTTTCTTCGGAACATTGGAGGCCTGGATAAATTCCATGTACTCCTTTCTCTGGTATTTCGGTAAGTGGTTAATCATGTTTGCGGTGTTAAAGTTCCCAACACTGCTACCACCTTGTGAAACACTTGCATTGCATAAGTTACACTCAGCAGTCTTGCTTTTTTCTTCTTTCAGCCTGAAGTAACTCACACCGCTGACATGACCGCCGACAATCTCGCACACGATAACCACTCTATCACGTGACGCATACTGTTCCGATGTGCTAAGGTCATGACCTTGGTTATGCCATGTCACAAGTTTTGTGAGGTTTTTTTGTGATATTTATTGGATTGGGTTACATATTTTTATTTCTCCCCGATATCCAATCCTGTTAGGTGACTCTAAAGGGTGGACTCATGTGACAGAAACACACAGAGGCTCGGGAGTGCAGTGAATTAGGTTTATTTACAGTGACGGGGTATTTACAAAGGTGAGAGCTATTTGCAGTGACAGGGTAAATGTACAATGATGAGGAGAAAACGAAAGCACAGAGCCTGGCGTGCTGGGAGGACTGATGCCGTACTTGAGCGATCTAAGGGAGAATGACAAATAGAGTAAGACGCTGACCCTAAAAACTGAGAGCAAAACATATGCAGATAGGGAGAATTGGAGAGCTTACTGACTGAAGAAGTCATTAGGATGAGTGATGAAATGTTTCGCCCACTGAAAACACAACATCCAGAACAGAATCAACTTTTTGGTACATATCATCATCATCATCATCATCATCATCATCAATTATTTATTTATATAGCACTTTAAAAACACACCTGGTAGACCAAAGTGCTGTACAATACTAATATGCACATAGTAATAAAACCAGACATAGCAATAAAGTTAAAAAACAATAAAAAAATGAAAAAAATAATAATAATAATAATAAAAATAAAATAAAATAAAAATGTCAGTTACCCACAGAGTTAAAAGCCAGGGAATAAAAATAGGTTTTTAATAAAGACTTAAAAACTGGCACTGATCTAGCCTGTCTAATATGGAGAGGAAGGTTATTCCAAAGCATCGTTGCGGGAACAGAGAACGCTCGGTCTCCTCTAAGTTTCAGCCGTGACTTTGGAACAGAAAGCAGCAACTGCTCAGCTGACCGAAGGGAACGAGTGGGGACGTGGGGCTTCAACAAATCAGACAAATAAACAGGTGCCAGACCATTTAGAGATTTAAAAGCCAATAAAAGGACTTTAAAACGGATCCTGAATTCAATTGGAAGCCAGTGTAAAGAGGCCAAAATCGGAGTGATGTGATCAAATTTTCTTCTACCAGTTAAAAATCGTGCCGCAGCATTTTGCACTAATTGCAAGCGTGACAAAGTGCCCTGCCCAACCCCTGTTAAAAGAGAATTACAATAATCTAAACGTGAGGTAATAAAGGCATGAATAACGCTTTCCAAGTCACGTTTGGAAAGAAAGGGCTTAACCTTTGATAAACGTCTGAGGTGATAAAATGCTGATTTTACCACCCCGTTTACATGGTCATCAAAGGTGAGTGCAGAATCAATTTTAACTCCGAGATTTGTGATCGAACTCTTTAGTTGGGAAGTCAAAGCTGCAAGATCAACATCCAGACTATGAGAAGAACGATTTGGGCCAAATAAAATTGCTTCTGTCTTCCGATCATTAAAATTTAAAAAGTTGTTTGCCATCCATGCTTTGACATCAGTAAGGCAGTCAAGCAGAGGTCCAGTTGGGAGACTATCAGAATGACTAAAAGGTAAGTAGAGCTGGCAGTCATCTGCGTATAGATGGAATGGCACTTTATGCTTTCGGAAAATCGCGGCAAGAGGCAAGAGGTACAATGAAAACAATAACGGCCCAAGAATAGATCCCTGTGGAACACCCCAAAGCAGAGGGGCCACAGAGGATGAAGCCGACCCCAACTTAACACAAAATGTCCTATTTAAAAGATAGGACTTTAACCACAAAAGTGCCGAACCAGTAATTCCCACACCGTGCTGTAAGCGGGAGATCAGCCAATCGTGATCCACAGTGTCAAATGCAGCTGTCATGTCCAACAAGACCAGCACTGCATATTTACCACGGTCTGTCGCTATCAGGATGTCATTCATAACTTTTACGAGGGCTGTCTCCGTGCTGTGGAATGGCTTAAAGCCGGACTGAAAGATTTCTGACAATTTAGAGTCATTCAAGTAGTCCATCAACTGAGTATAAACAATCCTTTACAGAATCTTACTAAGAAAGGGAAGCTTAGAGATGGGTCTAAAATTTGATATGACTGAACTGTCTAAGCCTGGTTTCTTAAGTAAAGGATGTATGACTGCATGCTTAAATTCCCTAGGTACTTGACCAGACAAAAGACTAGTATTAATAATGTTCAGAATATGTGGTCCGATGATAGGAAATACCTTTTTAAGAAAACGGGGAGGAACAACGTCATTTGGAGAGCCACACAGTTTAGCATTCAACACAAGTTTCTCTAAATCAGATAAAACAATTGGTAGAAAAGCAGAGAACAGACTTGAGCAAGAACCATGCATGGCTGGGTCAGCAATAGGTAGAGTCGGAGGTCTCAAACTAGCAACCTTTTCCACAAAATAATTAAGAAACTTATTGCACATAACCGCAGAAGAGTGCAAAAGAATATAGCCTTCCGGATTAAGTACAGAATTTATAGTGTTATATAGAACACGAGGGTTATGCGAGCTGGCAGCAATAAGTTGAGAAAAATAGGAGTGCTTGGCAGCCTTTACTGCTCTCTGATAGACTTTCCAGCTAGTCTTAAGAGCTTCCATAGAGACGCACAGCCTATCTTTTTTCCACCGTCTTTCACATCTTCTACATTCTTTTCTAGCGGCTCTGGTAAAATCAGTTAGCCAAGGACTAGCCTTTGGCTTGCATTGTCTGAATATAAAAGGAGCGACAGCGTCGAGGACAGATTTACAAGTAGAATCCAAACAAGAAACTAATCCATCTGAGATGGACAACTCAGGAGGATAAGAAATAAATTGGTCAAACAATATGGAAAACCGCTCGGCAGTATCTGAGCCAAAAGCACGATAACATCGAGCAGGTACAGCACGCTTAAGAACAGGATTAAAAAGAACAATATCACATAAAATAGGCATATGGTCAGAAAACACCGCATCCTCGACAAGTACGTTTTGGACAGATAAACCATGTGATAAAACCAAGTCCAGTGTGTGACCACGTTCTTGAGTGGCACCTTTAACAGACTGAATAAAGTTAAAAGAGTTCACTAAGTCCAGAAAGTCCTTAGCCAGGGGCTTCCCCGGGCAGCAGACGTGTATATTAAAATCACCAAGTAAAAGGATCTGGTCATACCGTGATGCACAGTCAGCAAGAAACTCTGAGAACTCGGATAAAAACTCCTTGTTATATTTTGGGGGCCGATAAACAATCGCACACAACAGCGAAGACGAGTGGCCCAGTTCACACAAACAGAGTTCAAAACTGGTGTGGCGTGTTGATGGGGATAGCTGCTTAAAGTCAAGATGTGCCTTAAAAACAACAGCTAGCCCTCTCGGAACACTAAAAAAGGCACAACCAGCCGGCAGTAATTCAGAAAAGGCACTTAACTCACCGGGTGGAATCCAAGTTTCAGTCAAGCAAAGAAAATCCAGTGCATGGGAAGCGAAAAATTCCTTCAAAATGAATGTCTTATTTGCCACCGATCTGGCGTTAATTAATCCCAACCTGAGAGGAATTGGCTCGGGAGCTTCCGAGGCAGCAACAACCAGATCCACAGGTCGGAGGTTTGTTTGGTCCACTCCACGCCAACGCAGATGTCGGAGAGGAGAGGGTTTTGCAGAACCCTTCTCGAGAGATCCCACAACAGGAACCAAGCAGGAGTCCACCGGGTCCAAAGCACGCAACGGCACCAAGAGTCGCGGGCAGGATCGACAAATTGAGCGAAGCTCATGAGGAAAACAAGAGATCCTGAGTCTCAGTTTGACAAGGTGACCTCCACGGTTACCTCGTCTCCTGCGTCGCTTCCGCACATCCAGTGGCAATGGTAAGGAGCGCCAGTGAGGTGGTGTTACTTCCAAATCGGGAGGCAGAAAGCCTTGGTTGTCATTTCCAAACCAAGCTAAAGCTTGGGTAGATGAGCCTATTTCCAATAATGTCTGGCGATCATAAAACAATGCAGGGCTGACATGTTGCACAAAATTGACTAAAAACAATAAAATAAAACAAATAGAAGAGAGCGATAGATGGCATGCCAAACACACAGGCGCCATCTTTGGCCCTTCACACAACAATACACTAACATATATACATATACTGTAATCAGGGTTCATACGCCTTTTTCAGGGTCAAATTCAAGCACTTTTTAAGTACTTTCAAGGTCCCTTTTCAAGCTTTTCCAGCACATCCCCCCCAGCCAACAAAAAAAAAAAAGAATGCACGTGTCTCAATTCGCATCACCTCAGTAAGACCATGTGAAAATTAAAACAAATCATCCTAGGTGAACTTAAACACCTTTGTTCCCCTTCTGTTAAGACATAGAAAACGCACCACACAAAAATATCTGCAAAATGAAACCGTCACCTTATATACATAGTGTATGAACTGAAAATGCAAATTTCAGTTAAAAATTAAGATCAAATCAACTTGTTAGAGATATTCTTCTCCTGTTGAAAAACAAAAACAAAAAAGAAATAAATAAGTTTTCTCATCAGATATTGATGTGTCTTTCCTGTGTGACAAGAAATAGGAGACATATGTTTGTTTGTTGTTTCTTTTATAAGTTAATTCCCAATAAAACTGTTTTATTGCTAACTACATTGCTGTCTGCATTATTGCTGAAGTCCTAAATGATCACCTTTAAAGTGGTTGTGCTAATAACATCATGTACAGTCAGACAGGCATGGAGAACAGCACTGACTGGGAGAGGCTTTGAACACATCACATAGTTCAATTTAACATATAAGACTTTAAAAATGCACAAGCATCTACTTAAAATCTATTTAATTTATCATCTGTGATATTATTATGTACAATTCCAATGTATTTTGTTCATCTCCCTTAAATAAACAGGCAGCCTTAAAGTATGAAATATTCATATACAAATACACATAAATGTGTCTACTGTCTCAGTGGCTGATAGTGCCCCACGGGCCTCGGTGTGAGCTTGAAGACATTTATAATGTTTAAGTAGTTTAATGTGTCGGTGCTGACGATAAACATTTTGAGTGAAAGCCGGGGAACTTTGGTAGCACAGAAACAAGTGGCCATTCTTTGTGACTATATGGATCGCTCCCTCATATTACCATTATTTCACCCAAAGGCACCAAGTTAATACTCAAAAAAGCTGCAGCAATACACACAAATAATAACAGTACTTGGTGACAACTTTGCTTTTAGCCTTTAACCCTCTGGTGTCCAGGGTATAATTGGCCATTTTTGACTACTTTTGATTTGGCCTCTATATTTCACCTTTAAAAACTATTTATCTCGCGCCAATCTGTTATTTTCTCATTTTGACAAACTATATCAGCACCATTTATCTAAATTCAGACAAAATTTAAAATACCAGTAGAAAGTGATATTTTTGACTGCAAAAACCACAAGCATGTTTAACGAATAATTTTCATAATTGTAATTGTAAATTTTTTAAAAATATGCACAACTTTTGCAAACAACAAAGTTATATGGTTATATGGTACAATCAGGTGCTCTGCATCGAATAAAAAGGGACACACGTTATTTATGCAACTCCAAAAAATAGTTTGTGTCCACTATAACATAGATGAGAACAGCACAGGGATAAATCCGGCAGGTCTGACAGCAGGTGTATCACTCCTGTTTTCCATGTGGAGACAGCGTTTACACTGCAATATGCCTTTGGTGGCTTTTTTGCAGCAACTGTGACATTCACTAGTAGAACTGACACACAAAACAAAAAAACCACTACACTACACACTACCTACACAAGACAACATACTAACTTGAGACTCCAAACATGGTAAACGTCACAAATCTCTCAAATATCAAAACTCTCTCTCTCTCTCTTTCGCTCACTCGCTTTCTCTCGCCGGTCACTCCTAAAACTTCCCCCTCTTCCCAAACAACCAAATGCCACATGTTGCCATATCATTTTTTTATTGGTTGACATGGTACATTTTTCCACCAATATGGAAGGAGTGTTTTTTCTTTTTCTTTTTTCACTCACAGGCAAAGCGTGTTTGCTAGCGCTCTCCTTAGAAAACGTCGTTTTTACCGTTTCTTCCCAGAGTAAATGCCACTGTTTTATTCAGAAAAACAAACAAACATCAGTTTTACGTGGCCTATCAACACAATTTAAAAAGCAGCATATAGTTTGAAGTCCGCACGTTCGACCCAAGTTGAAATGGAGACTCTGGGTCCGTCAACCCCAGAGGGTTAATCAGAAAGCCTTAAGTTGGCTAGTTATGCATCGGGCTAATGTTAAGTAATGTTAGCTAAGTTCACAGCATATTCCATAATAGCGCTGCCATACTGCATCACACTCAGTGCATTTCTCCAGCGAGTTTGATAGCTGGCAAAATAATAGTCATAATTTTTAAAAATAGCTTCTGTAATGTACACGTACTGGGAAATGATTTACTAGGACTCACCTGTCATGCGACTTGAGAACGCAAACTCCACCATTGTTGTTTTCTGTACCATAAGTGGAAGAAAGGCATAAAAGATGCGAAAGTTAAAGCCAACTGTGGTAACTGGAGCATGTGACCTCCAAACTCAATAAGTGGCTCCAGCAGATCCCAGGAATGACATCTGAGATCTCTGTCTAGAAGAGACTTAGGAACAGCAAATACACTGCACAGAACACTCAAACTTCCAGCTTAAAGGATAAAATGCTGCCAGCAGGGGCAAGTGTCAGCAGGGGCCAAAGGCCTGTACAGAACTGGACTCAAGTGCAGAACCAGGTACGGAGACACCTGAGTTAAATTCACACAAAACAAAGGTCTAAGTGGTGAGTTGGGTGCAGAGATGAAGAGCTGACCTGGATTCCAGGATTCCCTGTGAGTGACGGTGGAAGAAGGGCTGGCAGTGAGTTGTGGAAATTTCCCTCCTAGAGATTGGAGTGTGGTGTAATTCCAATGATAGTTATAACCAGTATCCAAAAGGCGAGTTCAGTTGGAGCGGTGGTGTAACGATGGAACTGTAGCACAAAGAAATCGAGGTAAGTATACACAAAACTGGGACATAGAGCAAGAACTCTATTTATTTGTATTACTTTAGTACTTGCATTTATAATACTCAGGGTGTTGTGCTCTATTTATTTGTATTACTTGTTATTCTGCTTTCTTTTTATTCTGTTTCTTTCGCTCCGGGACCTTGTGCACGTAATTTTGTTCCACCTCATTTTTTATTTATTTATGAGCATTGTATATATGTTTTTCTTCAGTTAGATGTTTATGACAGTTTAAAATTGAGATGCAAGCTTAGGACATAAACATAGCTCAAGCATATTTCCCCTTTATCTACAATACCGGAATAAAGATTCATCTAGAAAAATACGGAAAAGCTTGGTATTATCAACGATTAAATCTGACAACAGCTGGGAATAGGGAACTTAACCTTTAATGGACATGTAATAAACAATAAAGTTGAAAAATATTTGTGACTATCATAATTACCGGAAACTGATAAAATGATGATAAGGGAGTGGAAATGAAGAGTTGACTTTTTGGAGATTTCTTAAATAAATGTAAAAGAAATAAATCAGAAATTAAAAAAAAAACAAAAAAAAAACAATTATATCATTATCAAAACATCATAAAATGTGAAACTAGGAAAAGAGAAGACAGTTTTAGCCTGTGCTATTTGAGAGAAAGAGGAATTTAAATGAGAAGAGGGAAAAAAAGCTTAATGGACTGCTGACGTGCTTAATGATACATTTGTTGAATGCCCATGAAACATCTTTGGTGTAAATTGCTTCAAGTTTTTGAAAGTGGCTTGAATATCTCCAATCACCTTTTCCAAGTCCAATTTTCATCCATCCTTTAAAAAAAAAAAGAAAAACCTTTCTTTCCCCCCTTGTCCTCCCCCCACCCCCCCACTGCCCACCCTTCCCCCATCTCTCCCAGTCCTTTTTTCACCTCTTTTCTTTGGTTCTTATTACCCAACCTAATGATAGCCAGTCTTCACACAGAGAGGCACTGATGGCAATGTGCGCCTATCGTTATATTTAGATCTAATTAAAGATCATTATAATCTATCACCACAATGGAGACCAGACTGTGATAGAGTCAGAAGAATGGGGATGGGAGACAGAAAGGGAAGCAGGGAGAAAGAAAGACAGGACAAAAGAAAAAAGACAGAAAGGCTTATTGTGGGATCTGTGCAGGAGGAGTTTGAGAACTTGAATGTGTCTCAGTTGTGGAAAACTACTACTCCATATTGTTCCATAACTACACCCTTTTTTCCCCAATTATCAAATTGGGAAATGTGATTACAACACATTACAGTGATTGCGATCCTTGTTGTGGCTCAAGAGGAAAAAGAAAAAGGATAAAAGGAGTAGTGATGAAAAAGTAACAACTAAAGAGAGGTGCAACAATAAGGTGACCCCCAGTAGTTTTACTAACCCTTGAGAGAGGATGTTTTTTGTATGGTATTAAAATTAAATTGGATTTTCTTGGGTAAGGCAATATTTAATACACGAACTGTATATAATCAATATGTACAATACAGTCTTACAGCAACTATTTATAAGTGTGAGCTAAAGAATTCTTGCAAAACACCTTAAGCACAGGTAGCCCCATTGAGACTCAATGTCTCTTTTACAAAAGAGATCCTACCCATAGGATAGAGCATGGCTATTCAACTACGAAGTTAGTTGGGCCAGATTTTCAAACCGAGGAATTTATCTGGGCCAGATATTTTTTTTTAAGCCAGTAAGCAGCAGATCATGATCAATTTCAAACCCACACAACTGTATTGAAAAACAAATAATTGTTTTATTCCTATTCCCCTGTAAATCTGGTGACCTCTCACAAATGCACACCAAAAGGTCCATTTAAAAAAAAGGGAGCTATAACGAAACTATTTTTTGCACATTTGAAATAATAATAATAATAATAACAAAAAACCATTTTGATAATTCCCTTTCAAATTAAAATAAATATTTCGCTGACCACTCACTTTTCCTGCCATGGATGGAGCCCCATCCGTCACAAGTATACAGACACGCTTCATATCCAGACCATTTTCCTCAAAAAGAGCTGAAATCTTCTCAAACATTATTTCGCCAGCTGTGTGTCCCTCTAACGGTAGTAAGCCGAGCAATTTCCCATCCAAAAAACGGACATATACGCACAACTGTGCATTATCAGTTCTGTCTGTGATCTCCTGCTATAGACATTACATCAGTTTTCTTCAGGTCATCTAACAGCATTTCAAACTCGTCTGACGCCAGAACTTCAACTCTACGAATATTTGAACTGTCCTACAGGGGTACGTTTTTAATAGCAGATGTCACACTTACTTTAAATTTTTTCATCACTTTTCACCGCATCCACCACGGCCAGCATGCAGTATTTCGCTGTTTCAGAATCTGTGAAAGGCCTTTTCTTCTTCGCCAAGAAGCAAACACGAAGGGAAGCTGCTGCAGCTCTCTCTTGGGCTGTACAGGACCCTCACCATGGTAGTACAACTCCGGTTGTAAGATTATTAAACTCGGTAAAATTAATAAGTATTTGTCAGTCCAGGCAGGGTTAAACCGACAGTTTTCATTGTCAATTTTGCGCTTTTGGAGTGAGAAAGACATGCTGTTGTCGCATCATATATTACGATGATTGTTTAATATGTTTACATCACAGTGCATTGTGGGTTAAATATTGCTAGGCTACTAGGAGTGTTGCATTCACAGTCTACACTACGCTGTAGGAATTTAAAATTTTTTTTTTTTAAATTAACTAATTTTTTGCGTTTTCTCTGTCTTTCTGCCAGGACCACAGGCAGGGCCACTCGCAGGTTGCTTCTGGGCCGCATTTGGCCCGCGGGCCGCCATTTGAATAGGCTTGGGATAGAGGCATAATAGGTATGAAGTGACATAGTATTATTGTATTTGAAACTTTTTGCCACATATAGGGCACATTTGAAAAATGGGTATTTAATTGCAAAGAAATTAATGAATTTGATGAACAATCCAATTCAGCATCTGACAGGAGAACAATTTGTGGCCCTGTTTTAATATTTCTGAGAAAGGCAAATGGAATACTACTACTATGATGATCCCTGTAGCACAATCTGTGGTGCTGATGGTTAAAGCTTGGTGTTTTAATTTTGCAAGTGCTCTCCCTCTCTCTCTCTCTCACACACACACACACAAACACGCACGCACACACAGGGGAAAGGCATTTTGCTAAAAATTAATGGGTGGATAAAGTGATTATTGTTTTGCAATACATCTTTTTAACATCAAAGCTTTGTAATCAAAAAGAGGGAGCATAATCATTTTTGCATTTTCTCTCTGCCTGTACGACTAAAAACACATGCACTCTCCTAAATCCACCCCAACATCACATTACCAAATCACGATGACTCTGTGAATACACACTGTTTATTAACATCTAACAAATTCTCCTTTATTTTAAACAATGTAATGGCTATAAATTAATGTTTAAGAACCATTCATTGTTCCCTTATTAAAAGTGAATTACACAAATGTGTTTTAGTCCTTCATGCTAATAATGTGATTGGGTGTCTGTGTGTGTGCATATTGTGCAGAATGCTAGTTTCTGAACATGTGCTGCAGCTGGATGCTCGGCTAGGTTATGGTCTCCAGTTCAGTCCAGTTCTCTCTGCCTCACTGTGTGCGTGTGTTGCCCTTGTTGTGGCTGTTGTTATTCCCAACCCCAGGCTGAGTGAATAAAACAAGGCCAAGACAATGAGAGGATTAGAACAATAATACAGTACAACACTGGAATATTCAGTAGAAACACCTATACTTTAAAAAGCAAACTACTCTGAGCTAGAGGTAGAGCAAATGTCAGACACATGTGAACAATATGCTTTGAGTGATTCCTCCAGCTATTATTATGACCGTGCCAAGGAGGAGATAGAAATAGTAGGAGAAAAATAGTGGAGGAATTGTATCGTTGTATTGCAGGCAATGATTCAATGCTTGTTTCACTGTATCATCTACATGTTTCAAACTTGATCTTGTACTCAAGTTTACTGGAATAATGCTGGACAATTCGACTAGCAATAAACTTGTATCCAATGGTAATAATGAAATGACAAAATACATATATTAGTATGCGTGCGTGAACAATCTTTTATCTATTTATTATGAGAAGTTCAAACTTATGTTTCAAGTGGTATGACTATATACATTTACATAGTAAATAAAGTGCTCCTAAAGTAATCAACAAATTACATCAATTAGAATTGTTTTCCTCTTTAAATATCATATTTGATAAATACTGATATGCAATAACTGATATGCTCTCCAAGAAATCTCTAATCTCCCTGAATAAACTGCATCTCTTCTACCATGGATTGCTATTGCTGATGGTGGCCCTTATTTTGCTCTGCAGCCTGAGTAAACTCAGCATAACAGAACATGAACTAGCTGTTCACCTGCTGCAGCTTCTGGTTAGAGCAACCTTAAAGCACACAGCAGAGCTCCTGAACAGAACAAGAATCACCATTAACAGTCCAAGATTGTGAGATAAACCCAATAATGAAACAAGATGCTTTCTGATGAAGACACTCGATGATACTAATGTAATGTATACACACACACACACACCCGAACGTCTAATATTTTCTTATGACGCTTCCAATTTAACACTGATTACATAATTCTTTTTACTGATCATTCTTCCAGAAAATTTCACGTCAATTTCAGTCATAGAAAAGATCAAACTGTTATTTTCCTAACACTGTCACATGCCTGCTGCGAGTTAATGCAGCTGAAAACACATTCACCTGTCTGTGTTGCTGTTCTCCACTAAAATGAGATCAAAGAATGAACAGTGACAATTTTCTGACATTATTTGCCTATGTTCACTGTTATTCACTTTGTCATTTTCAACTGGTGCTCATTTGGTCAATGACTGTCACAGAAACGTATTCTTCCTGAGATGAAAATGGTAAAAACAATACCTCAGCCTAAGTCACCTCCAATTTCTGCTCCCTGCACTTCTCATGAATACTTCAACAAACTACAGACCTCACATATCATTCATCCTCCTCTGTTTCTTTTTCTTGCAGCTTTGCCATATCAATCTTCAGCACAACGGATAGCACATGGCTTCACACTTTTTGTTTCTCAACCCAGAAATTTATGTTCATAACTACGCCTGCTCGTCTCATCACTCAGGATCTATCTCGTCTATGTACCTTTTCACTCTGTCTGTGTTGGGTTGTCAAACTCTCATCCTCCTTGCTCTCTATTGCCCCATGAGAGTGCATTATAGAAGAAAAGATGACAAGAAGAAAAGAAAGTGGAAAAATATTTATTAATTAGCGTTAGAGTTCTATTGTGAGCAATAATGAATTTAATGAATACAGAGATGAAGAAAGAAAATGAACCACAAAGGCAGAAGAAGTGCAGAGAAAAAGAAATGCACTACAGCTCTAATGTACAAACACTTGTTTATGCACATAAACAGAGACAGATCATTTGGCAGTTAACCAACATGTTTGTATCAGTCCATTGTGTCTGTAATGAAAGGGAAATCTCAAAACAGTTTAATCTAACAAGCAGCAATTTGCTTGGTTTACTAAAAACTTAAAACAAGCAAAAATCCTTTAGCTTTAGCAGGAATATGCAGATGCTTTGTGACTTTAGTTTGAGTTGAGTTAACGGTTTAATTTAGAGTTGTCACTCTTAGGTGGGGCAATGCTGGGGGAAACAGGGTGATTTGATATGCAAAAACTCAGCCATTCTCTTTAGATATATGGCAAATGGACAGAGATGAATAAAGACAATTTTAGGAAGACAAGAAAATAGAAAAGAAAAATGTTTTATTCCTTTTCCTTTGACACACACACACACACACACACACTCATGCATGTATATATATAAAATGGGGGAAAAGGGTGAATCCAAATTTTAATTTCATTTTTTTAAAAAGTATATTGAGAAAGAAAGGTTGCGCCACACACAAAATGGATTTAGGTCTGTGTTTTTATGAACACACCATTAAAGAGTAAATATATGACAGCACTAATGGGCTATTGGAGTTCCCATCGCACATGATGGATGGAATTAAAGTAATTGCCTCTGTGTGTTTAAATCAATTATAGAAAACTGCTGCAGAGAGGCGTGACAAATTGCAAGAAGAGTCCTCACAATATTCCCTCCTGTCTTTATGTGTGTGTGATACACACCCCAATGACATTTTCCTTGAAATTATCTTTCCCATTCATTTCACTTCATTGCTCTCTTTGCACTAAACCCCATCCATATACTTCACCATGACTATGCATGTTGCATGTAGACATTTATAGTATAAAGATATTTGTGTGGGCATGTGTGTCCATACCTGCTGGTGTGCACAATTTGTGTACCAGTGCACATGAGCAAATGGCATCAACTTCTTTCATCTAGTTCAGTGAGTTTCACTTCGGGAGTTATTGTGTCCTGAGGGTAGGACTCCTGCTGACATAATGATTTAAAGGTAACTCTCTATGGACCTAGACAATTTAGGTTAGAAATAATGCTCACTCCAAGTCTGGAGAGTTGCATTCCTTGCACTGTTTGTTTGCAGCAACAGCAAAGTGTATATTCTTTCTAAAGGAAACTGTAAGAATGTATTATAAATACTGATTTCTAAACAATGAATAGCTAGAAAAACAGGGAAGTAAAGGAATACTCCAACACTAAGACTTGTTTGTGATGATTATCAATATTGCAGTCTTTATTGTTGGCACACCTTCATTTACTGGATATATGGAATTTGAAGTTAAGTTTAAGCAGTGGGAGTATTGGCCTTAAACTAAAGAGGTCCTTAGGTTAGGTGCATTACATGGTGAGACCCCTAGCACTACACCTAGCATTCAAATATGGTAAGCCTACTTTTGAAATTATTTTAATATATGATATATGAAAATGATAATTTCAGAGTATTTAAGTTGAACTACAGTATATGCAGTCGGCAGATCTAAAGCTAAGCTAGCTACTAACCATCCATAGCTGTCTACAAATTATTAAATGAGTAGGTTAATCTGCAATTACAGTAAGTGCAATTTCTAAGTTATTTACTATTTTGCAAATGATCCTTTTTCTTCCTGCCCATAGATATCCATGCAGCTATGGCCCAGTTGATGCTAACTAATTCCATTCCTGTCTTTTTAGTGGTTTTAGATAAGATATTGAAACCCCAAAACTTCTCTTGAATTCTACCAAAGTCCACTATTTAGATTCAGAAAAGTTTATATAATTATTTAGCCTTGTTGTGCAAACAAGCCTGCATCATTTCATAAATATAGAATTTGAAAAGTAATAAATTGTATCTAAAAAGTTACACTATGCACTAGATACATGTTCTGATGAGTTTTGGCAAACACCCATTTGACTAACATGTGTGTCTCAGCCTGCTCTTGTTCCCTCTCTGTTCTGTCCTCATTCTCCTCTCTCCCTCCCTCTCTATTCCTCTCTCTCCCTCTTTGTGCTGACAATCAAGCCAAACACCAACATCATCAAATATACAGTTGAAACCAGATATTTATGTACTCTTCTGATAAAAACACAAACACTTTTTTAATTGTAACATCAAATCAGACTAAATGTTTACTTTTTTAGATTGATAAATATAAAAAATACATTTGTTAACTTTAGGAGTAGAGAGAGAAACTATCTGTATTTCTTAATTGCACTAAATTGTATTCAAATTTGAGCCACACTTACGGAGGTCGACAATTCTTTTCCTGGTGTTTTGGCTGATATCTCTTGATTTTCCCATGTCAAAGAAACAGGCTCCAGTGTTGCCAACTTAGCGACTTTGTCGCTATATTTAGCGAGTTTTCAGACCCCTTAGCGACTTTTTTTCTAGAAAAAGTCACTAAAAAAGACGTGAAAGCGCGTATCGCTTTTACTCTCAACAAGCAGTGGGTGCTGTAACGCAGTCAGTTCTTCTTTTACTCTTATGCTGTTTTGTGGATCACAAGGTTTAAAACTACTTATAAACACACACACACAAAGTAACTCCACCAGAGTGCCTATTTCGGGTCACTTTTGCCGGTGCAAGCCCAGGTAAAGGAGCAGGGTTGGAATTGTGACATTAAAAAAAGCAATAATTGCTAAAATAAATGTAATTTGTAGTTCTAAATAAACTCTAAATGCATTTAGGATGTTTTTTACTCACTTTATGTCTCTTATGTTATTTCTCTCTCCAACAACATAGATTACAATTAGATTAGCATGATCAATTATGCAAATTAGGCAATGACGTCTTTAGCGACTTCTAGCGACTTTTAGGACAACCAATAGCGATTTTCCTTACTGAGGAGTTGGCAACACTGACAGGCTCTGTGTTGGGGTGTCTTGTATGCATCCACAGGTTTGCCACCAATTTACTCACATGGACTCTACTAACCTATCAGAAGTTTCTTCAGCTCAGAATGGAATCATCTGGAGTTTTCTTATTAATTAACAATAAACTTAGTGTATATGTACTCCTAAATTTGATGAAAGTGATTAAAATAGACATCTCCCTCTTTTTATTCTGACATTTAACTAATTAAAAAGATATTTCAACATTTATTTATCTAAAACAAAACAAGTTTACTCTAAATTGATGTTTAAAAGTAAAAAAAAAGAAGAATTATGTTTTCTCCCTAAAGTGTCCTTCCAATGATTTACTTTCCTAGTGAATGTTTCTTGTTTTGAGATAATTTTTTGTTTTACACTCTAAAAGCTATTTTTGCTTGAAATAAATGTAAAATGGTTCATTTTTAGATTTACAGACTAAATAAGAAAAAAAGTAATATATACTTGAAACAAGTCTAATCATCTAACACATGAGACTGGAAACTAGCTTGTAATGTTCAAAACAAGATGGACAAGATAATCTGGCTAAATCTAAGACAATAAATCTTGTTAAGCTACAAGAAATTTGCAGTGTATGTAAATATCTGGTTTCAACTGTGAATATACTATTATCTATTTTATTTATTGAATTTTATTGTTTTATTTATATTTTGATATTGCTAGGGATGATCCAATGATCGGGGACCATTCTTCATTTCGTTGTTCTCGTGACAATGACAATAAAGTTTCTGATCTGATACTGCTGTGTATTGAAATTTCTCTTGTTTTGCGTAGAAATATACTGAACAACATCCATCCATCCATCCATTCGCTTCCGCTTATCCTTTTCAGGGTCGTGGAGCCTATCCCAGCTGTCATAGCTGCCCACTGAACAACATACAAAGCATAATATATAAAATAACATCTACCTGAGTTTTTTCTTTGAAAGACGCTCCTTATGTCTATTGTTGTGTTCATCAGTACACAATTGAAACGGATTTAGAGAGTTTGTTTAGCCGTGGAGGGTAACAACTGAAAATATGAAATGTAAGCTAAGGCTCTCTCAAAAAATCAGCATTGTCATTCGGCTTTTTATTTATCCATTTGTTGATTCACTCGAAGAGCAAGTAACGCAACCAAGTGATCAGTTTGATATCAATCTTTTGTGATATATATTTGTACAGTAGGGGAGACCGGGGATAGTTGTAACGTGGGTCAGTTGTAACACTTCCAATTTCTCCAATCAGGGCTAAGTTTCAAATGATGTGACTCATCCTGTGCACGCCCAATTCAGTTCTGCTATCACATGTGAAAAATCAGCACATTTTGTCAAACACAGACAATTTAACACGAAAAAAAGTAATTTGTATGCCAAAAAGTATGTTTTTCTACTTTATTTAAACTTCTAATAGCATTATCTGCAATTCCTCCACTGTTTGTGTTCCCACACATACATTATGCAGACCTCTGTGTCAGAGATGGACCAGTAGGAAGTACTGGTAGTGGAAATAAATCAGGATGGGTGCAAGAAACAGATTTCCTCATCTTTCTGAAGCAGTTTGCAAACCACACCAAGGTATGATAAAAAGTAATGGAATTGCGATGCTGGTGAACAACTACATTTTTTCAGCTTCATTGTTATGTTCAAAATTGGTGCAAGAGTTGTAGGTCATAATGCCCACTGAGCCAATGAGGCCAAACTCAAGGAAGACCAACCAAAATTAATGAAATATTCAGTTGCAGAAAATTCCATAATTTGTCTTTTTTGGGGGGTTGGAATATGTTCAAAAGCTAGATTTCTGCATTCTGTCACACACACACAGCTACATAAATGGCTCTAAGTGCATTCATGTGTTGAATAAACAAAGATTACATGTTAATATTTTGTTAGTACCCTTATTTCATTGTGTTACATTTCACCCCGGGATATGTTACAACTAACCCAGACTATGGGGTTAATTGTAACATTTCACTCTTTGTGTTTGAGACCATACCATGCAATGGGTAATTGTGCTGCAGAGAAAATAGCTGCACTATTTAATAGCAGAGACATGTAAATACTTTGCATTACATTTTGAATCCACTACCTTAAAAGAGCTTCAATTTACAGACAGAAATGTCAAAAATGTTACAACTATCCCCGGTCTCCCCTACGAATGATTTGCTTTGGTACCTGGTAAAACTTAAGCTCTCCTCTGTCTGCAGCAAACTCGCAGGCAGTAGTGATGTGTCTGTCGCAAACGAAATGGTTCTTAGAGCTGGGTCTTTGACATGAACGACGCGATCAGGCTCCTTATCGTGAGCCGTGTTTTTGTTTTGTTTTTTTCTTTCTCTCACCCTCTCTCTCGCACTTTTTTTCCGCTTCACTCTGCACGCCAGCCTTGTGCTTTACGCTGGGATGAGGGGGGAGGGGTGGTAGTTACACTCGCAGTAGCACAGGAACAGAACGGGAGGGAGAGACAGAGAAAGAGAGCCAGGGACAACAACGTCACATCAGAAAGGTATAGTAATCATCCACAACTATTTTCAGTTGCAGATGATAAAGGATACAGAAAGTTTATTCATGCAGGCCCATATGACAGAGAATGTGCATCTTCTTTTTGTTTTCATATTTTCATTTATATTTAATTATATTTTTTGTGTTGTGGTTTGCAGTGTTTTGTACGGTGGCCCTGAGAGGCCACTGCAACTTCAGAAAACACTTGCAAAAAGAAAAATGCTGCAAAAAGGAAAACGCTGCAAAAAGAAAGACGCTACACTGCAACTTCAAGAAAAAAGCTGCACTGCAAAAAGAAAAACGCTACAAAAAGAAAGACGCTGCACTGCAACTTCAAGAAAAATGCTGCAAAAAGAAAAGCAAGTGCTGCAAAAGCACACAAAGCACAACGGAAATAGGAAAAAAGACAACGGAAATGTTCCTGGGGAGACAATAACCCGACTGACCAGTTGCACGAACCAAAACATGCTAACCAGTGCGCTAGGACTGGGACACACTTCAAAGAAGTGGAGGAGAGGTAAATGTGTTGTAATCTCATGATTCTAATAATACTACATATATCTGGAATATATATTCAAAGATAATTCTAACAAAGATAATGTTTAATGTAGCCTTAGAAATGAAGCTTTTTGAAACTCGAGAACAAATACTAATAAGTCAAAGTCATTAAGGAATATTGCAGTTAATGTGTTCAGGTTTTAATTTGGCATTGTCTTCATCAGGCAATGTATTGTCCATATTGTGGAATCCAGCTAGTGGGGCAAATTGGAGTTTTTTGTGGGTCCTGTGGAACTAACATTCAAGTTTTAGCACCTTTTATAGAGAATGGTAAGCACTTCACTTTCCTAAGTTCTAGTATTTATTGCTCACCTTTTAATTGCTTCATAATGACTTATATACACCACAGTAGCTTCAGTAGTGCGTGTTAAACTTTTTTTTTTGGGGGGGGGATTATTATTCATGTGCCATTCCAAAGTACTATATTCATTTCCTTATTCTAAGGTTTTTGTATTGTTAAAGACTCTGTATGCAAAGATAAATCAGAATTCCAAAAACGCAAAGGCATGAACTGGTAGGTACTAAGAACTGTATTCTGGTTTAAGCCTGCCACCGGTTCTACGGCATAATTTTAAAAACTAGTTTACGACTTAATAGGGCATATGTACACAGTGACGAAATTCTTCTAACTTCTCTAATTTTGCTCATTTTGAGTTGTCAGCATAGAGGTCTTAATGAGAGTGATAAGTCCTGAATCCTGGTCCATGTTCTTTGAGCTTTTGCTGGCCTTTATTTAAGCACACATCAAGAAGATTAAATACTTGAGTCATGTTTATTGAGACTTGTTTCAGATGTGGTATTTTTTTTAAAAACACTTATTAAGTGCATTTGTGGATTCCTGCGTTTGTAATTATCTTTTCATGTTTTCTCTTCAACCTTAGGCCCAGTCTCAGTCACAGACATCATCAATAAGTATTTCTCTGAGGGCCATACATATGAAGTGATCCTGGATTTTCTTGAAAACAAGCATAATATTTGTATGAGTCTGAGAACATTAAAGAGGAGGCTAAAAGATGCTGGAATGACTAGAAGGACAGACTTTACTCCCACTGACATTGTCATTTCCACTGTTACACAAGAACTGAGAGGCTCAGGTCAGCTTCTGGGTTACAGATCCATGTGTCAGACACTGCGACAAAAGTATAATCTGAAAGTTAAAAGAAATGATGTAATGCACATACTCTCAAGACTAGATCCATATGGTGTTAAGCGTCGCTGTAAACGCAGGTTTGTTCGAAGAGGATATTTTTCAGAAGGACCAAATCAAGTGTGGCATGTGGATGGTTATGATAAGCTGAAGCCCTTTGGTGTTGCTATTAGTGCATGTGTCGATGGATTTTCAAGGAAAGTTATGTGGCTCAGCTGTGGCAGCTCAAATAATGACCCAGGTATCATTGCAAAATATTATATGGAGTGCTTGTCACGGTTTGGTCAACTTCCAGCATGCCTTCGTACAGACTGTGGCACAGAAAATGGCACAATGGCAGCCATTCACTGTGCTTTAAGATCAGACCATGGAGATGAACTTGCAGGAGCCCACAGTCATATGTATGGTACCTCAACTACAAATCAACGGATTGAAAGTTGGTGGTCTTTGTTCAGAAAGCAAAGGTACATGGCTTTTAAAATATATTCTGAAACTAAAATTGAATGGTTCTGAAGGTGTTTCGTGGTCAGCGATATACTTTTTTTTGTGGGTGGGGTTTTATACTCAAATATTAAATTACAGTCACAAACAAACAAAGAAAAACATAGTCACCTACACATTTTTCTCATGTGATGCACAACTGCTTCAAAAAATATAATAAATGGTTTGGTATACCAGTGACATTTGTTTGTATTAAAACAACACACTCAAAAAGAAACTCCTACTCAGACATTCCACAAAAGTCCTAAAAAGGAACTATAAAAAACAACAAACAAACTGACATTCAACATTTTAATAAATTATTATGAATTATGAAGATTGATGTATTTAAAATTGAGTAAAATTTATTCAAATTTGTGTGCCTACGTAGTACCAAACTAACATCTAGATCAAATAGTTTACCTGTAGGGAGTCATATAAATATAAGAACAAGGGTTTCTTCAAATTTGAGAACTGTAATATGAGTAATATAAGAACATTGATCCAACATGACAGAAATTTGTTAGAAGAGGTCATTCGTTTCAGACATTTCTTCGACTTTGTGTGCCAAAAAAAAAAATACTGATGTTTTCACTAGCTTTTGGATTTCTGTGTGGTATCTAACAAGTGATAACAGCTTCAGTGTTCATGTAGAAATAAAATAGTACATTTATATGGACAGACCTGTATATTACAACTTTTCTTAAGTTCAACCGCCAAATGCAGGAATAACAGAAGGATTAATCATTTTGTTAAATTTTGTTATTTGTGTGAAGTTGCTTTTTTTTTCCTGCAGTGCATTGATGAAACACTTCAGAACATGTGAATAAGCTTTTCTTTGAACGAAATTGCACACATTTCAATATTCTTAAGATTACGACTATTTTTTTAAAGAGGACAATTACATTGAATTACTTGTGTTATTAAATTTTATATGCCTTGTCATTCCACCATTAGAACTCAGTTCTGGATTGAACTCTTCAGTGACCTGAGGGAGAGGCATCTTTTCAACGGCAGTCATGAACATAAATGCCTTCTACGATATGTCTTCCTCAATGTCTTGCAAAAAGAGCTTGACGAGTACAGAGATCTCTGGAACACTCACACCATCCGACCTGTGCGCCAATCTTGTTGTCCATCTGGTAAACCAGAAGCCATGTATCACCTGCCTCATAGGTATGTATTTAGTCCATGTATTTTATTTCATAGTTTTACTAAAATTTTTCTTCCTCAGTATAGTGTATTGTATGTGCAGGATACCTGTCCAGCTTGCTGTTATTAAACCTTTTGTTCATTTATAAAATGGTTCAGGAACAGTCCATCCATTATGTGCACTCTTTTCTTTCTTGACCTAACCACTTGAGTTAAGTAAGCAGTATATCATTTAGGTTTAACAATTTGCCCTAACTGTTACTCACAGCAGGTATTACACACACTTTAGCAATTGAATAGTGTATTTTGTTGTTTTCACCTTTTTGCTGAATAGAAATTAAAGCTGCCACTTGTGTTTTGCCATTAGTTCTGTTCTCTGACTTCATGCACATACTTTTTATTTTTATATTTTTTTCCAAAAAAAAAAAAAAAGTTAGACAATCATATTTTAACTTTGGATCACATCTTGGCTAAAAATGACAAATGTAGATATATGCATAATTAAGATTCTTTAAAATCACAATTTCCAGAACTGACTTTTAATTATAAGATTGACTTTGCGCTTTTGCTGTAACCTTGAAGGATAGTACCTGGAGAAGTGACTGAATTTGTTCATTTTTCTGACTGACCTAAGGTATGGTGGAAGAGAGTGTGGATTCCAAGTGCCTCAAGACATCCTGCACCAGTTTGATGACATTCTACCTGCTCAGTACAGTCTATGTGGGGACGACAATCTCCAGGTTCATTTCACAAACTTGGAAAGACAGAGTGAGCTCCCTCGACCAGTCAACTGGACTACTGCAGTTGAAAATTATATAACACTCAAAAATATGACTGGACTTTAGAAGTCAATGTAAAATCATCTGCTAGATGTGGGTACAATTACCACTGACACTAATTGTCACAAACCAACTTTAATGAGTATTGAAAAAAATAGTACCATAGTTTTTATATAAATAGTTTCACTACCGTCAACTTTTCAGTGTGTACGCTTTCGACCTGAAGAAATCAAAAGACCATACTGTACAAAATAACTTGTTCCTTTTAATTAGGTGTTGTAACAAACACGTTGATTAATTTGGAGATCTGTTTTACAAACAAAGGTTTACAAAAGCATTCAGCGAGACCTGTATTTATGTGGGTTTTTCCTATTTCTTTTTTTAACTCCAAGAACAACTTGCATATCGTACAAAAAAATGTAATCAAACACAGAAGTGTTTGATTAAATAAAGCCTTTTAACTGAATTTATCAGATTTTTTTCCCTGTGTTATTATACTAGCGTGTCTCAGTGCATTAGAATACTTCAGAAATGTTTTATTTTGTTACATTGGCAATTTCTTAACACAGTGAAATATGTCTAACTTGTTCAGCTGTCCCACTATGATACTATGCTTTTGAAATTCCAAAACCTGATTGAACTTTCTGCGATGCATTAAACTTTATGTGATTTACACAAATTATTAGAAATTATTAGAAACAAAATTTTCAGATTTTAAAATCACAAACTTCAAATGTTTGCTAAAACCATAAATGTGGCTTAAAAGCAAAAGGACTTGGACCTTAGGGAAGCCCAAACCCAGGAGAGTTCTGGATGCCATAATCTATGGCTTCTTGGAAGTCCTCATAACTGTGTAGCACTAGGATTTTGATAGTATTTGCACAGACATCTACTACAGGGAAGCGTGAAGTGGTCTGGAAAAGAAGTTGTGGCTTTGGCTGAATTGCTGCAGGAGGAATTTCTCTCAGTCCAGTTGCAAACATAAGGATGTCTTCAAGAGACAGACTTCCATTTCTCTCTGAAAATGTAAAGAGAATAAAAGTTATTTCTAATGATAATAAACAGGGAAAAGGTGCCATTACACTTTGCTGACATAAATGTACTCATTTCAACCTTTTCAACCAAATTTAATACCTTCTACAGAAAGCAGATAGTCTTGCCAGTAGCTTAGTACTCGTCTCCTCTTGACGCCTAGAGCTGCCAGGTGGACCAAATTGCACATGGAAGATGTTCTCAAGAAGATCAGCTGTCAGCCTGGTCTCAGTGTAGCACATGAATGAGAAGAAGAGTGAAGGATGCTGTTCCAGAGCGTTTAGAAAAATACATGACTACATGAGAGCACATCCTTTATCGCTATGCCTGTAATACTCTGCCTATTGCCTTAATATTAAATAATTTTTTGAACAATAATTATTGAAAATATTTTGTCATGTCATTATACTGCCGCAAGTAGTGGTGGCATGGGCCGCGAAACTGAGACACAGGCATTAGAGCCTCTTAATGCTTGTTTTGTTTGGGTTTCCACCAGAGTGGAATTAACAAAAAATAGAGAGGGCATAGCCTAACATACGAAATAGGAAAATAATGATGTGTAATCTATTTATTTCAACAAAAAAACTGTATTCTGAATACCACCTATTTACACAGTAACTGTAACGGAATACAGTTACTCGTATTTTAAATACGTGACAGTGTTACATGTATTTCGTTACTCCCAAACACTGCAAACATATCTGTAGTATTATTAGAATCATGAGATTACAACACATTTACCTCTCCTCCACTTCTTTGAAGTGTGTCCCAGTCCTAGCGCACTGGTTAGCATGTTTTGGTTCGTGCAACTGGTCCGTCGGGTTATTGTCTCCCCAGGAACATTTCTGTTGTCTTTTTTCCTATTTCCGTTGTGCTTTGTGTGCTTTTGCAGCACTTGCTTTTCTTTTTGCAACGTTTTTTCTTTTTGCGGCATTTTTCTTTTTGCAGTGCAGCGTTTTTCTTGAAGTTGCAGTGCAGCGTCTTTCTTTTTGCAGCGTTTTCCTTTTTGCAGCATTTTTCTTTTTGCAAGTGTTTTCTTAAGTTGCAGTCCGTTTGGCCTCTCAGGGCCACCGTAGTTTTGTGTTGTTTCACTTTAAATTTGTTTAAAAGGGGAAAGCTGAAAATTTAAATAGTTAAAAGTTGAAATGAGAATAGCTGGATTTTGTATTATATGATTTATTTATTACATTTTATGTGGAGTAAATAAATAAAAGTATGTTCATGGTGGCCCCTAGAAACAAAACACGTACAAACTCCAAAACACGTAAAAACTCAGAAAGCACATAAAAACTCAAAACACGTACAAAAGACAACAGAAGTGCTCCAGAATGCTAGGTCCAGTGTTGAGCTTTTGTTACCTAGTGGCTATACAAGCCAGGAAGTACCAACGACCGGATTTGGTGTGTGATAGTAGAAGGTAAACGAACATTTTTTAAAATTATTTGAATATATATGAGTGCTTGTGTATAAATACACAAACAATACACATATGGTTTCAATTGTGTAATTTAAGTGATCTAGGTAGCTCTGTTTTGGAAGTTCAGTTAACTCTAGAAATGTGTTTTGGAGTTTGTACGTGATTTTTGGAGTTTGTACGTGTTTTGTCTCTAGGGGCCACCGCATATATTTATATATAAACATATATAAATAAAACCACTTTTTTTTACATTAGTAATTCCTTTTGTGCATAATTTTATATTATTGTTAGTAATAAATTAATTAAAGCAACAAAACAACCTGAAGAGCTGGTTGGGAGCCGAAAGAGTCGGCTCTTTTTAGTGAGCCAAGCCGAAAGAGCCGGTTCTCTAAAAGGAGCCGGAAATCCCATCACTAGCAGGCAGCAGCTTCTCTCCCCTCGCTCACAGGCGTAAGTGCTGTGCTGAGCTCGGATCATACCAAAATTAGGGGGGATTTACGACGGTGCGCTCTGTGCTTCGTGTGTTGTTTTTGTTTTATAGAGCTGTCAGTCAGGCATCTAACTAACAAATTACACTCCAAAAGACCCAATGCTTCTGAAAAAATGGCCCGGGCTTCAGCCCAGTAAGCCACCCCCCGCTACGGTGATGGTTGACTCCAAATCTCCTCCCGAACACTGTCGATTTGAGAACGCAAGACCGAGACAGCGAGACCAAGACCACGTAAAAGTGGTCTTGAGTCTCGAGACCAAGACCGGTCTCAAGACATCCAACTCTATGTTCTGACAGGGGTTTCTGAAAAAATTAAAACGTACAGCTCTGCTATCACTTCCGACATAAATCAAGACAGGAAACTAAACAGCAGTGACATTTGTAAGGTTAGTGAAGTTGGGCTAGCTGGTATATAATGATGTGCTACGTGACACAGATATGTTAGCATAATATAAACACAGTGAAGCTGGAGGATGAGCGCTACCTTTTTTCCACTCGATAAAAGTTAACGCGAGGGTTCCCAATGGTTAAGGACAAAGGCAGGATCCTGTAAATGGACCAAACTTAAGTCAGCAGAACAAATGAGATAATCCATCCACAATAGGAAGTTAGTCATTAATTTACTGCTGCATGGACTGGGCTGTAGTTCGTAAGGTTTTAAAAACTGAGATGGAAACTGGTTTTAAAAGGTGAAGCCAGCTAAATGAATATTTGTAATATAAACCAAAAGAGCCCGTCAGTGATCACTGCTTTTTTTAGGGGCCGTTTAAATTTAAATAGAACAAGACACATAGCATTAAAACATCTTAAAAACATAACAGCCTTAATAAAAGCAGAGTAGTTTGGACCCGGAAGCAGTGATCATATGTCATCACTTAAAGGCTGGTTATAATGTGTATATAATTCAGGAATGATTGACAACTCCAAAAAAACATTGAAAATTTAAAACAAAGCTTTACATAACATTTTGCAGTACAGACCGACCCCAGTCTGTGAGGGTGGGAAAACAAGTCTCCCACTCTATCTCACTCAATACAGGAGTACCTCAGGGCTGTGTTTTAAGCCCTCTGCTGTACTTGCTGTACACGTATGACTGTGTAGCCACATCGGACACCACCTCCATTTGTCAAGTTTGCTGACGACACTGTTGTTGTGGGCCTGATCTCCAACAACATCGAGACAGAATACCTGGAGGAGATTAGGAACCTGGAGACCTGGTGCCAGGAGAATAACCTCCTCCTAAACGTGAGCAAGACTAAGGAGCTGATCGTGGACTGCACTACAAACCAGGCAAGGAATTACAAGCCCCTCATCATCAGTGGCACGCCAGTGGAGAGAGTGGACAGTTTCCGATACCTGAGTGTCCACATCACTCAGGACCTGTCATGGTCCTCTCACATCAACACCCTGGTTAAGAAAGCCTGCCAGCATCTCTTCTTCCTCAGAAGACTCAGAGACTTCCATCTGCCACTGAGAGTGCTCAAGAACTTTTACTCCTGCACCATCGAGAGCTGCAAATAGTGGTGCGCTCAGCCGAATGTATCATTCAATCAGAGCTTCCTGACCTGCTGTCCATCTACACCAAAGCCAGGAAGATTACGATGGACCTCTCCCATCCCAACAATTGACTCTTCTCACTGTTGAGGTCTGGGAAGCACTTCCGCTCTCTTAAGGCCAAAACAGAGAGAATGAGGAGGAGCTTCTTCCCCCAGGCTATTCGGGTCCTGAACCAGGTGTAGGACTGGACTCCCTCACACACATCACAACACTATAGAACTGGACTCTCACACACATCACCACACGCACTCTGGTTTTTCTTCTTGCACACTTCCTATAATTTATAATTTCTTTTGTCTAATAATCTCTTACGTAAAGTGTTATTTGCACATTTTTACTGTAAATTTCTAAGTTAAAGCTGTAAATTTTGTAGTAACCCGTAAATTTGTATATCTTACTGTAAACCTACTGTCATTTAATGGTCGGCACTGCACAGCTATAAGTCTTTCACCTCATGTCATACTGTGTATGGTTGTGTGTGTGACAAATAAAATTTGAATTTGAATACTTGCCATACCTTTCACTGTCCTAATGGTTGGTCTGCTTTTACCAGAATAAATTGTAATCTCATAGTTAAGTACTTCAATTACAATTCTTCATTCCATTTTTAGTAGTGACTCAAACTAAATTCTGTTTTAATGCAAATTTTGGTGAACACTAACTGGCACTTGAAAAAAACGGAAACCGTAACATCACATATGTAGGGGGATGAGTCAATGAATATAATATATGAAAACCAAAGAAATGGAATTTGCCATTAGTCTTTAGTATGTATGACAATGTTCGCACAAAGTTAAGGTTTAAGGTTGGACCACCCACCCAATCACTATCCTTTGTATTTTTTTTTCTGGCACGCTAGCCCTTTTATTGTGAATATACTATATATATTGTGAGATATACGTAAGTACCGTGTTTTGTCTACTTTTCCAATGAATACCAAATGCACTTTGACAGCATTTATCTTTAATATATCCCTGTGCTGTTGTCAAGCTGTCATGTTAGGAATTCGGTGTAGAGGAAACCCTAAGATCACGTGGTTTATACTTCAACAGGAGAGCAATGTTATTTAAAAGCAATTGCCAAATGAGTTCATGTTGTGTGTCTGAGAGTGGCCTGCTGCTGTATTGTGCTGCACTAAGCTGTACTGCTGGTTTGGTCCTTTTCTTAAGAGCCATTGAAGCTGAATGCTAGAGTATATTGGCAAGTGTTAGAAGAACTCCACTAATGAGAGTGCAGATCAAATACTTTCCAACCACTAACCACAGTGCAAGTTAAGTTTAGCAAGTGATACAACAGAGCATCATCTTTCATCTCTATAGTGATGACCTGCAGTACTGGAAATAACCATGAAAACAATATATGACCTTCCCTACACTACTTGTTTGTTCCACCATATGCTTTTGACACAATAGTACCCCAAAGGGATTCTGCTAATGTATAAGATTTGATCAAAAATAAAACTAGAAAAAGAACCAAACAAAACCAGAACCTGGTGAGCCACAATTCCGAGGGCTAAATGGGTCGAATATTTTACCAATTTGGATTCATGTAGATGAGAGCAGGTGTATACGAATTACTCCTGAAAAGCACTG
This sequence comes from Astatotilapia calliptera, assembly GCF_964374335.1. Classification (NCBI taxonomy): domain Eukaryota; kingdom Metazoa; phylum Chordata; class Actinopteri; order Cichliformes; family Cichlidae; genus Astatotilapia; species Astatotilapia calliptera. The sequence goes on along the minus strand of NC_137435.1, from coordinate 27,114,763 downwards.
AAACACAAAATACCAAAAATACACTGGATCAGAAACATTACATTGAACGTGCAGAAACATGCTAATCATGTACCCATTCTATACCAGAGGCCAGAGGCTGTTTCTCTGCTAACACAGGGTGCAGCGTTGAACCTGGGATCTTCTTGCTAGGCAGCAGTGTTCACCACTACACCACAATGTTGCTCTGATTATATCATATAGTCATTACAATTCAAACATTGCATTCATAAATGCTACAGCGATGTCGTTTTTCCAAATATTCTGTGTCATTGCTATTTTTTCCAGGGCTTTTTTCTTCACATTTGACAGTTAGTTACAGTAAATATTATAGTAAGTGCTGGATTAAAATTGGAGGCCCTGGTACTGCTGGTGGCTTTGACTGTCTTAATGCAAGGTTGAAACTTCATGGTATTATAATGATACTTATCAGTCCTTGTGAAATCATACATAGACCACCCACCACAATTCTTTTTGCATGCTTTTTCATGAATGTATGTTATGTAGCTACTGGCACACATCTATATGGGAGTAAATCTGTCATACCACAATCTGAAATTTAAAAGCCATTGAGTCTATGAAATTGAACCAGCTGTGGCAGCAAAGCTGGCCGTGTTCCTGTAATTTCATAATAATGGTCTAGGGCTTTGCCGTGTCATTTCTGATTTATTGAGTGAGTAAGCAAGCTGTAAGGATGTAGCACACAAAAATGAACTCGCTAATGCACTAGGATATCATGCTAGATTGTTTCAAGTCACTTTTACACAGCACCTGATGTCTTCCTTCAGGGGTTCCACATCTATTAAGGGCAGTGCATGGTCTGATTTTATCAGCTTGCTAATTAGTGTAGATGTTGGTAATACTTCCTGTCCTCACAACGGGAGTCTGTCAGTTAGATTTAATTCCTTCTTTCCCCCTTTGCATACCATTTTTAAGGATACTGAAAACTGCCACAAAAAGTGGATGCTTTAGACAGACAAAACTGTACACTCCCACTAATGCTTTAATGTATTTTTATTTAAGGAAAGGCATCTCTATTAACTTTCCACCCTGACTGTACATAATACAAGCACTGAAATAATAGCTATTTGACATCTGCAAACAGATTTTAAATAAGCCTGGCCACAGCAAACATTGGGCCAAATCGCTTTTCACCCAGAACAAACCAGAATGACACCAGAAAACCCAGAGCATGGCCTGATCATGGGATTCCAGCTGTGATTGGCTCCCCTTTAGTCCCCATGTGCAGGGATTCTCAGGGATAAGCAGGACAGGAGAGGGACTTTGAGCTTTTCTGAGTTGTGGGCAGAGCTTTAGTTATTTTTCCCCCACCATATCCCAGATAGACTAAGAATGTGAAAGATTCTGGATTTGTGTTGGGCTGAACTAATTGAGTCCCTTTAAAACCTTGCCGCCCTCACTCCAGGACAGTGCCGGCATGCAAATACACATCTACACCCACAGGTACACATACACATCAAAACAAACACACATACACACGTATGCTCCCCTTTGTCTCTTTCTGTGCCAAGCCTAATCCTGCCTTACCAGCTGTAGAAAAAGAGACGGAGAATCTCCTCCCTTCATTCAGTTCCAATTCACTTTTCAATTTCAAGGTGCTTTATTGGCAAGGCTTTGCCTGAGCGATGCCAAGGCAATTAACAAAAAAATGGGTGCTTTCAAAGCAAAAAGAAAGAAGGGAAAAAAACAGTGGCATTATAATATGACAAGCACTACAATGAGAACAATAATAATAAGCATTGAAATCATTTCAATTTGCTTTCCGTTTCCCTTTTCCATGCACAGGTTCTCTGGGGGGGTCAGTGAAGTATTTTCTTGACTCTACTAATTGTGATGGACCATGGAAAGTGCTCAATCAGTTGTGCAAACACATGTGGAAGCAAAGAGGAGGCAGCAATGGAAGAATGATCACAGCAAATGAATTTCTCAAGAAATGATTGGGACTCTTTGATAGCTCAAATGTAAGTCCCCTTATCCAACATGGCACCTGGGTGCAGGGGTTTGCATAATAAGAATATGGAATATGAAGTATATTAAAAAGATACATTTTCTGCTACAACGCATTAAAGTCAAAGCAGCTAAACTGGAGTAACAATGCAAAGTATTTTGCATAAAAGTAAGTATTTGTATTTTAGATCCTTTGAACTAAGCTTTAAAATTCATTTTTAATTCTCAATAATTCATTCTTTATTGAAATAGAGTAAAACTGTCATAGTCCCTGGGTCTTGGATCCAGAGTTCATGATGGTTTTTCAAAAGGGATTATACTCTAGTTCCATGTTGTTTATATTCTTCTGTTATTGTCTTCTTTGCTTAGCTGAAGATGGTGATAGGTTTCGTTAGTTCCCTTTCCTGATCCTGTTCTTTCACTCCAATCTTGCCCTTTGTCATGTATCAGATATGTGAAATCCCTGGTTTGTGCTTTTCCTTTTTACAATCAGATTTAAAGGCTCGCTTTATGTTTTAAATTCTGTGTCCTGAGTCCTGCACCTGTGTCTGCAACCCTGCCACACAGCTAAACCTGACAAAAATAATAAATTGTAACAGAGATTAATTGGCATTATTTTAGCTGAGTGAGTAGGCTGGAGTAAAAGTATTAAATACTAAGCTAGGGGAAAATTTTATTGGTGATTTTTCAAGCTTTTCTCTTTAAACAAGAATGTTTCTTCTTTTTTTGACTTTTTGTCACTGATTAAATGAACTTGCTCAACCAAAATTAAGTTGGAGTCAGTGTTGTAGCTAGCAACAGTATCGTTTGTGTAAGTGAGAGAGTGACAATGTGTTTTCAGCTGAAGTGTTAATGGAATTAGCCAGATTCATCCACTCATAACTTGCCAAAATTATTGCAATATTCAGTAACATTCTGCACCCTAGGTTGTCATGTACAATCCATTGTAAATAGTAGTTTGTCCTCTGGTGTTGTACCTGTCAATCTCAAACATGGTGATTCAGCCTCTACTCAAGAAACCTGCTCTTGATCCTGATATTATTGCGAATTACAGACCTATTTCCAAACTGCCTTTTATCTCAAAGATTCTTGAAAAGGTAGTTTACAAGCAATTAATGTCCTTCCTAGAAGAACACGGTATTTTAGAAGTTTTCCAATCTGGTTTTAAAGCTTTACATAGTACCGAATCTGCCCTTTTAAGAGTTTTTAATGATGTGTTTTTGGCAAATGACTCAGGTGACTGTGTTATTATCGTGCTGTTAGATTTAACTGCTGCTTTTGATACAGTGGATCATAATATTTTAATTTCCCGTTTAGAGCAGTTGGTGGGTATGCGGAGTACCGCACTGCAGTGGCTCAGATCCTATTTGGCAGAGCGAACTTTCTCTGTGAAACTCGGGGAGTTTGTATCCTCTGTTGCTTCTCTTCAATGTGGGGTCCCACAGGGTTCAGTTTTAGGCCCGCTTCTTTTCTCTCTATATCTCCTACCCCTTGGGTCTATTTTCAGGAAACATGGGATTTCTTTCCACTGCTACGCCGATGACTCCCAGATTTATTTCCCACTTAAAAAGATAAATGGCTTCTCAGTAGACCCGCTGCTCAGATGCCTTGATGATATAAGGGCCTGGATGGCTTTGAACTTTTTACATTTTAATGAACAGAAAACAGAAGTGATGGTTTTTGGTGGGGCTTCTGAGGCCACTATTATAGATCTTGGTTCACTGGCACAGTATGTTAAACCAGTCATCACTAATCTGGGAGTTAAAATAGAGGCAAATCTTAAACTTGAAAGCCAGGTCAGAGCTGTTGTAAGATCTAGCTTTTTTCATTTGAGGGAATTAGCCAAAATAAAGCCTATCTTATCGAAACAGCATTTTGAGACAGTAATCCATGCCTTTGTTACTTCTGGGCTGGATTATTGTAACGCACTTTATTTTGGGGTTAGTGATGCGTCCATTAGGCGCCTGAAGGTTGTGCAAAATGCTGCAGCACGTCTTTTAACTGGAACAAAAAAGTTTGAGCACATTACCCCAATTTTAATTTCACTCCACTGGCTACCTGTACATTTTAGGATTGTTTTTAAAATTCTCTTATTTGCTTTTAAATCTCTTATTTATGAGTGACTTATGTATGTATGTATGTATATATATGTATATATTGTACTATTCTTAGTTAGTGTATTGTCTGTCTTGTCTTAATGTTGGTTTAAAATGGAGCACTGTAACAAAAAATAATTTCCCCCAGGGATCAATAAAGTATTCTGATTCTGATTCTGATTTAAAAGTCTTCTTAAAACATATTTATTCGCTGAAGCCTTTGGCATTGATTAGAGGGGTTGACTCAATTTGTTTTGACATGTTTCAATTTATTTTCGTTTTTTAGTTATTTATTTTATCTTATCTCATTTTAATTTTCTTTACTTATGCTTTTAGCATGTACAGCACTTTGTGAACTCTGGTTTTATGTTAAAGTGCTTTATAAATAAAGGTGGTATGGTATGGTATGTGAAAACAGAATTTTCATAGGTCATCATGAATTATTAATTATTTTTGCAATGTTATGGGGAATTTGCCATTTATTGTGATAAGCACTCATAAAGAAGATATGTAGTGTAGTAATTGTGCAAAAGCTGTTAATAGCTCAATGTCTAGACTGCATATGCAATCTATATTTGTAGGTGTTAAAATATGTCAGGTGAGGTGAGAGAGGAGTGTGAGGAACAGCCACCTTGGTGCCAAAGAGATGGTGGTGACATCATCTGTCATCATTTCTGCTACACTGGCAGGGCTAGGGCCAGGACTCTCCTTGGGGTTTTTGGGGGATGTTGCTAACTCCAGGTCCGATAACAGGCACCACACCCGCAGTAGATGTGCTCAGTGTGAGGTCTTGCAGCAAGCTGTCAAATATGGTGCATTTCTCGGCTTTAAAAAAAATAATACGCTATGCGTCGCCAGGTGTTTCATCTGCTTCCTTGGAAAGGTAAAATGATTGGCTAGAATCCAAAGTGTATGACATTTCAGGGAAAAAAAGCACTGAAATAAAGCACCGAAATAAAGCACCAAAGTGCGCGCTGCTTTTCGGTCTGGTTACTAGACTACTACTAGGCCATAATGGCACCGGATACCAGCAGTGTTGCCAACTTAGCGACTTTGTCGCTATATTTAGCGAGTTTTCAGACCCCTTAGCGACTTTTTTTCTAAAGAAAGTCGCTAAAAAAAGACGTGAAGCGCGTATCGCTTTTACTCTCAACAAGCAGCGGGTGCTGTAACGCAGTCAGTTCTTCTTTTACTCTTATGCTGTTTTGTGGATCACAAGGTTTAAAACTACTTATAAACACACACACACAAAGTAACTCCACCAGAGTGCCTATTTCGGGTCACTTTTGCCGGTCCAAGCCCGGGTAAAGGAGCACGGTTGGAATTGTGACATTAAAAAAAACAATAATTGCTAAAATATATTTAATTTGTAGTTCTAAATAAAATCTAAATGCATTTAGGACGTTTTTTACTCACTTTATGTCTCTTCCACGATGTTATTTCTCTCTCCAACAACATAGGTTACAATTAGATTAGCATGACCAATTATGCAAATTAGGCGATGACGTCATTTAGCGACTTCTAGCGACTTTTAGGACAACCAATAGCGATTTTCCTTACTAAGGAGTTGGCAACACTGGATACCAGTACCCATCCCTACTCCTTTGGCGTCAGCACACCCATCATGATGACTTTTTACTATGCCTTCCTGGAAAGCATCATGACCTTCTCCATCACCTGCTGGTTCCACTCCCTCAGCCTTCAGAACAGGAACAGACTGCAGCACACTGCATCAGTGTGCTCTAAAATCATTGGCCTGCCTGTCAGAACTCTGGCACAGGTTTTCAGCCAACAGGCCCTTAGACAGGCAGCCAAAATCATCAATGACCCTTCTCACATTCTTCACCCCACATTCCAATGGCTCCCCTCTGGGCGACGCCTCCACTGCATTTCCTGTAGGACTGAGAGGAGGAGAGCCACCTTTGTCCCCAAAGCCACTCTGCTTTTTAACTCCAGCCGATAAGACCATTTCCCAGACCAGAAACATAAACTACTCTACACTCATTTTATACTGCCGACACTTTATTCACTTTAGTCACTTACAGTTATTTATTCATCTATACAGTCACTTTAATTTTAAAACTGTGTATATACTGTATATTCTGTGTGTATTTATTATCTCACTCTTATTGCCTGTTTATGCCGTGTCCTTATTTTAAACGTCATGCTGCTCTGTTGCATCTTAATTGCCCCTTGGGGATAAATAAAGTCTTTCTGATTCTGTTTCTAATTCTGATTCCAGTATGCTCCGTGCCCCTGATGTAGCCATTTCACAGACATTGTCACTTGGATTTCTACAACTTATTTATTTTCATTAACATGTAAGGTGAGAAGGACACTTGTGGTTTAGCTGCAGTAGAGGGGTTGAGCAGTGGGTTCAGGGTGCGGTGTCAGGGGAGGCTGACCAGGACAGCTGAGGATCATCGTCTAACCATGCTTTCCCTATTTGAGGAACACAGGGAACTGATGGGAAAGCGATGTGTGGTGTGCAAATAAAGGGATGCAGCTGGAAAGCTGCCTGATGATAAACACATTGTGGGATATGTCTGTGTAGGTTCTCAGTAATCCAGGTCACAGGTCACAGTTAGAAAAGAACATTGTCTCCGTCTCCACGGCAGGTGCTTCCTGTCCATCTTCTGACTCTCACTTATCTCTGGAATCATCAGACGCACATCTTATGACAACTGTCCCTCATGCAGACACAATTTTGTAGTTTCAAGCTTTTACAAAACATTATTTGAACCTTCACCTACCCCTGAGTCTAACTGCTGTGTAAGTGTGTGTATGTGTGTGTGTCGACCTTAAATGCTCTCTGGTTAGTTTCACTTTCACAAACACGCTCAAAAGCCTGCAGTTTCCTATCTACTTTGCACAGAGTGTACTCAGAGTTAGGCCCTTCTTTTATAACCCAACAGAATCAGCACATACACATTTAAGATTATTGATTTAACTCAACAGTTTAAAGTGGTTGTAACTGCACCTGTAATAAAGGCTAATTGGGTACCAATATGTTTAAACATCTGAATGCAATATCAGTATTAATTATTAATGCAATGGTAATGATGATGATTATTAACAATAGCAGCAAAATATTTCTCTAATCCCCACATAATCTATGAAGCTAAGAAAAAAAAAGCAATCGGACTTCTTCAAGTTTCTTGAAAACGTTTCACTTCTCATCTGAGAAGTTTCTTCAGTTCTAAGACCAATTTTGTTATCATAGAACATCATCAAGACTAAGGAGAACTGCAAATTGGATATGACAATGATGACAAGTAAAATACTAACTATAAAGGTTTAACAACAGAAATAAGTACTTTTTCATGAACGTCACAAAAGAAAATGTACATTTTGTATGCGTATAAAACAGTATTTCATTTTAGATTTTGTAGTTAACCGTTACCAGCTGACAAAGCCAAACAAGAGCTTGCAAAGACACCTTTCACATTCTCACATTTGGTTTACAGTTTGCATATCATGCTTTTATTTTTACACATACTGATGTGTGTGTGTGACATCTAGCATACATTTTGTGCATACAGCATACATTCTGCATTTGTATTTGAAAAAAAAAAGGCATTGATTTTGCAACCCCATTTTTGCCACCCTCATGCCACCCTAAGAAAATTTCCCTAGATCCGCCCCTGGATCTGTCATGTGACCCTTATTTGATTCTTACACAACTATAATTTTCTTAATATATGTTTAGGAAGAACATGGAAAACAAAATGTATATAAGCACTTCTCATCTTCAAGAAGAACATGAGAAATGTGTAATAAATAAATAAAGGAACAATATACACACACACACACACATATATACATATATATATATATATACAGTGGGGCAAAAAAGTATTTAGTCAGCCACCGATTGTGCAAGTTCCCCCACTTAAAATGATGACAGAGGTCAGTAATTTGCACCAGAGGTACACTTCAACTGTGAGAGACAGAATGTGAAAAAGAAATCCATGAATCCACATGGTAGGATTTGTAAAGAATTTATACCTAAATTAGGGTGGAAAATAAGTATTTGGTCACCTCAAACAAGGAAAATCTCTGGCTCTCACAGACCTGTAACGTCTTCTGTAAGAAGCTTTTCTGTCCCCCACTCGTTACCTGTATGAATGGCACCTGTTTGAACTCATCATCTGTATAAAAGACACCTGTCCACAGCCTCAAACAGTCAGACTCCAAACTCCGCCATGGCCAAGACCAAAGAGCTTTCGAAGGACACCAGGAAAAGTATTGTAGACCTGCACCAGACTGGGAAGAGTGAATCTACAATAGGCAAGCAGCTTGGTGTGAAAAAAATCAACTGTGGGAGCAATCATCAGAAAATGGAAGACATACAAAGACCACTGATAATCTCCCTTGATCTGGGGCTCCACGCAAGATCTCATCCCGTGGGGTCAAAATGATCATGAGAACGGTGAGCAAAGATCCCAGAACCACACGGGGGGACCTGGTGAATGACCTGCAGAGAGCTGGGACCAAAGTAACAAAGGTCACCATCAGTAACACACTACAACGGCAGGGAATCAAATCCCGCAGTGCCAGACGTGTTCCGCTGCTGAAGCCAGTGCATGTCCAGGCCCGTCTGAAGTTTGCCAGAGAGCACATGGATGATACAGCAGAGGATTGGGAGAATGTCATGTGGTCAGATGAAACCAAAGTAGAATTTTTTGGTATAAACTCAACTCGTCGTGTTTGGAGGAAGAAGAATACTGAGTTGCATCCCAAGAACACCATACCTACTGTGAAGGTATGGGGGTGGAAACATCATGCTATGGGGCTGTTTTTCTGCCAAGGGGACAGGACGACTGATCCGTGTTAAGGACAGAATGAATGGGGCCATGTATCGTGAGATTTTGAGCAAACACCTCCTTCGATCAGTGAGAACTTTGAAGATGAAACGAGGCTGGGTCTTCCAACATGACAATGATCCAAAACACACCGGCCGGGCAACAAAGGAGTGGCTCCGTAAGAAGCATTTGAAAGTCCTGGAGTGGCCTAGCCAGTCTCCAGACCTCAACCCCATAGAAAATCTGTGGCGGGAGTTAAAAGTCCGTGTTGCTCGGCGACAGCCCCAAAACATCACTGCTCTCGAGAAGATCTGCATGGAGGAATGGGCCAAAATACCAGCTACTGTGTGTGCAAACCTGGTAAAGACCTATAGTAAACGTTTGACCTCTGTTATTGCCAACAAAGGTTATGTTACAAAGTATTGAGTTGTATTTTTGTTATTGACCAAATACTTATTTTCCACCCTAATTTACGAATAAATTCTTTACAAATCCTAAGATGTGGATTCATGGATTTTTTTTTCCACATCCTGTCTCTCACAGTTGAAGTGTACCTCTGGTGCAAATTACTGACCTCTGTCATCATTTTAAGTGGGGGAACTTGCACAATCGGTGGCTGACTAAATACTTTTTTGCCCCACTGTATATATATATATATATATATATATATATATAGTAGCACGGAGGGAGGTTAGCCAACTAACGGAGTTGCAGAAAGGTGAGACAAATAAGGTGCATAAGAAATACAGCAAGCTGTCCATACCTGAGGCCTTGGAAACTGCCAAGCAAAGACTCACAGCCTTGGCCAGCCGCTTGAGGAGGTACACCAGAGAGATAGAAGGCAGGAGAATAAACCAGCTGTTCTCCACAGAACCAGCAAAGGTGTACTCTCAGTGGCAAGGGAACAATAAGAGAACAGCACCACCAAGGCTGGAGATGGAGCAATACTGGAAGAGCATATGGGAGAAGGATGCAACCCATAACGGCAATGCTCAGTGGCTAGAGGATCTGAGGGCAGACCACAGCGACCTCCCTGAACAGGGTCCAGTAACCATCACAGTGGCAGATATCCAAGAAAGGGTCTCCAGTATGAAGAGTTGGACAGCACCAGGGCCCGACATGGTTCACGCCTACTGGCTGAAGAAGCTGACTGCACTCCACGAGCGTCTGGCAGCACAAATGAACCAGCTGCTAGTTAACGAGAGACACCCGGAATGGCTAACTGAAGGCCGGACGGTCCTGATCCCCAAGGACCCCAAGAAGGGACCGGTCCCCTCCAACTACCGACCAATAACCTGCCTCAGTACTACATGGAAGCTCCTGTCAGGCATCATATCGGCTAAGATGAACAGGCACATGGGTCAATACATGAGCGGGACACAGAAAGGAATTGGCAAGAATACCAGAGGCGCAAAACACCAGCTACTGGTAGACAGAACAATCAGCCGAGACTGCAAGACCAGACTGACCAACCTGTGCACTGCCTGGATTGATTACAAGAAGGCCTATGACTCAATGCCCCACAGCTGGATACTGGAATGCCTAGAATTGTACAAGATCAATGGGACCCTAAGAGCCTTCATCAGGAACTCAATGGGGATGTGGCGTACAACACTAGAGGCCAACTCCAAGCCCATAGCACAAGTCACCATCAAGTGCGGGATCTACCAAGGAGATGCTCTGTCCCCACTGCTGTTCTGCATAGGCCTGAACCCCCTCAGTGAGATCATTAACAAGACTGGCTACGGATACCGACTACGGAACGGAGCAGTTGTCAGCCACCTCCTGTACATGGATGACATCAAGCTGTATGCCAAGAGTGAACGAGACATCGATTCACTGATCCACACTACCAGGCTATACAGCAATGACATTGGAATGTCGTTCGGACTGGAGAAGTGTAGTCGGATGGTAACAAAGAGAGGGAAGGTAGTCAGAACTGAGGGGATTGAACTACCAGAAGGCAACATTGCAGACATAGAGGACAGTTACAAGTACTTGGGGATCCCGCAGGCGAATGGGAACCATGAAGAGGCCGCTAGAAAAGCTGCAGCCACCAAGTACCTGCAGAGGGTCAGGCAAGTCCTGAGGAGTCAGCTGAATGGTAAGAACAAGATCCGGGCCATCAACACGTGATCAGGTACCCTGCTGGGGTAATAGGCTGGCCAAAGGAGGAGATAGAAGCCACTGACATAAAGAGAAGAAAGCTCCTTACCATGCATGGAGGGTTTCACCCCAAGTCCAGCACCCTGAGGCTGTACGCTAAGCGGAAGGAAGGGGGCCGGGGACTGGTGAGTGTCAGCACCACAGTCCAGGATGAGACAACGAACATCCAAGAATACATTGGGAAGATGGCCCCAACTGACCGAGTGCTCAGTGAATACCTCAGGCAGCAGAAACCCAAGAAAGAGGAGGGAGACGAGGAACCATCATGGAAGGACAGGCCCCTGCACGGTATGTACCACCGGCAGATAGAGGAGGTGGCTGATATCCAGAAATCCTACCAGTGGCTGGACAAAGCTGGACTGAAAGACAGCACAGAGGCACTAATCATGGCAGCACAAGAACAAGCTCTGAGCACAAGATCCATAGAGGCTGGGGTCTATCACACCAGGCAAGACCCCAGGTGCAGGCTGTGTAAAGATGCCCCAGAGACAATCCAGCACATAACAGCAGGGTGCAAGATGCTAGCAGGCAAGGCATACATGGAACGCCATAACCAAGTGGCCGGCATAGTGTACAGGAACATCTGTGCCGAGTATAACCTGGAAGTCCCGAGGTCAAAATGGGAGATGCCCCCAAGGGTGGTGGAGAATGACCGAGCTAAGATCCTGTGGGACTTCCAGATACAGACGGACAAAATGGTGGTGGCTAACCAACCGGACATAGTGGTGGTAGACAAACAGAAGAAGACGGCCGTAGTGATCGATGTAGCGGTTCCAAATGACAGCAATATCAGGAAGAAGGAACACGAGAAGCTGGAGAAATACCAAGGGCTCAGAGAAGAGCTCGAGAGGATGTGGAGGGTGAAGGTAACGGTGGTCCCCGTGGTAATCGGAGCACTAGGTGCGGTGACTCCCAAGCTAGGCGAGTGGCTCCAGCAGATCCCGGGAATAACATCGGAGATCTCTGTCCAGAAGAGCGCAGTCCTAGGAACAGCTAAGATACTGCACAGGACCCTCAAGCTCCCAGGCCTCTGGTAGAGGACCCGAGCTTGAAGGATAAACCGCCCGCAGGGGCGTGCTGGGTGTTATATATATATTATGGAATGCCCTTTAGGAAAATATTATATATATATTCCAACCAAAGTCTGAATATATAGAATGATCTTTTGAATATATAGAATGAAGCTTGAATATATAGAATGATCTTTTGAATATATAGAATGAAACTTGAA
>NC_137435.1:23145000-23365000 GCF_964374335.1 Astatotilapia calliptera | reverse complement strand
GCAGCTGCACGCTTGACTTTTCTCAGTTCATGGGCAGTTATTTTGCGCCTTGGTTTTTCCACACGCTTCTTGCGACCCTGTTGACTATTTTGAATGAAACGCTTGATTGTTCGATGATCACGCTTCAGAAGCTTTGCAATTTTGAGACTGCTGCATCCCTCTGCAAGATATCTCACTGTTTTTGACTTTTCTGAGCCTGTCAAGTCCTTCTTTTGACCCATTTTGCCAAAGGAAAGGACGTTGCCTAATAATTATGCACACCTGATATAGGGTGTTGATGTCATTAGACCACACCCCTTCTCATTACAGAGATGCACATCACCTAATATGCTTAATTGGTAGTAGGCTTTCGAGCCTATACAGCTTGGAGTAAGACAACATGCATGAAGAGGATGATGTGGACAAAATACTCATTTGCCTAATAATTCTGCACTCCCTGTATCTATCTATCTATCTATCTATCTATCTATCTATCTATCTATCTATCTATCTATCTATCTATCTATCTATCTATCTATCTATCTATCTATCTATCTATCTATCTATCTATCTATCTATCTATCTATCTATCTATCTATCTATCTATCTATCTATCTATCTATCTGATGTTTACACGCACAATACTTTTCTAATATTTTGGCTTCTAACAGCCTCTGCTGTTCTTATTAGAATTTACCATCAATGTATTTCATTGTAATTTTTCAAGTTGAAATCTGCTTCTCTCTTCTAACATTTAGTGTTTATCCCTGTGGTGGCATCAGACATGTCCTCCAACAAATATGTCCAGGACAAGTTAGTTCCCGGAGGCTGGCTCACCTCCAGATCCAAGTACCAAATTGTAACTCCTTGGAGAAGGGTCTTATGGCACAGTTGCAAAATGTGTCAGAATAGCTGACAAAAAGACTGTAGCCATTAAAATAATGAAACATGAGAACCCAAAAGACCTGTTAGAAAACCAAGAAGTAAATGTTGCTCCCTAGAATTTCAGTTAGAAAGATGTGTGCAGTGGATGTAAGGACTGTGATGAAATGCCTAAAAAATGTTTATTTCTGTAAAACTAATGTAAAAACCATCTGTAACCTATGTTTCTAGCTCACTGCCCTGAGAAGACTTAATGCCTATAAGTCCATCAAACACAGTATAGTTCAATGTCTTTTAGAGACAGTGGACATCTATGTCTTAAGTTTGAATATCTTGAAAAAAAGTGAAAGAAAAAAAGAAAGAAAGAAAGAAATTTCAAGCCGCTTAGTTTAAAGGCAATTCGCCCCATCATCATGCAGGTATGTTTAACTCCCTAAATGTTTTGAAAATGGACACTGATAAAATTTTATCATAACATGACATATACTTTCAGATCGCAAGAGCTCTTAGTCACCTCAACTCTACTGGAACAATAAACGCAGACCTGAAACATCAACATGTGCCACACTGAATTAAAGTAATTGACTTCGGCCCGGCCTGTGAAACCTCAGCTGCCAAAGACCCGTCCTTACCAGTAAGTAGCTGGAATCAAATTTAATCTCTTCCTCACACAGTCACACACACTTCAGTGTTTGTGCTTTATATTAGGGGTTTCTCAACTGTAGTATAACTCATACTTATCCAAATGATCAGTATTAACAAAAAACATAACAATGATTTCTTTTTGCCCTCCATCAGGTCTCCAGAGATTATTCTCGGGCAGAAATCGTAGATGTATGGTCTCTGGGTACATCTAGGCTGGGTACATCTGAGTTACATAATGGAGACCCAAGGGCAACCCCGAGAGAAAAAGTTAGACTGTGGGCAAAACACTGCCCATCTTTTCTGCAGAGAGTTAAATTCCTGCAACAACTACCACTGGTAAGTCAAAGTACCCACCACTTCACCACTGCTCTGGTTAATCCTATCTTTAAACCTATTAGCATTTTACTTATTTTCTAACCCTTGATTTTTAATGTATTGTAAAATACAAATTTTGTAGTGCCCATTTATCCAATGTGCTAACAAGTTTTTGAGGTTTGGTTCATGGAGACAAGAGAAATAAAGTTCTCTGGATGACCTCTTCTACGTAAGTATACTTTTTGACCATTTAGTTGGCAAAAAAAGAACATGTTTCTATGGAGAACATGACACACTCAAAGAAGTCTCTTTAGTTGACCTTTGTTGCTTTCTTCACTTTTCAGATCACTGAGCATCAGGCTTATGCAAATAAGTCCTGCTATGAGCACATAAATGTTTTTATTACAAAGAAGACAGCGACATCAGATAGGGGACAGAAGTGTGTGGGTCTCTGCACCAGCCCCCCTCTGACACCAGACAACCTGCGCAACAGAACTTCCCCTCCCCCCCAATTCATTAGGCCCAATCACTAGAAAAATGCTGAGACATTTACAATCAAATCACAGTTTAAAATAAAGCATCTTGAAGAAGATATAAAGGATATGGGTGGGCCAGAGGTTAAAAGAAAAATGACTGATTGGAAAAAAACGCAAGCAGAAAAATATCATATCAACACGAAAGGTCACATCATGACCAGAACAAATGCCATTATTCAACGGGTCCATCTTGTGCAACCAGTGGCTATCTCGACAAGCCAGACCAAACCTACTTTGACAGGTCAAATAAGAGGCCCAGAGCAAACTACAAAGACGATAAGAGCCACATCTCTGATAACACCCTACACTACACCTACCACTACCTCCCTACACCCAAAAAATGCTAAATAAACCAGCTGTGATACTGGTGACTGGTCTTGATCAGTGTTTTCTTTTTTGTTTTGTTTTTTTTGTCACTATCTGGACTTTTGTTTCTGTAATTTGAGGTCATCACAGTTTTTAATTTACTATTTTTATATCTTATAAGCACAGAAGAGCACCTTTTAAATTTCAGTTATTTTATTTTATCTTTTGTTTGTTAAAGGTCTAGTATTAATCACAGAAAGAGGCTTACTGTCACAATATTATCATTTGTGAAAAACCTCTGTGTGCAGCTGAAGGCTAAAATGTTTTTTCCTTTGATTCAGATTTCTTGTATCCAAAGTAGAATAAAAATATTGAATAACTATACCAGTGCAAGTTTAGGTACTGTATGGTTGAAAATAACATTTGTTTTTGGAGGTTATTTAAATATATTGTGATATATATCGTTACCATTTACCATATATATCGTGTATCATGATATAGCCAAAATATATTGTAAAAACGTGCCAAATACTTTATTCTGCTATTGACTGTTGTATTAAGTTTTTTGTACCCCAGATAGTGAGCATGGACTCTGCTACAGTAGTCAGCTGGTGTCTGATGCAAGCATGACACATTTGAATGGTCTTCATATTGTATGTGCTATGTGGCAGAAAGCTATATTACAGTGTCAAAACCCCCAAAAATGCACAGGTTGAGCAAAATACAAGAACTCAAATGGAGTCCGAGCTTTTGTTTTTAATTAATTAACTAATTAATTGATTTTAAACTTTACTTTGAGAAATTTGTTGTCCAAGAACAGAAAAAATAAATATCAAAAGATTCTCATTTTAGCTGTATTTGCATATGGGGAAAAATGCTCACAGCTCATTTTGAGTTCTTTCGTAGACCTGAAACAGACCAAGTATAAAATCACTCTTACTGTAAGATATTTACATTTCAAGTAGAGTTAGCAGTTATTCTCAGAAGGTTAACACTGTAAGTCTGTCTTTTGGAATTAAAACAAGCTTAAAATAAACCAGGACTAGTAATTTATCGGCTTTTTTTTTTTTTTTTTTTTAGATCTGTCTTGTCTTTCTTGAATGCTACCATTCTTATTCAAGGTTTGGGTTCAATGAAAGGTCACTGTCACATTACTTTTGAGTTACTTGTCCCATCAATGCTATTCACATCTGCCAAAATTTGTAAAGGCTGATTAAGAGGTATACACCATCAGCCTGAATTCAACCAGATTTTCTCCCCAGTTAGCCAGTCACTGTAAACGCTTTTCTTGTACAGAAATTAACTAGAGACTGTAGCAGCAAGTGCTGTTTCTCATGCTTGATTTAGATAAGCATGGCTGTTTTATATTCTGGAAAACTTGAATAACCCATTAGCTGCGAGCATTGGCCCTGACTGATGGCTCCAGTCCATGTGTGGATTGGGCTGCCTCAGCAGCAGTGGTAAAAGATTTAAGAGCGCCAACCTTCAGGCAGGTTCTTCTCTGCTGATAACCACGGGGGATAGCCTAACGCATGCTGCCCTTAACTTATCCTGACTAATTTATAGTGTGGCTCGCTCAGGGCACATTTCCAGTGCTGGACTTCAGAGCAGGCTGCAGCCTCTCACAGCTGGCTGAACAGACTAAAGGAGCTCCGCCAGGACTCCAGAGGCTGCCACTGAGACCTGTGCCTGCCATTCTGGGCCAGTACGGCTTGGCTCTGATCAGAATGAAGTCAAAGGGAGTCATCTTAGGGAGAACACAGGGAGCGACAGGAGTAATGATAGCTCTGCCTGATAGTTTCACTTAATACACGGGACTGTTCCTGAGTATTAATCAGGAAAAAACAATTGTAGTTGTTTGTGAATTAAAGCACATATTGTCTACAATTTCATATAATCCAATTGCTAGCACATAGATCCTGTGTAATAACCAACAGTTTGTTTGTTTTCTCGATAAAGTTCCACGAGAATATTGTTTTCCTGCATGTCAAATGATGAAAACAATCAGCTCTGTGTTAAAAACAAAAAGGTGCAGGAACCTCACTATTAACACATCCTATTTTGCCTGTTCAAGAAGAAGAGTAATTTTCCTTCCTGTGCAGACCCAACAGTTTCTTGCTTAAGAGCGTATTTCTTAAGAAATATCTTAAAACTGGTTCAAGAAGAGTCACACAAATCACTGTAAAGATGCTGACTGTGTTATCATGGGATGCAGTTTGTGTTAAGCTAACTACTGAGATGTATTTGTATTAGGGTTGACACGACACTAGAATTTCATATTTAATACCAATACCTGGGAACATACTTGATACTGTTTTCAGCACCATTTCAGTAAATTTTGACTCATCTAATTTTCCTAATTTATAACAGTTAACAAATTAAATATTTCAGATTAAGTAATAGTTTTATTATACATTTTTTTACAAATATTTAGACAATTTTATTACAGATTTTTTATTACAGATTGTCAAACTACATTTATGAACTCACTAATAAACAAAGGGTACAGCAAACAACACGATACCTAACTGATCTAAATAATGAAATTATTCTAGAAGGAGAGCATTATGGAAAGGTTAAAAATGAACTTTGGATAAAGCGTGGTATTAGTTACGCTGAAATAAAGGAGGTATAAAAAACAGAGCACTCACCAGAGTTGGGCAGTAATGCATTACAAGTAATGCGCTACTGTAATCCAATTACTTTTTTCATGTAACGAGTAAAGTAAGGGATTACTATTACAAAAAGTAATTAGATTACTGTTACTTTCCCGTAAGCACGCTGCGTTACTGCATTACTAAACTGTGGTTTTGTTTGTGAGAGTGTCTCATGACAATAACATGTTTTTAAAAAGTAACTAAGTAACTAAGTAATAAAGTAAGTAATTACTTTTGAAAATAAGTAAACAATAAAGTAATGGGATTACTTTCTTTGAGAAGTAATCAGTAATTAGTAACCAATTACTATTTTCAAGTAACTTGACCAACACTTGCAGTGACTGTGTAAGATTGAACTATTCAATTCAATTCATTTCAATTTTATTTATATAGCGACAAATCACAACAACAGTCGCTTCAAGGTGCTTTATATTGTACAGTAGATCGTAGAATAATAGATACAGAGAAAAACCCAACAATCACACAGCCCCCTATGAGCAAGCACTTTGGCGACAGTGGGAAGGAAAAACTCCCTTTTAACAGGAAGAAACCTCCGGCAGAACCAGGCTCAAGGACCAGTTGGGGTTAGAGATAAAGACATGCTGTGGAAGAGAGACAGAGATTAATAGCAGGTACGATTCAATGCAGAGAGGTCTATTAACACACAGTGATTGAGAAAGGTGACTGGAAAGAAAAAACTCAATGCATCATGGGAGTCCCCTGGCAGCCTACGTCTATTGCAGCAAAACTAAGGGAGGATTCAGGGTCACCTGGTCCAGCCCTAACTATATGCTTTAGCAAAAAGGAAAGTTTTAAGCCTAATCTTGAAAGTAGAGATAGTGTCTGTCTCCCGAATCCAAACTGGAAGCTGGTTCCACAGAAGAGGGGCCTGAAAACTGAAGGCTCTCCCTCCCATTCTACTTTTAAATACTCTAGGAACAACAAGTAGGCCTGCAGAGTGAGAGCGAAGTGCTCTAATAGGGTGATATGGTACTACAAGGTCATTAAGATAAGATGGGGCCTGAATATTTAAGACCTTGTATGTGAGGAGCAGGATTTTGAATTCAATTCTGGATTTAACAGGGAACCAATGAAGGGAAGCCAATATAGGAGAAATATGCTCTCTCTTTCTAGTCCCTGTCAGGACTCTTGCTGCAGCATTTTGGATTAATTGAAGGCTTTTCAATTAATCACTAGTCAACTAGTCACTGCCTGCATTTTAAAGCGGATCTTACAGGTAGCTACAACTAAACAATAAATTTAATACAATAAATAATAAATTTTCTTAAATGTAGAAAAATTCAAGTTTATCATCTTGTCTGCATTTGTCTGCAGCCTCTCTCTCGTCCAATGCTCTGCCTCAGTCCATAGCTCTTCACTTCTTCAGCTCTGCTGGTCAGGCCTGAAACTGTCTGATTAATCACTCCTTTTTTGCTCTTTATTATTTCTCCAAACTCTGGATTTTCTGCTCATCTTTTATCTAACTTTAGTCCGCTAGCTTTTATGTTAATGATAACAGGTGGGTAATGTGGCTAACAGATTATTGCTAATGGGTAAAAGGCTAATGTAAATGTGTGCGCTTGCCAGGTTAACATTTATGATAACGTTTAATCCTTCAATATTTATAAAATGGGAGCTTTACTGACCTCTTTAAATTCCTCCAAAAGTGTTGTTCAGTGTTATGAATGTTAACTACTTCAACTGTTAGAGAGAAATGGAGCCGTGTGCCTGTCTGCAGTGGTGCTGATGTTGATACAATTGCAATTGAGGATCTAATTCAATTTTAATTTTAGTAACAAAAAAACCCCACATTTGCCAAAAAGGATTCCCCTTAAAAGTGACTTTGAAGTACTTAAAATAAATAACTTAAACTTGAACAGCGATGATATATGTGGTCATCACAACTTAACATTATTTATTGTGATTTAATGTACAAGAAAAGAAATATTCTACTCTTGGCTACCAAAGATAATTTCTTATGCTTATAGATTTGGTAAACTTGGTTGGAAAATGTTACTGGGCCTTTGTGTGCCGTCAGCGTGACAACATCAATCATGAAGCCGGATTTTGTTGGCAGTAAATCAATGCATTGCACCCTTTGGAGTTTCAGGAATGATTCACGAGTTACCAACAATAACAGAGACAGCAGAGCAATTATCTAATTAAAAAGTGGTTTTGCTGTACAGGGCACAAGACACTGATTTTAATTGCATGTGATAAGTCTAACATAGTAAACGGGCTTTCTGTGTCTCAGCACAAGGTCGAAGGTTGGCAGAAGGAGCTCCCAGATTCATTAGCTAATTAAAGCTGGTTTCCTAAGTGGGAGTTTTAGGTGTTGAGCTCTCTGCAGCACCTTCTTACTCTAAGACTTCAGCACGAGAAGCTCGCTGAGCTCCGAGTTCCTTAATGAGGGCTAGACCATAGATTTCTCTGATGGAAGGTTCCCCAGCGTCAAAATCGCCCAATTATATGCGCCTGTGGGGGGAAAATATATAAAATTATTAAGCTGATCATCGTTAATTAAACCTGAGGGAATTTGATCCAGTGCAGGGACTGTAGCTGAAAGTTGTTTGGACTCAAAGATAATTGGTGTATATAGTGAAGAGAATTTAAGAGACAGGTGAAGAACTGCATGTGAAAAAGTCTCGCTAACCACTTGTTTGACATCACAATGAATCCCTGTTGGCGAGAAGTAGTTTTTGTTTTTCTGGATGAGCCACTAAGAAGAAAAACTCAGATTTAAGGGGTAAGAACAACAGCAGGATAAACCACATATCAATTACAGTATATTATGTCCATCTCGTTTTTTTTCTCCAGAGTACATAATTAATCAGAGAATCAGTGCATGGGATTCCCTTTGACATGCTGTCATTAGCTTTGAACCTGCCAGTGAAACACAGCCCCCCAGGAGACTGCTAATTAGTGGAGATGCATTCAGTAACCCTGGTAATGAGTACATACATCATCATCACCATTATTTCTCATAGTTACTGCACATGAATCAATCCAATTGTTATTTTCTTTATGCACTGCATTTAATGAATGCAGTGATCTCTGAGATGATGTACTTGCAGGTGTACTGATCTTCAAAAAAAAAAAAGTTAAAATGGTATATAAAAAGGGACTAATATGAAATTGTAGTTTTAACACAGTTCAGTGTGATTATTTTCAAACCTGCATTAGAAACAGTGTAGCATGTGTACTCACCTTTCACACAAGTCTCTTGAATACCAGTAGAAAAGCATTGGCATTTAAAGATATGCAGTAAAATGTCAAATAAGCAATGACACTGAATGCATGCATAGAAAAGTAACAGGTCAAGTAAGGCTTCCAGCTTAGTAGTGTTCATCTTAATAAAAGAAAAAGCAAGGCACCTTTGACATTTCAACTCAAGCCTGCATGATCTGCTGGTCTCTTAAATTATCGGTTATGTCTTATTTGTATTATTTATCCTTCCCCTCGTCCTCGATTCAGCTATGCAGCAGCATTTAAAAGAGAACTTCGGGCACAGAAAGATGACACCGTCATCACAGTGTTGACACACCGACTGCGTGTCTGCTGATGCTACATTATAGAGGTGTCACTGACTCAACAGAGCAATGACTTTGCAGCGATAAACAGAAAGGTGGTGACTGACAAGATGTCGCCACTGACAACGCCATCACCAAATCCAAAGGCAATTTTCAGTTTAATGAAAGCTCTTTGCAAGCTTCTGGGAAGAAACCAGACATGCTCTGACCGTAAAACACAAAAGTTCCAGGCTATAATGTAAGCAAGGTATTTCTCAAGAATTTTTCTCGGCTATAAATCCCTACTACCACCTTGCTGACATGTATCTTTAAGCCAAGAACTCCTGTTCAGTGCAGGACATTATGTAAAGTGGTGCAATAAACATGTAACTGAAAAAAACAAAAAAATAAAACACACACTTAAATTCTACTTGCCAAATGTTTAAATCTATCACATGGTAAAACAATTTTAGGCATCATGCAGTGACACAGAACCAATTCTTTCTGATAAAAGTCAGAAAATATGGGCTTTTTACTTCAGGAGGATCTTTGTGATTGTCCTCAGAAGGATAATAATCAAATTCTTGTCCAGGTAGAGTCTACAGTAGGGATGGGTACCGGTGTCCGGTGCCATGATGGCACCGGTTCTGACATAAACGGTAGTAACCAGACCGAAAAGCAGCGCACATTTCGGTGCTTTATTTCGGTGCTTTTTTTTCCTGAGCTGTGATACACTTTAGATTCTAGCCAATCATTTTACGTTTCCGAGGATAGTAGGCGGGGCCAGGTACGTACGTTCTGTTAGAGCAGAGCTACAGATTAAAAATGTCCAAGGCGAAGCGGTCAAAAGTCTGGCTGTACTTCATAGCAAAATATGCAAACTCAGCAGCAACAAGTGCTTTAAGCTGATACTGTGATACTGTCAAAGGAGGTAACACCTCAAATCCGATGAAACACCTGGCGACGCATAGCGTTTTTTTTAAAAAGCCCAGAAATGCGCCGTATTTGATAGCTTGCTGCGAGACCTCACACCGAGCACATCTACTGCGGGTGGGTTGCCTGTTATGCAACATCCCCCCAAAAACACGAAGAGGAGAGTCCTGGCCCCTAGCCCTGCCAGTGTAGCAGAAATGATGACGGATGATGATGGCAGCAGCAGCCGTTCTTCTCTGCGTGAGTAGCTAATTTACGTTGAGTAGGCTAACCACGTTATTCCATTAATGCATGTAAGGTGAACTAGCAAACATCATCATAGCTACATGCGGCTGTCCTCTTGTTTGATGGCAGATACTCCCTTCACCCTGGCTAAAAAGGCTAAAATGACCAAAGAAAAAGTGGAAAACAGTTAAACATGAGAGGTTTAGGACAAAGTTTGTGTTTTTTCCATTGTTTAAGCACTGCTTCCAGCCAAGAGTGATACCATGTATGCCCCATAGCTGCAGAAAAGGCTAACATTGTTATCTTTTTACAAAAAACAGCTGAACATGAGAGGTTTTTGGACCAATTTTGTGTTCTCCATTCTTTAAGCACCGGTTTGAGCACCGTTTGAGCACCGGCACCGTTTCAAAAGTACCGATTTGGCACCGGTATCGGATAAAACCTAAACGATACCCATCCCTAGTCTACAGCTTTTATTGCCATTCAGAAGATCTACGAGTTAGTGCGCATCAGAACAAAATGTCTGTGCGTTTACTTGCCATAGGACAATATGGATTAATGCATTATTCTAAAGGTATTAAATATAAAAGATATGCATAAAAGGAATCGAGATATTGATGGCCAGTTACAATAGTTGGGGGCTACATGACTGCGATGTGTAGTTAAACGTGAAGGTAAACGTTAATTTACAGTGCTGGCTATGATGTACCTATGGCATAGATTTATCACAAAAGTACAAGTCATTATTGAAATATCTTAAGAATTGAAAGAATGGGTTGTTCTAAAGAACTCAATAAATTTGAATGTGGTGCTCTAAAAGGACGGCACTGATGCAATAGTCAATTCATAAAATTTCTTCTCTTTAAGATATTCTACGATCAGTAAGTGGTATTATTGCAAAGTGGAACTACAGCAACTTAGCCACAAAATGGCAGAACATATACAGGGAGTGCAGAATTATTAGGCAAATGAGTATTTTGTCCACATCATCCTCTTCATGCATGTTGTCTTACTCCAAGCTGTATAGGCTCGAAAGCCTACTACCAATTAAGCATATTAGGTGATGTGCATCTCTGTAATGAGAAGGGGTGTGGTCTAATGACATCAACACCCTATATCAGGTGTGCATAATTATTAGGCAACGTCCTTTCCTTTGGCAAAATGGGTCAAAAGAAGGACTTGACAGGCTCAGAAAAGTCAAAAATAGTGAGATATCTTGCAGAGGGATGCAGCAGTCTCAAAATTGCAAAGCTTCTGAAGCGTGATCATCGAACAATCAAGCGTTTCATTCAAAATAGTCAACAGGGTCGCAAGAAGCGTGTGGAAAAACCAAGGCGCAAAATAACTGCCCATGAACTGAGAAAAGTCAAGCGTGCAGCTCTGAAATATGGCCAAACTGTTTCACCAGTTTGGCCATATTTCAGAGCTGCAACATCACTGGAGTGCCCAAAAGCACAAGGTGTGCAATACTCAGAGACATGGCCAAGGTAAGAAAGGCTGAAAGACGACCACCACTGAACAAGACACACAAGCTGAAACGTCAAGACTGGGCCAAGAAATATCTCAAGACTGATTTTCCTAAGGTTTTATGGACTGATGAAATGAGAGTGAGTCTTGATGGGCCAGATGGATGGGCCCGTGGCTGGATTGGTAAAGGGCAGAGAGCTCCAGTCCGACTCAGACGCCAGCAAGGTGGAGGTGGAGTACTGGTTTGGGCTGGTATCATCAAAGATGAGCTTGTGGGGCCTTTTCGGTTTGAGGATGGAGTCAAGCTCAACTCCCAGTCCTACTGCCAGTTTCTGGAAGACACCTTCTTCAAGCAGTGGTACAGGAAGAAGTCTGCATCCTTCAAGAAAAACATGATTTTCATGCAGGACAATGCTCCATCACACGCGTCCAAGTACTCCACAGCATGGCTGGCAAGAAAGGGTATAAAAGAAGAAAAACTAATGACATGGCCACCTTGTTCACCTGATCTGAACCCCATTGAGAACCTGTGGTCCATCATCAAATGTGAGATTTACAAGGAGGGAAAACAGTACACCTCTCTGAACAGTGTGTGGGAGGCTGTGGTTGCTGCTGCACGCAATGTTGATGGTGAACAGATCAAAACACTGACAGAATCCATGGATGGCAGGCTTTTGAGTGTCCTTGCAAAGAAAGGTGGCTATATTGGTCGCTGATTTGTTTTTGTTTTGTTTTTGAATGTCAGAAATGTATATTTGTGAATGTGGAGATGTTATATTGGTTTCACTGGTAAAAATAAATAATTGAAATGGGTATATATTTGTTTTTTGTTAAGTTGCCTAATAATTATGCACAGTAATAGTCACCTGCACACACAGACATCCCCCTAAAATAGCTAAAACTAAAAACAAACTAAAAACTACTTCCAAAAACATTCAGCTTTGATATTAATGAGTTTTTTGGGTTCATTGAGAACATGGTTGTTGTTCAATAATAAAATTATTCCTCAAAAATACAACTTGCCTAATAATTCTGCACTCCCTGTAATGTTATTGGGTGGGGTCGCCAAGCGCAGAGCTAGAGTGTGAAAGTTGCTAACACTGTGCAGTGCCTCCTCTGTCAGCTGCAGCTTCATGGGATGGGTTTCCATAGTTGAGCATGTTCTAAAGGTGTACTGTGTGGTTGGCCCAGCACTTTTGTCCATGTGTGTTACTACTGACAGCAATAAAGTTGAAAAAAGGGGATTTCTTTCTGGAAAGATGTCTATTCACTTTAAGCTAGGTGAGGAAAAACAGTGAAAAAAGCACCTAAAACTCTAATCTTAGCAAAGAGGCCAGAATCGATTCACCACAGGGCTCCAATTTTTTGCTTTTCACTTCAGTCTAAAAGTCTTGGTTTAAAAAAAGACACTGCCAATTAGAGTGTTGGTAGATGGATTTTGCTACCTTCACACAGAGGTAAGCTAGCAGCTTCCACTTGTTTACTTTGTCTGTGCTAAGCTAATTGGTTGCTTGCTGTGGCCTTGTATTTAGCAGACAGACGTGACAGTAGAATCAGTCTTCTCCTCTAGCCATACATTTCTCAAAACAGCAAACTACCCATTTAAACTGCTATTTATAAACTTTGCTGTTATAAATCAAGCAGATGTCCCAATTTTTACACGAAGCTACTCAAACTGGAGCTGTAGCGTGTATATCTTTGCAGCAGCCATTGATTTCTTTTGAGTTTTGGTACATGAGAGATGAGTCATTTCTGCAGTGCCCAGCATCGTGCTCGTAGCAACACAAAAACTTACACGCTAACGCAGTCACACGCAGTATGATCACACAGCCAGCATGAATTTTTTCCTCCAAATGGTAATCAATGGCCTGTAGGATGAAGGAAACCATACCGTATCACCGGACTAAACCACAGGACTGCGAAGAGGCAGAGGCTGAAGAATAGCTGAGGTCAGTCTAACCAGTATCTACTGCATAATGAGCCCCCGTGGGGCTGCCATATTATATGTGGAAATGGTTCCAATTAGGCCATCCAGCTGTAAAGCCTCCAGGATGAGAGGGCTGGACAATAACAAAGTTGGAGGGGATGATATGGATGGGACTGGAGTACAATCAGGTGTTACCTAAGCTCTATTCAGTCACTGTGAGCATGCATTTTACTGCAGATTAAACGAATCAGGGCCTGGATTTCTTTCTCTCCACACCAAATCATTCTAGGTTAAAGACCTATAAATCCACATTATAAAGTAATACTAAAGGCCAGTAATATTATTACTATCACAGTTTTAAAATAAGAACCATAAGCAGATTAGATATTATCATGACTTTGATGAATGTATCTGCTAAATTCTGACTGACCTCTAAAGCCCTGTGACCTTTAAAAAATGATTTGGGTGGATTGAGCATAACCATTAAGCAGGTAGAAAGCTTGCCTGCTTAACACAATCATTCATCTCTCTGTAATCATACAATAATGTCAAATGTTTATATTAATTATGTGCTTTTTCATAATTGTCACTGTTCTTTTGAAAGATTTTCCATTTCAGTGAACTATGGAGGACGCTTTCATTTTCTGACTGTGTACGCTCTCATTATTTTCCTGCATAGTTTCATTGCCACTCCTCACACGTTATCAGTCTTTGTCACAAAATGTCTTAACATTCATTTGCTTGCAGGGAAGAAAATGGGATAATCATTCTAGGAATAAACCAGTGTTTGAACAAAAAGTATCACACTCTCTTTGGAGAATTTGAAGGGCGGTGCGTTAATGTGATTCTGAGTGGCTGGCGTTCTCTCCTCGCCTCTCTCGTGCTGTGTCATGAGCAGTGTATGTGCCAGCAAGAGGAGAAATGACCCTTTCTCCCTGTAGTGGTGTTGCATTATCAAATAACTTCTGATTGAACATTGGAGAGGATTGTTTTTTCCATCGGCCCACTATTGATTAGCCTATGTTTAGCCTACTAGTCTATGTTTATAGATTTCGATGCGGATCTTGGCCCAAGCAGAACTTAAAATTTAAAACACATGCAGCACAGGCCTAATAATAAAAATATTCCTAAATGACAAGGCAGCCTCACACACTTTTCTTAAATTGCTTTTGTTCAGTGTGTGTGTGTGTGTGTGTGTGTGTGTGTGTGTGTGTGTGTTTGTCTATAACTTAAACACTCCACGAACTACCGCGTGTTTGTTTTGTCATGCTTGGCGAGCTCAGAACATTTAAATATCTCCGTTCATTATCAACCTCGCTGCCTTGAATGCAACCGAGTACAGCTATTAATCATCATATCCATTTGTTTGTTTGCTCGCCTGTGCATCCACACACAATTTGCATCTTCTAAAATATGAATTTGTTGAAAGCAAAAGGGGGGCAATCCCACTGCAGACACAAAATGGCACAAGGGGGCTAGTTTTTGTCCGGTTTTCTGCGAATTCTGGGTAAATAACGACTTTCCATGCTAAAAACATAGCTGGCCACAACATCAGTATGGCTCAGCTCTAACTTCAACAGAAAATGTTTGATTTCTTGGCGATACTATAAAGTACAAATCTGCCAAGAAGGCATCTTATAATCTTGACATGTGGCAGTGCAGGAGCAGAAAGACACCGTGTCCTCTTACAGTTTTTCTCAAATGTTAAAACACAAAAGCCAATCCTGTAACCCAAATGACCAGTAGTCTAAACACATTTACTAAATGTAGCCACCATATTCAAGTACCATAAACACATGTCACATGAAGACACAATTCACAAAACACAACCCTCTGTACTCATAAATCTAAACACATTTTTCCTTGCTAAAACACATGTTGCAAAACAACTCTGCTCATATCCTCAAATGAAAGCCCATGTGATGCAAAATGCTTGCCACAGTCACCAATCTTTGAACACAGGGAACACACCTGGCGTCATTCACTACACACAATGACTCAAAATTGAAGACACTTGTTGCTAATGCTGTACCCACATGTAAAAGCAAGTTCAGAGTGCACAGTATGCTGAAGGTTCCAAACAAACACAATGGATGAAGGCAGAGTCAGGGGAAGAGGAATTTGATGCAGAGGAGGGAGAAGAGCTGGCCCTGGAAGAAGAGGAGCAGGCCAATGAGGAAGAGGAGTTCAAATGAGAGGAGGAAGAGGAGCGACCAACGAGGAAGAGGAGAAGGCCAACATGGGAGAGGAGAAGGTCCAGGAGGGAGAGCAAGACAACCTCGCACCATCATTACGGACGAGATGCGAGCAACAGCTCAGCGACATGATGCCGCACAGTGATTGTGGTGTGTGTGTGGTGTGAATAACGTAAATAAAAAAACTTCACACCCTGTTCATGTTTTCAAGATTACTGTTGTGTGCAATAGATTCTGTTTTTGCATTGAGTTGTGTTACAGTAGTGTACGTACATGCAGGATTTTCTATAGATTTATACTACTCATATGAAACTCACAAATCTAAATGCCTAATCCTCTGCAGAGATCTACGACAATCCGTTACTGTATAGCTTCTAAAATATGCATTGGCAGTTATGAAACAAAGAACCTTCTCACAAATTGAGCATTGTGTTTTCAATTGTTTTGCTGTAGTGTGTAATGCTGTGTATAGTGTTTATAGTTTTGACAGCTTCGAGCTGCTCTCTTGGTGTGGGAGTTTGAGTTTTGCAGTGGGAAGGTGTGGTTGTGTTTATGTAGCTTTAGAGAAGGGTGTTGTGTTTGGACATTGGGGGACCTGGTGGTAACGTTTGTGAAATGTGTTTTAGCATTTGAGAAAAACTGTAATATGGCAGTGTTCAGTACTCTTGGCTAACTCAACCGTCAGGACTGCGACAGTTAAGGCAAGACAACTAATAACAATGTCGTTTATTCTGCAGATTTCCCCTGTTTTACTTTAACTTCGAAAAATCTATTTCCGAATGCAATTGGCTGCCCATTTGAAAATAACACACACAGTGTCCATATGTTAAGCTTGAAAACTGAACAAAAAGGCTCTTTTGGAAGGGTTGTTTTGGGCTGTAAAGCTGCAGAGCGAGACGATGTTGCTGTATTCCTTTTTTGCCTCCCACCTGAGGCTGTTGCTCTATTAAGTTGCGGTAGCTGGGCTGGCCACTGACTGCCTAATAACAGACCACACACTGATGTGGTCTGATGGGCTTTGGGGGTGATTTAAGTTCTTTAAAAGCCTTCATGATCTCCAGGTTTGTCCAAGTGCACAAGTCGATACATTTGTATTTGTGCCTGCCGCAGATGGCCTCATGTTGTCTATACGTGTGTGGGTTTCATCACACAGCTCAATACCAACTTTCACAATTCCCCAAGACCTCGCTGAGTCTTGAAGCAGTTCTAGTTATCTAATCTTGCAGGAGCTCGCTGTGTGCAGGTACCATACAGCGCTACATTCAGCTGGCTTTCTGGATATATCCCAACATGCCGAGGAGACTGCTGTTATTTGGGTCATGTTGATCGAGGTGGAATGGAGTTATCCAAATGCTGAATTTTCATTGATCTGCTGCACCCATTTAGACCTGTTTTTCTGGGCAGAAAACATGTGTTTTTAATCACGATTTGGCATCCTGTCAGCACGAGTTGTGTATTTGTTACAATAATGCTATCTTATCTCTTATTCGACTGGTTTACGCGGAAAACTAGGTTGGTGTGCACTGAATAATTCAGTGTTTAAGAGGGTAACAATAGGAGACATTTCTCATCACAACAATGAAATTGCAAGCGGTTGCATCATAGCACAACACTTCACTCCTTTTAACCTTACAACACGATATCATACACGTCTGAAGAATCTGCTCTGTATACATGTGCGTTACATTTTGCATCCCCATTAAGAACTGCTGCAAGCTACTGTTGCACACAGGCCTTTTAGCATTTCGGAAAAGATCACATTTGAATATTTTTGCGCATATTTTATGCTTGCGTGTCGTAAAACAAGGCATTCATTACTCCTGAAGCCAGCAGTTAGTAGGTGGTGCAGAAGGTCTCTCTTAGTCTGAAAACCATGTAGAAATGACTAAACAATAACTCATTCACAAAGCATTTTCATAGGAGATGCTTTTTCAGCACATTTTTTTAGGTCAGTCATTTGTATGCTTGCTTGGTTTGTAAGAATTAGCTCTACAAAAAAATGCCAGGGGCACAAATGTAATTGCAGAACAGGGTGGGGAATCCAAGTCAATATTGATGCATTTAAGGGCTTCCGAAAACCACCAAATATGTGTTATTATCTTTGAAGTGCCATTTCCCTTGATAGTGTGTCATGGCTGGAACTGCATCATCAATCTGAGAATGATTCAGCAGCTAATGCCCTAAATTGAAATGAGAGAAAACGCAGACCGCCGAATTTCTGCTTAGTGTCATTACAGAACAAAGCTTGTGCCACAAAGGGCAGAAGAAATGCTGCGAAAGGCTTACATTAGATTTAGAGCAACAATGATGAGCAAAGCCTTTGCTGTATTAAGGGTAACAAGCTCATCCTGCATCATCTTAGGCAGGAAATTCAAGGATCGCCTACTTTGCAGGCATAAGTAGAAAATACAGTGGGTGCTTTTTTTTCTTTTCTATATTTTAAAGGTGCATTCTCACTTAATAATTTATGTTCCAATTTCTTGCTCAACACACACACACACACACACACACACACACACACACACACACACACACACACACACACACAAATTCGGTCTCTAACGTGTTTATCATCCAGGGCACAGGAGAGACGCAGTATGCTAGAACAGAATAGCAAAAGCACTTACTGTTAATAACAATGTTTGGAGGTGGGATGCACAAAAAGATTGCCTATTGTAAATATGTTGTGCAGCTTGGGGCCAGGATACACAGACACTGCTGTAATCTACCTCAATGCAGGAGATTATCACAGCTTCAGCATTCAGACTAAAGACCGAGGCACATTAAGGCACGTGTTTTGCGCATGGTGTTACCTGTGATTGATGACTGAAGTGTTCATTACCCGAGTCCCTATACTCCACTATTACACTGTCTGACAGGCTCCATAAACACATGAACAGCTATGTGCTTAAGCTGTAATTGTATAGCACAGGAGTCCAGTGGAGCAGCAACATAAAGCATCATCAGCCTTACATCATACACCAATCAGGCACAACATTATGACCACCTGCCTAACATTGTGTTGCTCCGCCTTTTGCTGCAAGAACAGCCCTGACCCATAGAGACTTAGACTCCACTAGACTTCTGAAGGTGTGCTGTGGTATCTGGCACCAAGATGTTAGCAAGTTTCGATGTCGGGCCTCAATGGATTGGAATTGTTTGTCCACCACATCTCAGAAATGCTCGATTGGATTGAGATCTGGGGTTATTTGGGGGCCAAATCAACACCTCAAACTCATTGTTGTGTTTGTCAAACCATTCCTGAATAATTTTTGCTTTATGGCAGAGTGCATTATCCTGCTGAAAGAGGCCTCAGGCATCACAGAATACTGGATGGCAGGACCCAAGCTTTTCCAACAGAACGTTGTCCAAAGCATCACACTGCCTCTATCGGCTTGCCTTCTTCCCACAGTGCATCCTAATGATCTGACCCAGCCACCACGACTTGGCTCTTGTCATCAAACTCACTCAAATCCTTACGCTTGCCCATTTTCCCTGCTTCTAACATCAACCTTGATTAGAAATGAAACACAGACAAAAAAGAAAAATGTCAAATAATCTTTTTACAGACTTAATTCAGTTTTGTGTAATGCTATTTCACCCCTGCTTGTGTTTCACAGACTATTGGAGTCCATCTTTATGAATTAATGTTTACTTTCAGAGTTGACTGAGTCGCTGATTGAGTCATTTATTCATCGTATAAAAGCAAAATGTGCATCGCAGTTATTTACTGTTGTCATTATTTGGGGTTTCTGTTTAGTTACTTCCTGATTTAATTTGAAATCACTCACTTGAGTTTCAGTAGTTTTACTTCTAATCTTGGTTTTTTTTCCCTGCTTTTTTTAAACACCACCTGCCAGTAGTTATGAATCACTCTCTCCAGATTGTCTTGTCATTCTTCACAGCCAAGCTTTCCTGTCGCTTTCAGAGCTATATTTTCCATGTTTTCTTTTGTTTCTGATTTGCATTTGTTTATGGATCATTGTTCAGAGTCAGACTCTGCCTGAGTGCCTGTGTGACCTCAAGATAGTCGATTACAGATTTCGATTTTGGATTTTATCTCTGCCGCCCATGTCCAGCATTCGGATCATCTGCCCAGTGAATCTGTTACAATAGTTAATGGTGCGGTCATAAAATGTCTTGTCTTGAGCTGAAAACCACAGCAGTGTTGTGACAGGGACAGTATCAAAATCCCACGTTTGAAAAAAGATGGGAACTTCTTAGTTGCCTGAGTAATGTTTCTTTCTTTAAATACTAGTAGACTGCCATGTCTGAAAATATAATGATTGGCTGTTGCTTTGATGACATATTGCCTGAAAAGCGTGCTTTATGTTGTAGCTATTGTTATAAACCACTGGTGTGTGTATTTTTTTTATTACTAACCAGGCAAAGGAGAAGGATCTTCTGTATATTCAATATGCCCCCGGTGGCATGAGCTTCTCCAGGCTTACTGTCTCAACTCTCTTCTTTCTCTGCCAAACTCTATCATGAACACACACATGCACATAATTTCATCTTCCTTCCCTTCTTCTTACTCTCCTGTCCTCCTCCAACTCCACCTCATCTCCCAACCCTATCTCTCACAGGCAATTTCTCCCTGCCTCTTATTTATTAACTCTCTCCTCTTCTCCACCCCGTCTCTAGCCTCACTTCTTTCCCCTCCTTTCTTTCATTTATCTCTCTTATGCTCTTTCTTCTTCTGTCTTTTTCTGACTGTCTTTTTCTTGTGGGTGGATGAGGAGCTGGGGGTGGGGGGTTGCACTGGGGTGTTTCTGTGTGGCCGTCTGCAGATCTGGAAAGGACATCCTCTCAGTTTAATTCAAGTCAACCCCGGCCTCCTGGTGCTCCGAGACGCAACGCAGCATGTGTGGCAGCTCTACAGAGACAGCCAGAAGGAAGAGACAAGTCTCATCTGCATATATGCATGTGTGTGTTTATGTGTGCGTGTTTGCCTGCTTAAGCTCATGTCAGTGTGTGAGAAGGAGGAGTGTGTTTGAGCCAAGCATCTTTCAGCAGTTCCCTGCAGATGGAAAGAGTTAATTTCACCCTGGCAGCAATCATGGCTGTCCATAAATCTATGATGAGAAGCTGCTATGTTGATTAGTCGGCGCTAATTAAAGGGGTTTGGAGTGCTATCTAAATTATTACCCAACATAAGCTATTTGCTCTAAGCTTGGTGGAGAGACTGTAAATAAAGCTATGATCATGAAGTGTTATAGTGTTGTGCCACTTTTTTTTTTTACATGTTAGAGGAGGCAGTTTGCCTTTAAGGACACCGACAGTGGCAATATTCTTTAAAAAGTCCAAGAAAGTTAACTACTGTCATTTAAACATGTAGTGCATAGTGCAAGGTTGTTGTGTTGAATATTGTAAGGCCTTGCTCTTAGAGTCTGTTAAATGCTTTTTGATGGTCAGTCTCGGCACAGACCGTGCGGATATGTAAGTGCACTTACAGACCTCTGCAGTTACATCATTACAGCTGATGCATGGACCTGTATGTGCATTTGACACAGCTCCTTGTTTGTTGTTTGGCTTTTTGGTCTGTTACCCTGAAGTCAGTCATTTTCTTTTCAGCCAAAACATTTACATTTAAGACAGAAGAATATCATTTGGCTTTATACTCAAGAGCAGGCACATTTGGCATTTATCTGCATCCATGATCTCCATGTACTCGCACAGATATCCGCTAATTAATGGTTGTGGACAGTGTGCAGAGGAGATCCTGTGTGGATTCTGTGGCTAAATGCTGAAATCAGTGTGGTTACACAACCCTGTTGCTGAATAAATGCAATGATTTTATAATATAATGCAGTCTTTTTATGTGTTAAATCGTGTTGGAGAAATCCTGAGAGGTTTTCACTCATGTGGTATTACCACTTAGTAGACCCAGTTGTGATATGCAGGGCGATTCACTGCAAATTGGTGCAGATGAAAACAGAGGGGACTACACACATTTACGGAGCGTATTAGGCCACGTTTATGATTTTTTTCACTAGCCTAATCTCTTCCAGATAAGGTGAGCACAACTTTTTCCCCTTTAGTCACAAAAAAGGAGCAGCAAGATCTTGTCCTCTCTTTCTAATTCAGAAAAAAGTTCCCAGACAGGCCTTGGAGCATCCACAAATGCAAACAGGAGATGCCTAATCATGGTGAGCTGCAGGGTCAAGTCAAGGTATCGTGCAGCTTATGACTCAAATAAGTTTCACAAATTTATTTATAAAGGTTTCTGAGGGGAACGTCATGAGAATCCAGTCAATAATTGTTGAGGAATTTCCGATTATGAAAAGTGAAGAGTTCACAAAAGTCAGCAGTGATCTAAACTAAGAATGTCTTTGCAGAAGTTTGTGGCAGACCATCCAGCACTAATCTGTTGTTGTCACCTTCCCGAAGGAGGTTATGTTTTGTGTGACTGTAATCACCATAGCTTTGAATGAATACTGATAAAACTTTGTAGGGGTGTAGAGTAGGGTCATGTTAACAATCCATTAAAATTTGGCTTACATCATCCAAGGTACACCTTAAAGTACATTAAAAAAAGGATAAAGGAAGCCAAATGACCGTACAGAAAAAACAAATACTACAGTACATCAGTGAAAGTAAATAACACCTAGAGCGTGAACAGCCTTGATGGTTTGTGCTCTCGATGTGCTTCTTGCAAAAAATTAACAAAACATATGTCAAACTTGTGTCTTTGCCAAATCAAAAGTAATGGTAGGCCTGTTAACCTTGACTGTCCAAACAAAAACCTAGTAGCACACTAAGAAAATAGCTGCTTGTAGTAAAAGGACATCTAAGAGCTGTATTTATAGTCTACCTTTTCACAAAAGCATGAATTTCTATTAAACCACTTTTTTCAACGAATTTTTGTTTCTACTGGATTTCTCTTTATAAATTAAACCCTTTATCTAAATATCAGGCAAGTTTAATTAGTTGGTGTTTTGATCTTAGTTAATGGTCCATAAGTTATCTAAGACCTATACTGTATACTGCAAAGCGGTAGCAGTGGGTTGCATATATGCAGTAGTATGGCGATGTAGTAACTTGCGATATTTTATTTCAAGCTAACATGAAAATAATCACAAAAAGTGTTTAAAGAGACATTTTGAACACATTTACATGTAAATATTAGCCACCTAGCCATAGCCATAGAGCAGGGGTGTTGAACTCCAGGCCTCAAGGCCCGGTGTCCTGCAGGTTTTAGATCTCACCCTGGGCCAACACACCTGAATCAAATGATTAGTTCATTAGCAGGCCTCTGGAGAACTTCAAGACATGTTGAGGAGGTCATTTAGCCATTTAAATCAGCTGGTTGGATCAAGGACACATCTAAAACCTGCAGGACACCGGCCCTCGAGGCCTGGAGTTCGACACCTGTGCCATAGAGGGACTGGAATGTACTTCATGCCTTCCTTGTTCACTACCGACTTCTTGGCTTCAAACATATTGTCTCCCCCTGCTGGTACTACAACTTTGTGTCCATTTCACGCTTTAGAGAGGCAAAGTGTGAAATGGACTTGGTTGACCTGCGTTTGCATTACATGCACATCCGTGATATCCTAGTGCTAACATGTTTTATTTTGCTCATGTTTTATAACAGTAAAAAGCTTAGAGCCATCATATCTATATTTATATCTATATTTTCTTTGAGAGCTGTAAGGAGGAGAAATCTGAGTCTGCGAGTGATTTAACATTGAAATCTTTTCCAGTTGTTGTTCTCCCCTCACTGTCTAATCATTTCCAGCTTTTACACCTTCAGATTATTGCCTCGGCTTTGTCATCAGCAGCCCTGGGTCTTTGAGCTCTTGCACCTTGCCTTCCCCATCTTACTCCCCTACCCAGCCTTCTCCCGCTGCTGTTCTCTACATATATATCAACCTCTAATAATATCAGAGGCCAGGGGGATCATAGACAGAGGAGGTAAGTGGATCTGCCAGATCATTTTGCCCCTGTCGTCTACCTAATTCCTCTGCTGGATTTTCTGGGAAATGTAACTTCTATTGGACAGGAAACAAGACATAAAGAAGAAAGACAGCCGTGATAGAGTGAGGCTGAGAGTAAGAAAGATTTAACCACATCCTTTGAGTGTTAAATTTAGCTCTCCTGTAGAAAAATAGATAAATAAGATAAGATAAGATAGAACTTTATTAATAAAAGAAAAATAGATAAATAAGATAAGATAAGATAGAACTTTATTAATAAAAGAACTTTATTAAAACTTAGAACTTTATTAAATAAAGCTGCTGTGTAAGTAACAGGAAAAAAGAGAACAAAGCAAGATTGCCAGGTTCAGCCCAGCTGTTTCTAAGAGATACACACAGATAAAATCTATTGTGATATTGGAAAAACACTTCTAGCTACATTTGCATTGCACCTAACAAGAAAGTCAATATCTTACATATCTCATATTGTTCATTATGTTTATGAACTCAATTTCTTTTTGTTTTGCTATGAAAAAGATATGAAATAGGTAGCATCACATGATCAGTTGTGCGAAAATGTGTTCACCCGAGCACCACGAGAACAATGCGATACTCACAAGCAGTGCTGTCCCCTTCCACTGCAGGTACAGGCGCCTCCTAGAGCGTATTCCCTTCTTCCTTGCTCTTTGTCTCAGGCCTGCCGTTAATTGGCGTCCTTCGGGGAGCAGAGATATGTTTGTGTGTGGGTGTAGCTGGTCAAGCTGAGTGGAAGCCGTGACACGGGGGTGACATCCGAACTCCTGCAACAGTTTCACTTCCTCTGGGCTGGCCCCTGGGGAAACAAGAGCACGAGAGATGTGAGTAAGAATGGTCCTCCTCTTGCTAATACAATGAGGGGCATTGAGGGAAGGAACGAGCAGGATGGTTGCTGGGCGGAGGAGCTGCCACACTACGAGAGCCACGCGGTCATTCTCGGTGGCCGTGTGACAGATTTTCTGTTTGCATCTGGACAGCTGTCAGGAAAGATAATCATTGTGTGTGTGTGTCTGTTCCCAGCTTAAGCTGCATGCTGCTTGACAGACAAGAAATAGTTTTTTGACTCATGGGGTGTGTCTCATGGAGTGCAATCTGCTAGTCTGTGTTTTGGTCAAGCTGTAAGTCAGGCACCTGCATGGCCTCCAAGAAAAATTATTATTTTATTTGTTTTGCTCCCTGGGGAAAAAAATGAATCACAAAAAAGCACTTTAACAACTTGTTCAACCCATCCGCTATTAATAGCTGCATTCCTCTTATGCGTGGCCTCTGGGGAGCATCATTTCAAAATGTCCATTTGGAAGAAATGAAAGAAACACACCAGCTGCACTTCTCACTCACTCTACCACAATTCCTCTACATGCCTCCTCCCCTCCTCCTCCTCTACCACTCTCCATTATTGATGAGACTTCCTCTGGCGTCCTCATCTGCCACTGTGTTGGTTGTACTCGCCTGTGGGCAGCCGCTGCGGATGTACAAGGGGAACAGCTGATGCCACACGAGGCAAAATAAGACAAGGGTCGGACACGTTAACAGCCTATTGACAGGGTGCAATCCAGAGGGCATGCTATGCTGCAGGCTTGTTACTGGCTTAATTTAAATTCAACAGGGGCTGTTTATAAGGGGAGCAAGCAATTATCTCAAAAACACGGGAAATGCCCCTTCTGTTGGACTCATCCCGAGCACAAGAATGTGAAGCACGCTCGGCAGCATAAAATGGGAACAACTAAAAATGAAGCCATTGGAAATGAATATGAAGCTACTGTAATTGAGGTGGAAGAATCAGCTAGTACAAAGACAGGCTGAAAGACGTCAGAGATGAATATCCCCCACATTGAGGACGACCTGCACATTACACTACTTCAGTATTTCTGTATAATACCTCCTTGTCACGTTTTCTTAGATTTATAGTGTTTATATTATTTATTAATGCAAATTCATTCTGTTTTTTTTATATCACTGTTGTACGTGTATATTTTTTTATCTCACAGTATGAGGACCTTTTACTCTGACTTTGTTGTTTATTTATTGTAGAATATACTATTTTTATTTTTTCCACATTCTAACTATCCATCTATCGGCAAAGCAAAAAGAACCCTATGGTAAATTCATATGTATTCTCCTGGTACCTACAACATCACTCACAAACACGCGCCCTCTGTCTCCATCACACAATGTTGTATTGTGCTTTGACATGACAGAGATGAAAGACTGCAAACCTGCACCTCTTGCACAACAGGGAACAATATATTATTGTGCTACCAATGCTACTTTATTTTCATTGAGTTGGTTGTGAAGTGTCACGGTTATTCCCAGAGCCACAGCAATATCGGACTTCTAAAAAAATGTTTTAGAGATATATGATTAAAATAGCATGGGAAATTAAAAAACACACACACCAAAAAAATAATAATGTGATGTGAACAGACAGCTGTCAGGGCCAGTGAAACTGGAAAACTAAAGGAAAAATATTTTTAAGTATTCAAAGGGACCTTGTTACCCAGTAGGCACAAACAGCAATAATGTTCAGGTTATGCAGTTGGGTGACCAAAGGAAGAATCTCAAGCTGTGCTGTAGGTCATCAGGGGTTCAAGATAAAACCCAGCACTAAACCAAAATAGGTAGCTATGGTTACAACAGTACACCGCTGATAGGAGCTGTGGTACATCACAAATAATGGCATTGATGCTGACGTTAGAGTGCTTTAGATGTTTGCCGGAGATTGTTGCATTTTATTATTTACCCACCAACATCTCTACATTTCCACATGCGGAATTGTTGAGCTACATCTGTGATTGGCTGGCAGCACTGTTTACCACGCCTCCACTGACCAAGACAATGGCTTCTTGAAACACAACTCAGCATCTACATGGCAGCATAATGTCTTTGTGCTCATCACAGCTAGAAGCAGTCCTGCATCGACTCTTCGAACAGTTAAAAAATAAAAAGGGAAACAGTGATAAAGGGCTACTGCCATTCTTAAGTAAAGCATCTAACTACAACTAAGTCTTAAAACAACAGAGTGATGCATTTGATGTGGTATTAAAATGTCCAAAGTACTTGAAAACTCATTCAAGCACCAACTCCATACTCCAGCAGCTGGCTCTAACACCATTCAACCACTGTTCTATCATGTTCTGCTCCATGACCAGACAGCAAACACTTAAAAACACACCCTCTCTCTCTGTCTCACACACACACACACACACATTGAGGGAGACACACTTTTCAGACAATCTCACCACTGCGCAGAGGGCCGCGGTGGCTCTAATACGAAATGACCACTGTGACCACGTCAATCTGTGCATCTGACAGTGACGGATGAAGAGCCAAAAACCTGAAAATGTAAGATTGGATTCTGGGAGCAAGGAGAGGAATCAGAGACAGGCTAGCGTTGGTATTGATTGACTTCAAACATACTAATGTAGCCCATCAGAACACAGGTGGGGGTGCACTTGCTTTCACACATGCTATTTTTTGCACGCACGATCATTAAGGAGCGATAATTCATAACCCAGAAGTTGTCTTACACGAACAAAGCCTGACTTGCAGACAAAGAAGCAATTAACGTAAAAACAAAAGTGCACCTGCAGATATTCCTCCCTTGATTGTGTTTGAGATTCGTGTTTCTGTATGTACACTCACTGCTGCACCATTTTCTAAGCCCGGAGTCCGAAAGAGAAGCTTTAACAGCCCTGCAGGTTCTATTCTTCCCAGTTCAGTCTAAACCTGAAAGACTCACCGGGAGCCATGTGAGTACCATATCATGTAGCACACACACATACATGCACACTTAAAGTATATAGACCCCCAACAATATATTGTATCCACATAGATTTACTTGCCCAAGGCTAAAAAGGCAATCAGTACGCTATGGGAAAACAGAAGTGGATGCTTATTTTCAGCAAGATTCACTATGGAAACTGTTTTATATCTCTGCGTCAACAGAGGGTGGGGCCTTTGCTGGACTCCACTGCAGAAACTCTACCAACTAATCCAACAATCACCCTTGTTCATCACTAGTACACATTTTTTGATAGAAATACTGGATTCTAAAGACATCAATAATGATGAAAAAACAAAAAAGCTAAATAAAAACAACATTAGGTCCTCTAATGAATTTTTGATGGCATGTCAGGTCATACCTGAGATAATGACTGAGCTGTTGGCTCTTAAAAAAAAAATTCTTGACGACGTCTGTCATTTAAGAGGAAGCTGCCAGGTTTATCATGAAAGAGAATTGATTGTGCCTCTATGATTAATTCAGACGTGTCAGTTAGTGAGTAAATGCTTCTTTATTCTCGTGTACGTAGTCAATATTAATAATGCACACGCGGGTCTAAGTTTAACATCCGTCTTGGCAAAGTCTAACATGGACGGTTTCACCAGCTGTGCACGCCTGTCACCACGTCCCTTCTTCCTCTCCCTTCCTCTTCTTTCCACTTCAAGCTCGCTATTCTATCCTTTCCCTCCTCTTTCTGTCCCTGTCTCTGAAAGGCGCCGTATGGCTCTGACACCCAGTCTGATAGAAAGATGTGGCCCATCAGCAGTAATTGGAGGAGCTGCGGTGGTTGGGTTTCTCTAGGAGGTGGCGGCGGCGTGATCGATCCTATGGATGGCAGAGGTGGGAAGGCATGTTGACAGAGCTGCGTCCCCCACAGCTCCTGACAGCTCAATGAAGGCCGAGCCGCAGAGCACAGGATGTCCTTTTACAAGAACAATCGTCAAGTGTGCAGGTCGCCCCCGAGCCCTCAGAACTCGCAATCATCCAGTTAAATCATAATTACCCATTTAGCCGATTATCAACCGGGTAGATGCACGCTGAATTTAATGTAAGCCTTTCATTATACACACATTAAAGAAAAAAAGAAAAGGGAAATGCCACAGGCCCAATAGCAAAGATGTGATGTAATTATCTTGGAGGTGATTTATTTGCCGATTTTACAGCAATAATCTCCCGACACCCTCCGTGCATTCTGCGAGGTATACAGTTTAATTGCACGCTGTGTGCACTGACACAATGAAATAGCACGAGTTGTGAATGATGGATGTAGCAGAGGCTTCACTCAAGTGAGATAATTTGCATGCTTGTGACAGTACACAGGCTGGTATCAACATAACCCTGTGTGTGTGTGTGTGTTTTTATTTTTTCTTCTCATCACAGCTTTGGAGAGCAGTCTTTGTTTGTTCTCCTGTTTATGGTTTTCTCAAGACCAAAACTGTACTGTGCTGAGCTCAGCCTGACCATCAGTTGCCATGGCAACACAAGGCAGCTGGGACTGATGGCGCGTTAGAAAAGCTTGGCACAGGTTAAATCAAAAGAACTATTTATTTGCCTCGCGCTGTTGTCTTACCCTTATCGCGGTCAGACTTTGTGCTTCGTGCTGTGTTAAGAGAAGACTGGTGACTCTGTGTGGAACCTGCTGGCCAGTACACCTACTGGAACACCAAAAGAACAGTGACTGAGCTTTAAAGGAATCTCTTGTTCAAAAGCTAATATGCACATCCACAAGAAGGAATTCTCTCAATCTTCCTCCTTTATAAAAACTATTTAATATATTCCTCTTTTATCAAAATTATTATTACTATATTCAAATTTATCCTTCAAAATACATGCATTTGAAAGGCTTGATTCCAATAGACTATGCAACAGATGCTCCGCAGCTAAAACATAAAAAGTATTTTAAAAAAGTAAAAATACAGAGTATAATGAAACACAGCCATGCAATTCCTTGACTAACCACTTGAGGCTAATTTCACAACCACAACATGATTAGAGGTCGTTACAGATGGTGCTTTGGTCTCTACCCAATTAAAATTGCTATATCTGGTGTTTTTGTTTTGTTTTGTTTTGTTTGTTTCTTTTTCATAGCTTGTCTTTGTTAAGGCTTGAAGGGCATAAACACGAGGAGACGAGCAGAGCTGTCAATGGAATTTCAATCCACAAGTGTTCTCAGCTTCAAGGTGAGCACTTTAAGTGCCTATTAATAGGAGTGAAGAAAGCAACTGATCACTCCATATGTGAACAGGGGCTTCAAATGTAGGGTCTTGTTATGGCTGCTTTGAGACTGGCAGCTTGGTGCGGACACAGGTAATTCCTGTGACTTGTATTTGCTAAATCAAGTAGCTGATTTGCACCTCTCAATCATGTTTGCCATGTTTGAGCCTTTTTTATGAATTATCTGACATATTAGCATTGCTTCCTGTTTGGCTAACTGCACTGGCACATCCAAGACATCTGTGCTCTGGTTTTGATGTTCAAAATTCAAGTATTTTATATG
The DNA here is from genome assembly GCF_964374335.1 of Astatotilapia calliptera. Taxonomy (NCBI): domain Eukaryota; kingdom Metazoa; phylum Chordata; class Actinopteri; order Cichliformes; family Cichlidae; genus Astatotilapia; species Astatotilapia calliptera. The sequence continues at coordinate 23,335,191 of NC_137435.1, read as the reverse complement.
TCTAGGGATCAGGTTCCAGTGTCAGCTCAGAACACAGATAGAGCAACTGTACCGTATAACAAAGCTTTCCAACTTTAGTGAAAACTCTGTCCTTTTGTCCACATCTGGCCAGTTTGTGGTGGGAAAACTGCTGACATTTAGGCTTCATATCAATTTTTGTCCATCTTTTATATACAGTCTATCTAGTTTTGTAAATAGTAATAAAGTATACACCCAAGAAATGACATATAATTCCTGTAGCAGCTGTTTCTTGGAAAGTATCAGGCCTCACTGCAGCCGTCTGACCACTAATGTTATAACTGCATCCATTCATAACTCCTCCATTTCCTGGCTTAGAGCCAGAGGTGTTAAATCTGCCCAGATATATGGCTGCAACAAAAGCAGGCAACACTGAACTTTCAGTGCTGAAGTCAATGACAACTTTGTCAGGGCCTTTGCCAGGATATGAGATAAATTCGGTAGTGAGGTCCCAAAACACTTAACCTGCCTTTAGAAAATGTAAAATCGTTTCTTAAATCAGACTCTTCATATTCTGGAATCAGCTCATACATTTATTAAACAGGAAGAAAACAAAATCACCAAAGTTTTTTTTTAATTTCTTGCCTAAATGTTCTCTTGACACTATGTTCCCACTGACCCCAAACCCACCACCACCCACAGAGGACTTCAGAGTCAGAGGGCAGTAGAAGGTTAAGGATTTATAGGCAATCCCCTGGTAATATTACACCTTGCTTCCCCTCTGCCACACACACACACACGCACGCACACACACACACACAAACACACACAACACTATCACATACACCATTTCTGGAATACACTGATCCCTGTGAAGAGTGTCCAGCCAGAGGCAGAGCCGTGAAGCTGTGCAGGAATAACCAGCAGGCTTAAGGTGCTGCCAGGTGTAACAGCCACAATCTCACTTGGCCTCTGTGGTATAAATAGATAAAAGCCTCTGTTCAAAAGCAGCACTGACCTTAATATAATGTTTCAAATACTGATGAGAGCTATTTCAGTGACAGTAAATAAATAAATATGTTTTGTTTGACCCCAGTCTCAAATCTGCTGTGTACTTCATCCCTTTAGACTTTTACCCTTGGAGGGAATTATATGCCATGTGCTCACATGTGCAGTATCGTTACAGTAAATAGCACATTCACTCCCAAAAGTGAAGCCGGCTCTATCTTTCTCTAGATGGCTTTCATCTGCACATTTGTCACTCAACCTTCTGGGTCATTTCCAACTTCTGTGAGGGTTCAAGAAACAGTCAAGGAGTGATTCAGTTTCCCTCTTGTGTAACTGTATTGCGTGTCCCCGCAGCCTTGCCTATCATTTGCTTGCGTGCATTGCACTGACAAAAAGGTGAGATTGTAAATGGTCATTGGAAAACTTTGAAGGCGATGACATGCTCCATGGCTTTAAGTTTAGTCACTCTCCCGTGCTGAATGTTTATGAGCTCTCTTATCATAGCTGTAGCAGTCACTTCAGAAAGCCAAAAAGCCTGACGTCTGAAATATTCATCACTCTCTTTCCTTTAGTTTGTTCCTTCACAGTATCATACTCCATGTGACTACTGTGAAGGAAAAAACACCTCTGCTCTCTTCAGCGCTTCAGAGAGCATTGTTACAGTTTTTAAGTTAATGATACGCTGCAAAAGGAGACAGTCTTGATTGTAGCATGTATGCTCGCACTTCAGAGTAAGTTACTGTGCTTGTATATTTAATATTCAGATAACTTGCCCCATATCCACAAAAGCTCTGGAACATGCTAACAGCTTTGGTGGTATCTCAGTGGTTTGAGCCAAATGTTAAGATGTTGCATCACAGTGATGCTTGTCATAAAAACCAATCAAATACCCTATGCACACTTATCTTACAAACTGAAAATGAAACCAAATATCCTTAGTAAATCTTTTGATACATAACAGGTATGTTATGTACATGTCATACATATTTTATGTTGAGTTAATATGTGGGCAGCAACTTGTGGGGGCTAAAAAAGTGCAAATAAACCTGCAATTTTAAAGCTGCTTTAGTTTGGCTCTGAAAGTGGGTCAATTCCGATAAAGTTACATGTTAATATGCTAGACTGTTGAGCAGAAATGAACAGGTTTACTATATGACAAATATACAGGGATGATCTTTAGCTTAATAATCAGGGCTTAGAGTTATACATGATGGACATGTGCACTTATGGGACAATTATTTTGCTGAACAGTGATGTTGCCACCATTTATACCAGTACTCACTGCAGTATTGTCTTGAATAACAGGTGTCAGTACTCAGGCAAAACATCCATAAGAGAAGCAGAAGAAATCAAAATGGGAAGTAAAGAAATTGCAGTTGTTTTTTCAAGAAAGTTTCATCTTTTCAAACTGTTGCATCATCTCCCTCTGTATAATATCATGGCAGTGAAACCCAGCAAGCTCATACACTGTTGCTTTCAGCTGTGTCACTTGACTGATTGAGAGGTGCACGACAGAAACCGCATAGTGAACGCGTGGCTTGCGGCGGTGGATGTGACGTCACTTTCTGTGTTCAACGCAATTTGCGAGGGCGATGACGGCGGGTGGAATGGGCCTAAAACAGTGACAGCTGGCTGGCAGCACAGGAAGCTGTAGCTACTAGCAGTTTGCTAGGCTTAACCTCAGCTAATATGAGCCACTGAACTGGACTTCTCGACTGTGCATGTGGTGTTGGTGACTTGTAGCGCTTTTATTTGGCTCGAGAAAAATAAGAGATGACAAAAATAAGCCAAAATCCCCTGTAGAAAATGGAAGCCCATAAATGAATGACTGATTGGTTCAGCTTTAATCTGTATATCTGTGATCTGACTTTTGAGAAAACATTTGCATGCTAACCAACTTGATCCAAAGAATGAATCATCATAAAATTACACAATGCAATCTGTTTTTCCCTGACACGAGAAGGAGCTACAGAAAAAACTGGCTCAGAAAAGTGCTTATTCCCTCAGACAAGAGTTTTCATCATTTAATTGTTGGCTTACCACACAGTAGAGGTAAAATAGCAAGAGCTGACGTAATCTGCTGGAGGTGACATCTGTTATTCTAACTGGTGAGAATGACAGTGAAGATGCTACTGAATGCCTTCATGCAGTTTTGTTTGTTTCCATCGTTGCTGGATTTCAGAATCAGAGTGTAACAAAAGCACACTCACATTTTAATTTGCATGTCAAAATTTCTTCCCAATAATGGTCCCAGATGAAAAGGCAGGGCAGAGTGATTCTGCTTCGGCCTGTGAATTCTTCTGCAGCAGCGCTGACCTCTGATGATGTATCAGGTTACCTACATATTTCACTCCACAACTGCACTCACAGTCTGAAGTCAAATGTGGCCACTGGTGCAGTCAGGCAAACACCAGGAAAATCCCTCTTACATGCTCTAACTATTGAATCCTGCCCAAGCTGCAATTATATTCTCCCTCAGGAACTCTCGTTGACACCTTAAAAAGGTAATATACCTTCTGCAGTAGAACACAATCACATGGCTCATACTCTTTTGTCTGCATAATTGCAAGGGCTTGGGGAAATTGAAGAGCTTCGGTACACATTGAACTGGAAGCTTAAGTAAGAGGGCATGCATTAAGGAGAACACGAACACTCTGGCTGGATCGGTACTGCTACATAATATTAACCAGAGAGACTGCCCCCCATAATAAAAACGTGGTTAAAAGTTCCTTCACTGCATCATCTGACAAACAGTGGGAGCTGAGCAGCATCACAAACTCATTAATGGGCAGGTTCAAGCATTTTAGAACAATTTATAACCATCCATCTTATTAATTCGGGTCAAGCTTTGAGTCAGAAGGGGGAGGAGGCACTTCTGGCTAGAGAAGATTTTCACTGCACGAATCTCTACTGACAGGTCAGATCAGAACACAGGAATGACGAGGCATCCACCCCGTCTGCCGTCAGCAGGACTGACAGAGCGCTGTCTGCTACACTCCTCTCTCTCAGGCAGCACTTCACATTTGATCAGGGAATTTTGACCTCTGCATTCCTATAACACAATGCTTCCCGTTCAGTCACAACAACGTGAAGACTTTGAATGGGTTGCATTGTTGTATTTTGTCATGTTTCTCAGGTCTTTGTCTGAATTTCTACGAACATTATTGCTAAGGATTGTCTTATTGCATTGGAGTCACACTGGGTTAAATATGTACACTTGGGTTTTAAGGGGTATTTATTATTTTCTTCTTTTTTTTGGGTTGTATGGAAGCCCCAAACGCAATTTCATTGTTCTTGACAATGACAATAAATAAATACTAAATACTAAATACTTCGCTGGTGACTGCAGAGGGTGTCGTGAGTTGACACTGCTCTGAGCTACAGTGACATTTCATCTCGATTTGATACGGCGATGTGGCCACTTGGCGAAGGATGCATTTTCAATCCATTGACCGGGGAGCAGAGCAAACATCATGCTCTGCAGAAAGGATGTGGCTGAATCTATAGTGATAGATTGGGAGTCACGGTAGTTCATTTATCCGAGAGCTGATTCGACAGGACTGCGAAAGGCTCCTGTGCCTGTTTCACCCCCAAAACTTTTTAAAATGCAGAGTCCAGCACATTTTATGCTCCCCTCAGGCTCTGTTTATGGAAAGTCTTTCAAAGACATCTGTGGCAAACATCAGTCAGTCGCATTGTGTTATTTCAAAACAAACCAACTCTCTATAATCTTTGAACAAGTAATAAAAAAACCCACAACCTATTGTAATTGCAGATTCCTGTGAATTAATTTGATTCACTCTCATCATGCGCTGGACTGTGTGCTATTAGAGACAAGCTCAGACAGATCAAACCTATCAAACAGCCCATCATTTGGTCCTGAAAACACCTTCCCTCTGCCAGGTTCCTGAGGACCCTACATGGGAGAATGGCTCTGTATTAGTTTCTCTGTTCTTTTCACTTAATTGCTGTCACGCTGTCAGCTTGGTTGACGCGAAGACACTGAGACCATCTCGCTTGCAATATGGGATTTCTCGCCATTAAGAAGTTCTTCTTCTAATTGCAAGTGTCCTAACAAAGAGTTGGATATGCTGACACGGCAGATCACGCTGCAGACACTGGAGGAATTGTGGTGTAATTGCTGACTGACTTTTCTTAAGAGCTTGTTTGATGTAATTCAGAGGTAAAGAATCTGTTTACAAACTGTAGATGTTAGCAAAGATAAAAAACTCTCATCTGCATATTTCACTGTGCGGATTAATGGTGGGAGAGATGCCCGTTCTGATAATCTCACAGAATCCAATTACCTTTCTGCTAAGCGCCTTACCTTCAGTGTGTGAGAGGATTGCTGCATATTACACACAATATGTGCACATATAGTACATACAGATCTATAGGTTTGCTTTATTCATGCAAATATATGCAGTTATGTCTTCAGTGGTTGTGGGAATTATCTCTATTTGGAAACCAACCTGTCATACTGAGATGGCAGGTTCACCGCGGCTCCCTGTAGATGCTCAACCATGTGTAACGCTTGCTTAAGGCAAAAAAGAAGAAGAGGAAGAAAAAAAAGGGGCTTCATGAAATGATTGGTAGGATGAACTGCAGCAATGTGTGTAAGAGACTTAGAATTCCTTACTACCGAAAAGCTGGGCTCAGTGGGAGTGACTGACATTGAAGTTGGGGGCGTGGAGGTCTCAAGCTTAATCTATTATCTGACCTCAGAGGGGAAAACTGGTGTATTTTTTTTGACAATTTTGTGCCTGCTCCACATAATAGAAACCCATATGAGCAGGTAAGGAAAGCCCATCTCCTAATACGATGTATTTGTTTTTCCGAAGCATCCTTCTGCTTCACAATTTGCTTGCTGCAGCCGTAAGGGAGACATTGTTAGTTTTGATTTTTAAACCCGTGTCTGTAAAATGTCTTCAGACCGAGTGCGAGTGAAATGTAGAGACAAAACAAAAGCATCGAGGAGGTACTGCAAAGACGACAGCAGTCAAAATGAGAAGGTCTGCAGGAAGTTAAGGCGAATAAACCAAGATGACAATTTTCTTTGAGAGAAAGGAAACAGTGGGATCAGAAAGATTTCTTTAGCTATATTTTTCAGTTAAGTTCAATCAAAGTGAAAAGTGGTCGTAGAATAGTTTTGTTTCCAAAACAGCCCTTTAAAATATGAATGCTGTATGTTATAAAGCGTTAGGCTGATTCCAGGCTGAGTCATAATCACTGCTGCTTTAACATCAGTTAAAAGTTAAGAAGTTTTACCTAATAGGCAGATATATACGTTGCATAGTGCAATGCAGTTTCTTGAGAATCTCTTTTAAACAAGAGACAGCCAAGCAATAAATTCAATTATACTGAACAAATTTCGAAAATCCAATAAATTTCCATATCAAGCTGCTTTGAGCACTAAGCACAAAGTGCAATTAAACAGCTCTGTCTCTGTAAACAAAGCTAAACTTGCGTGCGCAGCAATATATCCACTGTGATTATTTACCACCCTGAGCACTCAGAAAAAAAATCAATAACATATGCAAACATCAAACCAAACACAGTTTGCAACTCAGCCTTCATAAAACAAATGCAGAGGCCGAAAAAAAATCCTCTAAAGTACACCGAGACACTTCACAGAGCCACTGATGATAAGAATTATCCGGGGAAGTTTAAGGGTTTTATGGATTCCTTTGCATTTGGGGGCATGGGCGGTTTAAGCTGCAAAATGAAAGTCAGAGTCAAAGTCAGTTCATAATTAAGCTAATACAAAGTGTGTGCATGTGTGTGTAAGCCCATGATTGCCTTGGTCCTTGTGTGTGTGAAGGAGTGAGCGGGAGAGATAGCTCATGCACATCTCCGCTGTCTTGACATTTAAATGGACGCTGCTCAGCACAGGCTTTGAGAAACCAGAGAAAATAGCCAGTTTTAGCCCTCATATTTGAATTTAAACCCGCATCAATCAGAAGCTTTAATACTGACACTGAATAAAATGACCAAGTAATGTGAATGGGTCACCCATAGTGCCAGAGTAACTGGGAATTAGACTATAAGCCAGCCGCTCTGAAGCGTTTTAGCCTCTTTTTTTTTGACTCTTAACTCATTGTGTGACTGAGTCTCAGCAATTCACCCGCTGTAAGCCTTCAGGTAACTGGGAAAAGAACTGCAAAATACTAGTATTAAAGTAACTGTTTCACAAGCCTGGCTTGTGTAGCTATGCTACTGCATGGCTGCAACATGATCCTATAGAACAGACTAACAAGTGACAAAGTCTCCCTACAAATGGGTATCATAAGTGCAGGTTGGTTAGCTAATTAGCTAACTAACAGTGTTGATAAATTATGTAAAATTTAAATTGACCTGTTATTAGGTTTTACTATTTCAACTCTGTCAGCTCTTGATTCTATGTCTTCATAGGCTCAGGTAATCAAGCTACTTTATTTATAAATGTGCTTGGTAAGACAGTGTAGACAGATGATGGACATACCTACTGTGACATCATCCATTGGTCTTGTTTAAAAAAGGGTCAGGGCAGAAATACATTTTTTATAGACTTCTATAAGATCTGAAGTCTTTTTTTTTGTTTTGTTTTTTTAGCTCCGCCTATTACCGTCTTCTGAACTTCAGGTAGAATTATGTTTAAGGTTTTTCCCCAACATCAATACAAGTTGTATTGATATTTAAAATGTAAAGCTAATTACTGATGCTAATGTTAATTTAAAGCTAACCATGTTGGATATTTTTGCTATTTGCAAACTTGTTATTGTTGTGTTTGTTGTGCAAAGACTGGTTAGTCACACCGAATAATGACAGCAGCTGTCTAAACTTTACATTATAGAAGTCAGTCTTTATGGTCTCACCACCCATGTCGATGTGCTAGACAGCCCTCTGCAGAGTGGAGCACTTAGGGAGTGCTGTTGTTACAAAGAGTGTATCACCTCGACTGCTGCTGCTATCTAATTTCTGGATAGTCCCACATTTATGCAGCATTAAAGAAAGCTGTAAACTCTCCTTTTTGCCAGAGTGTCTTTATGTGCTCTGTGAAGCTGTAAGAATAGACCGTTTTAGGTTCAGCTCTCAAATCAATATAGTTTGCTGTTTTCTGTGGGCATAAATATATATGCTTTTGAGTGATAGTGTAAAAATTCAGATCTATCTGCGCCTAGGTGAATTAGGTTGTTTAGAAAGGCAGTCATTCTTCAAAGGCTTTTTCAGAGCTTTGAAAGAAACGTGGAATCCCATATTTCTATGTGAGTTAATTTCTTTTCTCCTTTCCGACCAGCGCACTCTCCTCCCATTTCAGCCGACTTCTAACAATATGCAGCGAAGACTCCAGTTGATACCGGCCTTCAAATATAATCACTTCTCCCTGATGGCTGCCTCCCCGCGCCTCCAAATACAAAATGTGATTTACGTCTCCACGCGTCTTCACAGCCCGCTTCAGCCACATCTGTCTCATTCTCGCTGCACACTTTTAAATGCCAATTTGGGACCCTACTGAACTCGGCTTAAAGTGCAAAGAGCAATTTGTCATGCAGTTCATTGCTCAAGACAAAATGTAGAGAGGCTTTCTATAATCCCGTAGCGTAGGGAGCAGCCAGGGGAAGCACATATGGATTTAAAAAAAATATAAAAAATAGCCAAAGCTCTTGCCCCCCAGAAGATGTTTTGGTCTTCATCTGTCACTGGGGCCACCGGGCACGAAGTGGTTGTCTGGTTTTGATGAATGAGCGAGGGCATTTGTCCTTAAACTGCTATTCACCAGCTTCTTTGGATGCGGAACATTAAAGACAGACAACTTTTGTCTGGAAGACTCATGTAGCAAAGGATTTGACTCCCAGTCTGATCAGACTGTGCAGTGCTACAATGCATTTTGTAATTTTTGCCTCTCCACCCAACCACAGTGGATTTTTGTCAAACAATCAGGATGTGGCTGAAGTGCACACTGTTAGCTTTAATTCACAGGATGTAACAGAAGTACTGTTTACAGCAGTTGTAGCAATTTTCATACACAGTACCCCGTTTTCATTCCTAAATGTAATACATTTGCTGATGTCACTGATGACTCATCTCTTGGACATCGTAGTGAGACAGTCTCCAGTTGTTGGATAGCGGAGTCCAGAAGAAGCCCGCAGCTTAGGAATAATGCAATGTGATTTGTAAATCACAAAACAGCAAAACAATCATGGTGGACAGTTTAGTTTGGGGTTTTTGAAATTCTGTCAGGTGCTTATCAGAACATGCCACTTGAATGTGAAATTATTTGTTTCTTCGCTCAGCCTTGAGCAGCTCTAAACACATCAGATGTTGAGTGGAATGAATGACCTCAAGGAAATGTCGCTCAAAATACCAACGAAGGCAATACGAGCTCTGAGATAACGCAAATACAGAACCTGTAGATGTCCTTTAGTCTCGCATGCCGCAGGTAGCTTTGACTGAGCAGAATATATCCTGTGTGTTTGTGGCCCCAGCTGTTGCAGAATTCCTGACCCATCAGACGTCTGCACTCACAGGAACAGAGAAGAGCAAATGATGGTCCCGTCTCCTCTTCCTCTTTCAGAGCTGCTGAGCAAAATGTTACTTGTGTCTGACACCTTTGGGAAATTAATGCCTGTACTGTAAATGGGATTTGGATTAATGCATAATCTATAGACAGCAAGCATGACAATCTCTGCTAATAAATCTTTGCTAATAAAACAGCAAAGAGAAAAAAGTGATTAATTTTCATCAGCTTGTAAGTCCGAAACTTCTGAAGCACATTTGTTTTCAGCTGGTAACACACGAGAAGTCATTTTGGATTTCATGCATCTACAATTAGCTCTAAATCCCTACACAAATTGGCTTTTATTCCCAGATAGGTAGCGATACCATCATGCCTCTATATCTCAGATGAGACGGTGTAATGGACCCGTCTCTCCGATGCGACACTGAATTAACCTCTTGCATACCTTAAGTTCACCTAGAGATAAGATTGCTATTACTGGAGGTTCTCTCTGTATATTACCCCCATGTACTATCTCTTTCTCTCCCTGTTGCCTGTCTTTCTAACATATCCCTCTTCCTTTCCAGTTCAATTAACAGTAATAGAGCTTGGGCGTATTGCTTTTTGTCCGTTCATCCTCACAGCTTATTGCCTGCTTCATCTAACACCATACTATGGTGAGATTGAGTTAAGGCCCAGTGATATCAGAGGTGCTGTGTCAAGGTGATTCCATGTGAAAAAACACCCGCGTGAGCACTCTGGCCTCCAACTGGTAACGGTCTGCGAGAGGTGCTTCATATCTGACACCGTCTCTTTAATCAACTTCAGTGCCTTTAGGCAAAACAGAGGTCCAAGCAGACAAATTGAGGCTACTGGTTACATTGGAAAGCTGGATGGAGATGTATTTTGGTACCTCGGAGAGAAAAAGAAATGGCTCAGGTGGTCTAAGGGCGCAGGTCTTCTTTCAGAGAATACAGACCTCATGCATGGCTTCTCTTAACCTTGAGATGTTTCCTGGGGCAAACAGGTTTGAGTTAACATTTCCTGTCAGTATTCAGTTGTGAGAAAACTCAGTGTTGGTATCTCTGTAGGCCTACGTGCTGTGTGTGCTAATCTGAGCCAGAGGAAAATTTTCAGTCTTTGTCTTTTTATTTTTTTTTCTTCACCCCCTCTTCCTTTTGACATCAGGGGATTTTGATTAACGAAATCTCTTGCCATGTTTGTACAATATGTTTGGATTCAACCACTGTTTGCGGTTTCAAAGGCTTATTAAATTTTATTGCCTTGATTGAGATGTAGGTGTACATTTCCCAGCTACTTCAGTTTTATTATTAGTTATATTTTGATCGCTCTTTGTAGGTATAAGTGATTCATGATGGTGCAATTATGTTTAAACGAGAGAGGGAATAATGTCAGGATGGAAATTATTTAAACCAAGTCAGTTGTGTGTTGAATTTCGACTTGAAAATCAAAACTCCGAAAAAATACACAACTCTGTGTGGACATGAACAACCCCTGATATTTTAAGAAGTGAACACACTCTATGCGTGTGGCATTTATTAGACACTTTGCAGCTGTTTACCAAGGCTACAATGGTACTGAAAAAATGTATTTTGTTTGGATCCTAACACTCCTAATTATTTCTACCCGCCAACAATGGAGGAAAGTGTGAGCGAGTTTTATCGATTGAGTGGTTAACACCCAATCGATAAAACTTCAGCAATCACAAGGTATTCCTAAGATTGGTTTGTTATTTTTGTTCCTTCCTTATGGAGCCAGGACAGTACTACATTGTTCTTAATCGAGTGAAGAGCTGGTTTTTGAAGCTACTTTGGGCACACTGCGTTTATCAGATAACTGAAGCTTAACGCGGCTTTGCAGGATACCCTTTCTTCTTTTTTTCACTGGGTTAAACCCTCTTACATTTAGCCCTTTTGGCCTCCCTAATCACTCATTACACAAGCTCAGGATGAAAGCCAGGCACAAACAAGTAACGAAACAAACTAACAAAAATCTGCTCGTGTGTGGTCCAAAAAACAAATTGTCATCCCCTTTGCTTGGTTCAGGAAATGACTTTGGTGATCTGGACAATTTTAATCGATCTGGATGCTGAAGTAATCACCGCCTTAGACCACACTCAAAGCCTGTCTATTTCGATCCCCATGAAGCCATTGCCTGTTTATTTAATCTGTTAAGCTATCTGCTTTTGACATAATGCTTGCAGTTTTATTATTCAAGTGTTTTTTTTTATTCTTTAGTAGCACTGATCACCTGTTTTAATAAGATTCTCTGCAGGAAAACTACAACTTTGCATCTGCATAGATTTTCTTTAAACTAACACAAAACAAAGCACACTGATGTTTAACTCAAAACGGAAATCAATGAACTAAAGTGGGATAAAGCATTCTTGCATGTTGTTCTTGTTTGAGAGAGCTTAACAAATGGAGAAAAAATGTAATTACACTGAAGTGAGCGCTGATGAGATTTTGAAAGTGGAACTTCACCGCTGTAATTTTTGGTCCAAAAAGAAACAAGGATGAAATGTGTAAAATAGAAGAAAGAAAGAAGAAATGGGAGAAACACCCTTCAGACATGTTAGGAGTGTTGATGTTGCATAGTTTGTCCATCAGAGGGCACTCTGCAACATGTGTTTGGAGTGCGGCAAACAACAATCAGCTAATCCGAGCTGTGGAGTAGAGCAAATAAAATAAATGGCTAATGGTGTCAGAGAAATATCGGAATATTGGATTTTTGTCTCCAAAATCCTTTATCAGCCGGGCTCTAGTCAGAGCTGTGTAGTCTGCTTATGCAAGCTAACATCACAGGCTAACTGGGCTTGCCATGTAACCCTTTTAATGTCCATCTACACAGACACTCCTTTCGGGGATAATTTCTGAGAATATGCAGACAATATAAAGAAAGTATTCAACCAAATGTTTAAATTAAAATCTGAATGTGAAAACATATCTAGATTAAAGCCAGTTAAATATAAGTGGGGATGGCTTATGTTTATAGTCACCCACGTCCCATTAACATCAAGGAGCCTATATGCTTTGATCGAAATCATAAGAGTTTATAAAGCCATGAAAACATGATCCTAGATGATCCGATGATTCCCAGTGAAATATATAAAAAAATAAAAATTGTATCTTCTTTATGACCAGATTCATCTTGGCTGGACAATATTTCCTGTGACAACCACAGAATCACCTTGGTAACATCATCCTTGAGAGCCACAGAAAAACCCACAACTTGTTCACGAAGCAAATATATCCGGAATACAACGCTGTGACCCTGAGAGACACACAAACACACCGTCATCAAAGGCTCACAAACAGAAAGACACACCAGGACGCCTGATGCAGACAAGGTGTCTTAGTAGTTACAAACAATGTGAGACATCCCAAGACTGTGATGGAACTTCTCTCAGCAGGATATGTATTCTAATGTAGCTCTTTCTGCCTTGATTCCTCACTGTCTCTTCTGCATACAGTAATGTTTGCCTACCTTGCTGCATTTTACCCGCCGTCTAAAAGTTCATCTCCACTCTGTGTTTGCTGTGCTGGCCTCTGACCGCTACTAATTATAAGAGCAGCAGCAGGCAGATCTGGCAGTGGCCTTTTAAACCCACCTACAGTACTATATGCTAAGCAGTTATAGGTTAAAGGAAAGGTCTACTCAAAAAGAATATTGCAGCCACACAAAGTGACTATTCCTCTGCTCTTTTGGCAGTAATTCTAAAAGAGGTCACACCAGAAAAAAATTCACTTCCTCTCCTGTGCACAACCATCAACCATCTTCTTTAGTGCTAAATATGAATATTTTTTAGCACAGCATGGTGCTGAAATATGAGCCACACAAGCAGGAATCCATATCCATTATCATGGCATGCATGCTTTTCATTTGCAGTGTGGCGTGGCTGAAACCATATTGATTTCCCAGTTTTGAATGTAGTGCAGAAGCCTGTTTATTTTTGCTATACTCAAATTTAGCATCATCGAGGCCTCACTCGAACATTGCCAATCACCATGAGTCATGTGGTGATTAGCATCACTGTTGCTGCTGCACCGTACAACCACTGAACCGTGGAATCAGCCAGTTTAGCGTCTTTTGAAGGAGATGTGTACTACATCATTTTTCTAAAGTACAAAGAGCACGTGATTCCTTTAGCTGAAGCTTGGGCTTCTTACATAACTCGTAGATTTAAGCTGTGCCTTCTAGACTTAACATAAAAACACTTCTTTGAAATTGAATGAAGAGCTTGCTACAGGATTACAGTTTAAACAGTATTATACTTTACAGTTGCTATATATGAGTTCACTGTTTTAAATGTAGGACTGAGCAAAAAAAACAAAAAAAAAAACAAGAATCATTTGTGATGATGCTTAAGCTACTTAACACTTTCACATATTTAACTTTTAATGATTAAGCCTCGTTTAATGTAGGAGATCCTGCCTTTCTAAAGTGTACTGTACAGGCCACATAAACATATATGTTAAGCCTTTAACGATAATGCACCTCCAAACACAAACACACAGATGATCTTTTGCGGCAAAAGGAAATGTCAGTCTCATGGGGAAAGTCTGGACGCAAATGAAAAAGCCTCTCTCTTTGAACTGTTCATCTGTGTAGGAATTGTAACAACCCTGCCACTCTGCTGCCTTCCTGCCTAAAGGCTTATCATCAGACACTACAACAAATTAATTTTTATGCACTTGGACACTGATGAAATTTTGTGTTTTCCCTCTAAGCCTTTGGAGGCACGTAGACACTGGCACACCCGTCCCCTTTGTCCTCTGCAAAAAAAAGTTAATAATGCCATACTCTACTGTACTTTATCTTCCACTCCCTATTTTCGGTGACTGATGAATCTCCCCCTCGTGTCCTCTAGTGTGCAGACAAGACTTTGAGTGACACAATCGTAAAGCAGTCAAGTGAACACGCCCCCTGTGAATGCCCTTCTAGGAGTTTGGTCGTATTTCCCTGCAGTCGTGCTTATCGGAGAGCGTGAAAAGGCTTAAAATCCACCATGCTCGATCTGTGTTTCAAACGCTGTCCGTGCTGATAGAAATTAAGATGCAACATGGAAAAATACAACTCATGTTGGAATATTGGTGTGTAAGGTCAAGCCCCAGGGAGTGGGACAAACAAGTATTTAGCTTCTTTTGAACCTTACAAAGTATCTCACGCGTGACCACAATTATATGAAATAGTTTGTCTCTGGACTCAATGTTTCTAATTCACCGCCTTAAACACGCTCAGCATTTAGCTCCTGGAAAGGCACTCACAGGTGCCCGGCCCAGCCGTTTTTATCCTCCCCTAGTTGTCTTGTTGAAACATAAAGCTTTAATTGGTCAACCTCAGTAGTTGGAATATCTATCACTGGCCAATGAGCCAAAACTGCAGCAGCTACAGAAAATAGTTCCCATGCTGATGGTTGTTCACATTTGTAAACTGCTGTTAGGCTTTGTCACCATCTAAAGTAGAAGATTCTCTGCCATCTGCTAATTCTAGGTGGCCTGTTACAATGCCATTTTCTTGTCTGTTTTTGAAAAAAGGTTTCCTTAACAGTGGTTGTTTAGCAGTAAGTATCTAGCTTGTCAGATCTCATCGTGAGTGTTTGAATTGACCACAATAACCCTTATTGCAGTGCTGGGTATAAAGCAGCTCCGTGCAGTGGAAGAGGACACAGCTCTCTTCTCAGCTGAAACCGGAGCTTGGTTTCTTTCACCGATCCTTTGAATATGAGCGTGTCAATAGAGTCATTGCACATGGCTGCATATGCCCCTCTGGCATGATTCCACCTCGGCTGAATCGATTCAGGCTCTGTTTATCTCATTAGCTTGTAGCGCGTAATCAATCACACAAGGGCATTCGTTTCGGGCCTCCAACCCACTGCATATTATAACTCGACTCCTTCCATCAGTGTGAACATTGTTCTGTTCAGTTGCGCCTACCAATAATGCTAAACTGAGCAGCTTGTAGCCACGCACAGCCTATTGGCATTCATTCAAATTACAGAATTTGTGTCTATGGAAGTAAAAAACAAAGGACATGCATACACACAGACTCACTTTAACTGATAAGGTGCTCGCTGCGGGTGCATTTGTGTTGCTGCAATGATGAGCTTTCATGTTGCCTAGTGTTGTTTTCATTCAATAACAAAGACACTGAGCTAAAATTAAATTTGCTATGCTTAATGAGAGCACATTATACCACAGTTTACTGCTAATTTAACATATATGAATAGTAGAAACAGACATTCCCATATAGATTTGTGTACATAAATCGTATCAGGAGAACAGATGCGAGATTACTGGACACCACATAGCTGAGGCGGGTTCCAGCTGGGCTCCGCCTGAGGCCGGGCATCAAGTTCCACGTTTGAAAATGTTCACACAGCCACTTTGATCAGCGCGCAGCATTTTGGACACACCGCACGTTCACACGGGTGCGTCATCAGGCAGCACAAACAATTATTACGCTGTCAGAGATACCTAGATGGCATTTAATGCAACTACCACTTTATCTACACAGTAACAATTTACAGAAAGCTTGTCTAGCATTCTTTTGCTCCATTCCCCCTGTACTTTTGCAAAGATGAGGTAGACATGAATAAGATATTTCTCAGAGTCTCTCACGGGAACAAAAAGGACTACAGTGCTGATTCATTCTCATTGAGATCCTCTCAAACTGCGCTGGAATCTAAAGAGGAAACAGTATAATAGGTCCCTCAGTGCACTGCTCTATTGATCTGTTAAGAACACAACTGGATAAGTCATTCAGAAATCACCTGCCTTACAGGGAGACGGCTAAACTTGACGTAGATGACAGTGTGTTCCACCCTGCAATGCATTACTCTCAGGTCAGGTCAGTGACAAAGATGCATTAGGATGTGTTTATTTTTCAATAGACCCTCATTTTCTACTGAAAATTGTAACAATCCATATATGACATTAATTCCAGCTACCCTTTCAGTCCACTTTTTTCACATTGTCTGTGATTATAATGTCTCAAAGCCCAGCTGCTTTTAGTGATCATCCAAAAGCAGCATGAAAATGCGTTATAAGTGGTTCCCATAGTTATATTACAGATTGTGCCTTTTAAATGCTGACCTTACAGTAAAATGAACATCAAGGCCATGCTATGAAGTGCCATGAATGCCCATGCTGAAATAAAGTGCAAATTGTGCACCATGACTGCACAAGTCATTGCTCAGTTTCTGCTCTAGTAATTTCTGGATATGTTTTAAGTGATAATGATAATATTCATGGCCATCATATCTGCAGTCAGATGGTACGGACAAGCTCCGTAGCTGTAGCCTAAGGGGCACCACGCAGCAGCCCTCAGGACTGCAAATAAAAACTACAACTTAGTTAGCATTAAGTACAGAGAAATTAGACTCGGCATCTGTCGACGTTCTCCATGTTCTGAAATATAGACCTTGAAAGCCTGCTGTCGTTGAAGTCCACGCGTTTCATAATGTGCCAGTCTTCTTTGGCAGAGAGACTTAACACTTATGAAATGATTATGGAAATGATTACAAGCATGAACAGTTTAAGCTCTTTATTTTGTATCTGTATTTCACAGTTTGTTCACGGTAATTAACTCTTATAGCTGAGAAGCTTAGCAAATTAACGCCGGTCAGACTTGCTGCTCCCTGCTCTTATTAAGCTCAAAAATTGAAGCCCAGAGCAGAGAAGGTGATAAATGAAAAGACGCTCCAACGGGTCAGCTCGTCCTTTTCAAATTTTGACTTTAACTTGATCGTAACAATTAGTCGCAAAAAGCACGTCACCTCAAAGCGGGCCTCTCATCCACAGATGCCAAAAGCAACAACAGAGACGATATTTCATACGCAAAGTAAACTTACTAAAGTGGTTCAAACCCACATTTTAATAGTATATCAGCGGCAGCGGGGACACTTTGCATTGATTGCCAGTGGGATGTAATTGGCACCCACTGCACATGAAATGCCACGCAGTCACGTCAACTAGAACAATAACAACAGGCTAGTTGAGGCCTGTCATGTCTCACTCCTCGTTATGCATAAGGCAGTGTTTTTTTGGAACATGAAATCCTTCTTCCTCTCACTCATGTCACCCCGACTTCTTAAAGTGGGCATATTTTCAATTAGTTCCTCTAAAGGTCCATCATAACAAACCTAATTTAACAGTGAAATCAAAAACGATGAATTTAATCACTTTTGGTCCATCTTGCTTGATATTGCTGGTCTTCATATGTAAATTTCTCACACACGGAAGAAACATTCATTAATATTTAATCTAGAGCAATTCCCGGTTGTAAAGGAGTGTTTATCTGTCTCACTAAGTCAAAACAGTCACAACTGCTGCATACATTAGCTCGAGTAACTCTGAATAGGAAAACCAGACAGGCCTCACTGTGCCAATCCTATTTCATACTGTGTGACGAGGATGATTGCGCCATGGCAGAAAATGAGTTCAGCACATCCAGCACTGGTGGATAAAATGAAAAAAAAAAAAGATGAAAAATACAAAAAACACAAGAATGTCATGGTTTTAAATAGTGTTTTCATGGGATAGATTAGTAAATCCGATTGGTCTCAGATCTAGAAAATCATTTAGAAAATCATTTAGAAAATTGACGCACTAATAGCCTGGCATTTCTTCTTATTTCACACTAAGGTGGTTTTTGCAAAGGTCCACAACTGCAGCTTACACTGTGAACTGTGACAGAGAGACAGAATCTCATGCACGCCCTCAAAGGGTCAGTCAGTTTATTATGAACTGCAGTAGTGAGGCTGGCATTGTTCTCACCTTGTAAGTCTGTCTGTGTGTGTCATTGCAAAATGTGGTCCTGGAGACCAGCTCCATGTACTGTGGCAGGAACTGTAGCTCTGCTTTGGCAGGTGTTAATATGGCCGCCTTCTGTGAACAGAATCTGCAGGGGTGTAGTTTAAGGAAAGTATTTGCCAATCACAACAGCGTGACTCAAAGATTTATTTTATTTTATTTTTTACTTAGTGAATATTAAGTGTTTATATTTTCAAGCCCAATTCCAAAAACGTTGGTATGGAAGTGACAATAGATTGAGATTTGCAAATCTCATAAAGCCTATATTTCACTTAAAATGAAACTCATAAAACATATTAAATGTTTAAGCTGAGAGAATTTATTTTGTTGAGAAAACGATAAGGCCATTTTTAAGTTTGATGTCTCAAAAAGGTTGCGACAGGGACCAAAAAATGTCTGTAAAAATAGGTGGTGTAGCTTATTAGTTTAACTGGCAACATGTCAAGTCAGTTGAATTCACTTTTATTTACATAGCACCAAATAGTCACATAGCAACAATAGTCACTCGAAGGTGCATTATGTTGTAAGGTAAAGAGCCCACAGTGATGGTAAGAAAGCCTCAGCAATCAGACGACCAAATATGGGCAAGTACCTGGCAACAGTGGGAAGGAAAAACACCCTTCTAACAGGAAGAAACCTTTAGTAGAACCAGGCTCAGAGACAGGCAACCAACTGCTGCGACTGGTCTCAGGTGAGTCAATAACATGATAGAGAAACACAGTCTCTGTCTGTCAAACATCCAGTTTCTTAATAACATTATGAATGGAGCTCAGCACAAATGAGATGCAGCCTACTGATGAATTCTCACGTCTAGCACCATCGTTAATTCTAACAATGATTTCTCAAAACACATCAAGGACCTGCTTACCAAAGAGCAATTTATTTATTTTTTGTCGAGTGCATAGCATCTCAATATTTACACAATGCACCACGAAAGAGATGCTAGTCTTGGCTCCTGTATAGCTGGTAACAAAGGTGAGATATCAGGAGTTATTCTGGATGAAGCTGAACACCTTCAAAGATCACAGATCTGGCCACAGATGGGAACACAGACTGAGTATAGAATCCACCTACAACAAAAACAAGAATAACCAAAGTTGCTGATTTGTTGAAAACAAACTGTTTTTGCATTACAAAGTAAAGATCAGTGGAAAACTCAGAGAATCAGAGAAAAACCTCCATCAAAATGTCAGTTTACCTGCAAGGCGTGTTTAACAATGTAACATGTAAGAGGTCAAAATACATCCTAATCAGCTTAGAAAGATGCCTTTTCTTTTTTGGTGTAAGCCCGCTTTGAGGTGAGCAGTTAATCAGGGTTAAGCAGAAAGCAAATTAGTCTATGCCATGTCTCAGCTGTCAGCTTTACTCATATTATTACCCATCCATTATGTCAATTAGAAGTTTTATGCTGAATAGACGTCGTTCTATAAATACCAATATTGATTATATGAAGCACATTCTTTATTCATACTGCTTCTGAGAAATAGCACAATCTCTTTTTCATGGGTAGACCACTTTTTTTCATTGCATTGCATTTGTTGGCTGCAGCTGGCTGAGGTTCATAAATGTGTCCATGTGTTCACTGCAATAATCTCTCAGCATGTTCAAAAGGTGATCCTTTCCCCCTGGAGAGGTGGACGGATGCTTATTGCAGTTAAAGCTGAGGGATTTACGTCAAAGCCTCTAGAATTTTCTCGAGAGGGTAATTGAGAGAGCTCGTTTGTGCCTGGGAATATGTTATTGTGCTGTGTGCTCGCCATCACTGTTGCTTAATTTGTAAGTATAAACAGCTGCAACCACAAGTAGGAGCTGGATTTTTATCAGGCGAATAAAGAAAAAAACAACAACAACAAAGAAACAAACGCACAAAAAAAGGCAAAGAAGACTCAGTCAGACATTTATATTTGGTGTTGATAGCTGTGAACAGACTCCTTACTAAAAAAAACACAAAAAACATCAGGAATGATCTCCAAGTTGGCACACGCATAAAATATTCAAAACTACATGTTATGTGTGTGTGTGTTTGTGTGATGCCTGCGTAGACCCTCGGAAATACTCCATTCTAACCAGCACCAACAGACCTCGCCCACAGTGATCACCAGCACTGTCAGGTCACATTATCATTGTGTGGACATGTTCGTGATAAGGGAAAACCCCTGTCATCATGTGAAATGATCATCTCAGCCCCCCCTGATCTCAGACACCTACTATTAAGGCAGGGAACTATACTATAGCCTCACAGCTGGCTTCATGCAAAAGCTCCCACCTCTGGGCCGAACGCTCCCCGCGATACTCGAGCTGTGCCATCTCCACCACGCTGATTATAGGTTAAGCTCATTTTGCCATGAAGGACACAAAGAGGCTCTCCCTCCTCGCTTATGCACCCAATGAAAGTATATTAAGATGGGTTGAGACAGAGAAGAAAAGGGATAAAAAAAAAAAAAGTGTTTTCCACCCTATACTTGGTCACTATTTAGCAGAATAGGATTCGACAATAGGGGGAGGGAAAGCTTTATTGTTTGTGCTTGCAGATATTGTAGACTGTGTGTGGCTTTGTGTGCCTGTGCATAGAGTATGCGACTGCACATACGATATGCCTCCGGTAGCATCTCTGCTCCTAATCTACAGCATGCCCGATGAATGTGAACACAACTGATACCACACTGCCAGCTGTCTCTAATAGCTTCTCTCCCTTCTTTTTTTTTTTCTAAAACAGCAGAACTTCCCCCAGGGACTATGGTTAGCCACAAATACACATAATGAGATTATACAAGAACAAAATAATTAAGAAAAAGGGTAAACTTATTTGAATCGTGCAGCATTACTGATTAAACTGGTAAACAGCATTACAAGCCAAAGCAGCAAATCCCCGTTGCTCATTTGATTAATGATCAGACCAACTTGTTCAGCGTATGCGAAATAAACACGTTAGCTGAAGCTGGTAAAATGTCACATTTCTTTCTTTCTTTTTTTTTTCGTTGAAAAATTTGAATTCATTTCCCCGCAGCAATACGGCAAGAAGAGAAACATACTTGTGTAGTTTATTGAACTGACACATTGATTTTCTTTTGTTGGTTTAAAATGAAAAAGAAGAAGAAGAAAAAAAAACAGATTTATTTTCATTTGACATTGATTTAGTGAACGAGGCATCTAGTGGCGGGATGCATTTATAACGCAAGAACATGGCAGCAGCAACAAAAAGAACAACCAAAGCTGAGGGTCTCCTCCCTTGGCCTGAGGAATAGTGATGTATTTGACAGGATGCAATGGTTTCCACCTGACAAATTATGGTATCTAATATATTTTTTCCCCTTTTTTTTGTTCATAACTGCAATTTAAAAGTAAGAAGTAAGAAGCTATGAAGCAATAACCTTTCAGGAGATTTAAACACTTGTTAAAAAATGCTAAAACTTGCTCAGAAAAACAAAAAACAAGAAGAACTTAATCTAGTCCCCCTCCAGGCACTCTTTTCCTTTGACTTTAATGCACTTGATTATGAGCGTCATCGCTCGCTACTTTCAAGATCCCAACCTCTTCTTATAATCTTTGCTTTTCAAACCCAATTTTCCCATTGAAGTGAGTGTTGGTATCCTACACAGTGATTATATTTGGCATCGTCCCTGAAATAGCTGTAACAAGTCAGGATGAATTCAACAGCTACAGCCATTTGGAGGAGTGGAGCATCTAATTATTTGGTGTTGCTGGTCACTCCAAGCTACTCTGGTGTACCGCGGGCAAACAACTGCTGTCCCTGGAGGGAGAAAAGCTGCTGGAGAGAAGGCAGAGAGCCTCTGCCAACGTGAGTCTGTAGAGCACCGTTTATTCTAATTCCTCTGC
Source organism: Astatotilapia calliptera (assembly GCF_964374335.1). NCBI lineage: Eukaryota > Metazoa > Chordata > Actinopteri > Cichliformes > Cichlidae > Astatotilapia > Astatotilapia calliptera. The sequence goes on along the minus strand of NC_137435.1, from coordinate 23,313,078 downwards.
AGGACATTAATGAGCCAGGATAGTGGCTGTCTTAATGGGCAGCCAGACAGATTTTAAGTGCCCCGTGGAGTGTAATCCGCTGAGGTACAACAACACTGCTGCAAGGCCCAGCAGATTGTTTTTAGTTGTCATTTTGCTTTTACTTCGCTTCTATGCTTGTTCATTACAAAGGGCATGTTTTTTAGCCCGCCCTCCCCACCTACTGCCTTGGGCCATATTCAGACCGTGCCATCATTTGTTTTCATACAATTAAAAGTTCAGCTTTTGACACTGTTGCCCAGACTGAGCTTTTACATACAGTGCTAAGAAACAAATATTTATATAACAAAGAACCTTGAATCAAGTCTAAATCTCATCTATCTTCCATTCATCCTTACCCAGCTTTCGCACCATGAACACTTAGAGACAGGGGTGGAAGATAAAGATGGGTTTAAAAAAAAAAAAATCAACACAGTCTCTGTTCCTGGTGCAAAATAATGTTTTAATAAAGTGGATAATTGGTGTTGATGCAGGGGGGCACAAAATGAATGAAAGGAATTAACAGGTGTTTTTCATAAAAAATAGGCAGAAAGTCAGTTTCTTCTTCACCATTCATAAGTAATAAACATCGCTTTCTGGTGTAATACTAGTACTTTGAGGCAGTTTCATTTTTCAATGTAAATGTGAAATACAGGCACACATTTTGGTGTTGTATTTGCTCACGACAGTGTGTGATATTTGCAAGCAGAGGTGACAAAGCCTTCTGGCAAACAGTCTGATTTTTTTCATCTATTTTATTTTCATGATCATTGAGATTTATGGGGAACAGTATACTACTCTGTACAGACACATACTGGCTGCTTTAGACTTTGTTAAGCCATATACACTGTCCTTTGTGATAAAGACAATGTACTGTCACGTACTGCTTTACCCCTCCGTTGCCCAAGGCTGGGCAGCTCCATGACTGAATCTTCAGAGGAGCTTGGTTACCTTCAAAGAGAAACCTACAACACACTCCCAACAGACATCAAACATAAATGAAAGTTGTCCAGCTCCAAAACCTTTATCTGCAAGCTCTCAGTGTAGGTAGACTTGCTTGGCATCCACCCACGTGGTGCTCTCTGTTTCTGAACCTCCGCGGTTTCGTCTCAATAGCTCTCAAAACATTTGTTCAAAGTCTAATCCCTCCGTCTTGTCAGGTTTCATACATATTATTACGCCGCGCAATGAGGTGTGAAATGCTGCTGAGCTGCTGCTGATGAACATGTGTATTCCACATGGACATTCAACACCTGCACCTCTTTAAGATTGTGGATAGTGGCGCTATAGTGTATTATATGTTAATTATAGTGACTTTTATTCTGAAGTCCTCACTGTTTAAAAAAAATCTGCTGCCGCTTTACATTAAAGCAGTGCTGTTAAAAATGTGATAATATGCTGCTGTAATCATTTGCTAATGTCTGCATGGAAATGTTTGTACGCACCATTTACGCACAGATTTGTGCATACGCACTGTTAGTAAATGAGGGCCATTGTGTGGAGACGGCTAAGTTTGGTGATATGGATTTCAAAACCTTTGTTTCTGAGCTCCTGACATTTATTTCTGAACATTTCAAGGTTTATTATCCAGTGAAAAGGTTTACTAATAAAGAAATTTGAGTGTTTACATTACCAATTAGCACTCTACATAGAAGGTTTTACAACCTTCTGGAAGACGGTGAGAAAAAGAGGCTTTCAGGCCATTCTATTACTGCTATAAAGGAAACTGGATAGTCAGGGAAAATATTGAAATTTTGGCTTTATAGCGTCGCAGAACAAAAATAATTTTGATTTATATGTAATTGTGGTAAAAGGTTTTTATAAAAAAATAGGAAATAAATCCAGAGGAGTAGATTTGTAAAACCTATCTGACTCTGTTCTGCTCTGTCCTGTAAACCATGAGCTATGGTGGCAGGTGGAAGGTGGCGGTGTTTGTGTTTATTTCTGGCCTCTGAGCGCTTTGTGTATTGTGTGGCCAAAGAGGGGGCAACCTTGAACACAGACCGAAATGACAAGCCGTCCGCTTCCATAAATGAGATACGGATGCTATTTGCTGACATTGCCAGACTGAGCTGAGACTTCATATATACACAGTCAGGGAGATGTGCGCTACACGAGCATCCCGACACCCGTGTGAGAAACAGCTGGGAGCAAATATGCACAGGTTCACTGCATGTGAGCATTAGCCCACCGTACTGTACAAAATGGAAAGAGAGGCACCAGGTGTTGCTGCAGTCATGTATGCAGACAGTGACACAGATTAAGTGGAGAAACAGAGCTATACACTTGCCTATATTTCCGTGTTGTAACTGTATGTCTAAGCATGGCTAATAGAAACACTGTCCTTTGAGCGACCACAGCTTTGGGTTCATTTCTCATTTAATGTTGCAAATGCACATAAATACACCACTTAGCTGAAAAAAAGACTATAAAAATTACTCCACCAAATCAGACAGGGAGCAAAGTGTAACAACTTATTTTGGACTGTTTATTTCTTCAAATCTGTCACTTTTTTGTTTTTTGTTTTTAATATGAGCCTGAGAGAAAGCATATTTGCCCAATATGAATGAATTCATGATGGGTGTGAGGATGCCGTGAATGTACCAGTCAGAACTTCCAGGGACAGACAACTTGATGTGTCTTGACACATGACTAAGGACTCAGGACTACAGCCCAGACCTCCAGACCTGTAACCACATGGCGCAAGATTTTCCACTTCTGTTAGTAGGCTAAGAACTCCCAGCTAACCTGCAGCAAACACATGTAAGTAAGCACTGAACCCTGCAATATTGATATTACCAATACACACTCCAAATTTGCACTCTCTTTCCCTCTTCCCCATGATGGAGCACTATTTTCTGCACCTTTCAAATTATGTACACACACAAACATCTAATAATCACAATCATCACCCAAACCCACAATATATAATGACAGCATACATACAGTACAGTTATTCTCTGCATGCACATGTTTGTCGAGCACCTGTGCTGGCCGAGAGAGCAAGTGTTACATCTTTTCTCAAAGAGCTGGGAGTTTCCTGGCTGGGTGTCACAAAAAAGAACATACAGCCTAGTTAACTCAAGCTTCCCTTTTCTCAAGCCAATGCTCTTTTTTTGTTCAGTGGTGTGGACAAGTTGTTATTTTCTGTCTAGAAGGGAGTGTATAGCTCCCCAGGGTAACAAGTGAAAGTGCTTGGACTTTGCTTTTTTGAAAACAGCATCTTGTTCCATTACCAACTCTTCTTTTATACTCTTCATGGGGGATGTATATTGTTCACTAGACCTTTTAATATCTATATCTATCTATCTATCTATCTATCTATCTATCTATCTATCTATCTATATATATATATATACACAGTAAATTTATGTTTCCATTTGCCAGCTGACTCTAAATTCCAGTCAGACCGTGTGTGGCGGCACTTCTGGTTGAGAGAAAATCTCTCCTTGCCCTTCTGCTCTTTCAGCACTCAAATGCTCATCATGAGGATTATCAGCAATTCCTTTCATCAGGGCGACCGAGACTCTTCTCCTGAGAGAGAAAGCCTGCTCAAACTGCCTCTCTGCGGCATGCAACACGAATAGATTCTCCCTCTCACTTCCAGCGTGCCGCTGTTCACGGCGACCCAGGGACAAAGATGGCAATCTCCCTACTGCTGTTCCAGACCTGATCGGCATGGAAATGGGTTTATCTCTGTCAAGCTTCTACGTGCATGCTTTCAAGTGCCTCTCAGATGTATATCTGACCATGACAGCCAATCGGGCGCACAGAAAACAGAAAGATAATCTTATTTTTATTTTTATTTTTTTACCTCATTGAAAGACTTCAGAGCAACCCTGCTATTCCAGTGCATACGGCATAGGGACTCCCAATCAATCTAGAAATCCTGTTTATTGTCCCTCTTTCGCTCTTCCTTGTCCCTTGTCAGAAGAGAAGCGGCATTCAAAAAGCATCCCTTTCTTATATTCTGCAGTGCCAGCTGAAACTCGCCGTCATGCCTTGGATGATGGAGATAGAAAAAAAAAAGAAAGAAAGGAAAAAAAAGATGGGAATATAAAGCAAAGAGTCGACTCAAGCTCCCGGGATTTATTTTCCTCCCCCTTTCCCCCCTTCTCCTCTTCTTGCATTCACACCAAAACAGGGAGCACGGGGGGGAGACGTCAGAGTGACAGCGATGTATTTCTTTTTGCTCTGTGGCTCTTCACCTCTTCTTTCTCCTGCTCTCCCTCCCGCCCTCGTTCTCACTACCTCGCTTTTTATCCCTCTGCGTTCCTCTCTGTCCACGGCTCGTCGCTTCACACAGGAGCGGGCTGCTCTGTCGTGATGGGTGAGGAGACTCTGCCCGTTCAGGGACATCTGTGAATGTGCTTATGTTGGGAGACTAAAGTAGCCTCTTAGCTGAGGCTGAGACCACCCTCCCCCCTCCTCCCTTCCAGAGACGGGCTTTCTAATGGCATGTACCATTAAAGCTCGGAGCAGGGTGGGCTGCAGCAATGAAAGGAGCACGAGAGGGGGGTGAGGAAAGAAGGAAATGAGGAGCTGCTCAGAAGCAGGAGGGAAAGGGCAATAGTGAAACAGGAGGGAAAAAGATGCTGAGCAAAATAAAAAGAGTGGGAAAAAGTACACTGATAAGTCTTGTTTGCCACTTTACTTACCCTGAGTAAGAGGCAGACCGCACAACCTCCACTCCTCAGTGCCACTCTTCTTTACAGATCCCTTATCTCTGACAAGACAACAGCTTGGTCACGAGGAGCATCGCTGTATGCAAGAGCATATGTTGGTTTTGGCGATGGTGAATTCACTCACAGACAAAGGATTGCCTCACGCACGACTGGCTGCACGGCGGCACACACGCAGAAACTTATTGCTGGAAACTGGGTTGAATGAAGAAAATTTTGTACTCTCAAAAGAGCCATTTGGTTCTGAATTATTAGAAAATCCACAGTGTGCTTCTCTTCACGCTGCCATAGCCTCGGTGACTGGCAACAAACACCCCAGTGCCAATTTCACCACCAAAATTTCCATTCGCCTTAAATGTGCACCATCTAATTTCAGGCGTCACTGAATAAAGAGCCTGCCTGTGATGGAGGTGAGACAGCATCTGGTGCGAGGATCAGAAACGCCACTTGAGCCAGTTCACCACCTAAGGGATGCTGGAACAGGCGAGGTGGCCTTGTTCAAGTGGTGGATGTCATACCTGGAAAAATTAGCAGAGAGAGAAAGAAAGACATAGTTTTCTCTGATTATAACACATGCGTACAAAGACATCTCTACGCATGTGCTTTTAAGTCCTTTCACTATATTAAAACTCACAGACTGCTTTGCATCTCTCAAGGCAGCAGCCAAGATGGAATTCAAATCGCTGAATTACTGCTATGCAAGCAGCCACTAACACGATGTTGTGCTCATCTGTAAGCCTGAATAACCCGAAGAAAAAACCCCGCAGAAGATCTTGCGACTCTATGCCACATTTTGCTGCAAAGTGCCATGCAGTATTTTGAGCTTTAGCCTGTCGGTCGGCTCCAACTCTCATGACTTGAGCTGCCCAAAGCAAAAATAAAACAAAACACGAGAGTGTTACACAGGCGTTGGGCAGAGCAATTTATTGGCAAGGATGAGCGCTCCAGTACTGCAAAGAAAAATTTAAAGGAGGTTACACAGAGTCCACAGAGTGGTTAGAATCACATGTGATCAAATCAGAATCAGGGGTATTGCCTGTAAGATGAGTTCAGACCAAAGTAGAAGTGAGCTGCTATTATTGTTATTATGAAACCTCTGACACTTCTTCTTCTTCACGGGATTCTCTGAAGACTTGAATGTTTATACTCTTTTCAAAGTGGATACAAAGGCACTTATCCTATGGTGTGTTGTCCTTCAGTGAAACTGTTTATCTGGACTTTTTATGATATGCCAGAACAAAAGACCACAGCTGACCTCCAAACAGCTTCTGATCTTATATCAGCTGAAGGTCAACTTACAGAAATAGTTCAGCAGTGTGGTCTGAGTTTCCCTTCATCCTGTGAGTTACATTAAAGAGTTTCTACTACTTTCATGCCTTCCTGGTAAGACTGCAGTCAGCAGTAAGTTACCACAAGACAGAAAAGTAAATAAAAGCAACCAGCTTTGTTTTCTCCAACAGCAACAATAATAAGCTTCTTATAGTTTTATGAACACTTTTAATATTTACATAGTCTTTTTTGTCCTTCCTTAGTGTTGCACAACAAGAGGGTTTGGGAACTAAGTTTCGGTTTTACTTTGCACTGGTGCACTGGAATGTCTGAAGGCATCATTGTGAATGTGAGCCTGAGTGCGTTTGATACATGGACCCTCTGAAACCTGCTTTTCTGCAGGTCTATATATAAACCCGACCACTCGGTTTGCAAGCAGAATATGACTGTGCAGGCAGTGCCCGCACTGGCATAACTCGTAGTCACAAAGTCAAGGCAGCGTGTGTTGACTGAACACATCAGAAATCGATAATAAGGTTTGATCTTGTAATTTATTTGCTGCGCTCTGTCTTTTTTTTTCTCCAACACGTGCCATTTCCGCATGTCAAACATGAACTGGCGTGGGCTCGTGTGTCTACATTTGTGTGTTCAAAGTATGTCATGTATGCCTTAAATCTTTGAGAGCCCTGCCATGGCTGTGGGTGGCGCCTCTTTCCTTGTTGGCGATTTATGATTTTTTTTTCCCCACAAGCCATCTGGTGTGTCTTTTCAAGTCTAATAAGAGGACAGAGAGGGACCGGAGTTCAGCAGATGATAGAGATGGGAGTTGAGTAGGCTAGCGTGCGCGCACACACACTCACTCACGCACACGCAAACACACACAGGCACGAGGGCAACAGATGGAAGAGGCCCCGATATGTTGCCAGTGCTGGAGCCAGGCCCGGTGGGCAGGCCCCATTGGCCTCATTGGGGGTCCATTGATATCTAATGTTCTGACAGACTTTGAAGTGCATGTTTGAATGCAGACAATGTCGTTCTACTTTGCTTGGCAAAGTGAAACCAGTCTGGGAGTTATTGCACAAATGCCCTTCTTTGGTGGATGGTAAGTGTAAGTCTTCTTTTATTGCAAACTACAGAACACCACATTTGTTATGAAAGTATTCATTAGCCTTTCTCACTGAAATAAAGTACACATCTTTTTAAAAGGTGCTGTAGCCCAGCCAAAACAGACCTACTATCACCTCCTATTCCATCTACACAAAAAAGTATAAAGATTGAGCAATATTTTTTTTTTAAGGGAGGTACTCCTTTTTGCTCCGCTGCTACATTATTCTAAATAGTGTTTTACTCAGCATCCTTTGAAAAGGCTTTTCTATTTGCATGGACAAAAACAGCCACTTGTCAGAGATGATACATGTTAACACTACAACAACAGCCCACATATATTGTGCAAAATGTGGCAGCGAATGCTAGAAACAATCTTCTATTTATGCTGTTTTGCTGCTGCTTGCGTACAAGTGCAAAGCAAAGTAAATCCTGCAAAACCTCCCAATATATGGATTAAATGTCTCTGAAGTGCCTCATTTTTCAGTACAAGAAAGGTAACTGCTCCCTGCAGTGTCCAAACAATTGCAGTGCCATCTCTCTAAGAGTTTCTTTTTAGGAAACATTTAGTTGTCGACTGCTTTTGGAATTCAGTCCACGGTGAACAACACTTTCATGCAATTGTGGGGTTTTTTTATGGCTTGCAGGATGGCCTAGAGGCACACGCGTACAGGGAAGAGAGACGACAGAGTGAGAATGGAAAAGGGTAGTGTCAGGGCTGTGTCAGACACAATTATGCTATTTTTTCCGAGCTGCATACAAGAGAGGGTACAGATATGCATGTTTATGACCAATAAAACAGGGAGTACAGACAGATTGTGGCAGCCTGTCATTGTTTTGTAAAATGTCTGAGTCACAGGTGTCTCAGATATCTCTATAGTAAACTGTCTCTGGTGTGGATGAATGGCACCTGCACGTATCTGATGATTATAAAAAACATTAAGCTGATCCACGGGCAGGTGGCCGGCCTCATAACAGCCTCATTTATAGCTTCCCTGTGTCTACGGCCTTGAGCTGTATCGTTACTTGAAGGGGGAGGGGGTTGCTAGGTGACCCCCACCGGTAGTCCCGGAGACTGATATATCGCGAAGGTGTGCTGGCCCCATTTTCCGATAACAAATGAGTGGCCTTCCTGGAACCAAAATTAGAGAGCAGCTGTGGAAAGTAAACCTCGTGACTGAATTATTTTTGTAGTCGATAAAAAAAGTATATTGCTCCCCCGACGGCTTTATCAGTCGCTGCAAATAAAAGCGGAAAATTAAAAGTTACATTTGGTCCTGGGAATGACTTCATTGGATCTCCAATATACAGACGGGCGGCATCCATGTGTGGGCGATCATGGCTCAAGAATTGGGAGGTCGCCTTGTAATCGGAAGGTTGCCGGTTCGATCCCCGGCTTGGACTGTCTCGGTCGTTGTGTCCTTGGGCAACACACTTCACCCATGGCTATTTGTGGTCATCCTGTTTACCTCATCATTATGTATGAAATGATGTCAGACAGGTGTGCACTTTTTGGTTGTCTCTGCCAGCATTAGCTCACGCTGCATACATGGTCATTTGTGGGTGAATCACAAACTCCCAAAATGTAATATGTCACTTAAATATTAAAACAACAGTTAGGTTTTAAATAGCAGTTCATGTTCTCACATAAATATGAGTTTATCCACAAACACAGACAGGGAGACAGATGTAGAAAACTACTTCAGAATCACTCTTTAATTCTTGCATTCATGGGAAAAATGTCATTTACAGTGCTTTCAAAAGCTCAGGGGGAGAGTGGCGGGACGCCAAGTCTGCCTGATGCACAGCTGTCGCTGGCAACAGCAGGTAGGCTAAGAAGGCACCGTATTTACACTGAATAAGGCCATCAGTTGGACGGGGTCTTCGGCATACACACGACTCAGAGCCATCAACAAACAGATGTCTGACGCCTTTGATTCAAGGGCAAATCCTTAGACAGCTACAAATCACAGACTGCCACCACTGCTGAGCTTCTGACAGTCAGTGGACTGGATAAAAATGCTGCATGTCTTCTTTCTCCCACACTGAACCACTTAACCCCTCACTGTACTTACACCAGTCTGGATATCACAGTTTAGCCGCAATAAACAACCTTCTTCTCGCCTTTACAATTAGCATTATTTCATCCAACAAGCTGTTCACCATGAGTGATTGTGTTTTGTAAGCTCTACAAATGCAGACAGACTTTGACTGACCTGTGCGTTCTACTTTTTTGGTGGTATTAATTACAGTAACAGAAAATATACAGTTGAGAATAGGTTGATTTTGGTTTAATATGCATATGTTTAATTTATCAGAACAAAAATTATTTTCACTTTGTGGAATACAATAAGTTTGTGAACAATGCAAATCCTTCTCTTGAACAAATTTGCAGTGCTGGGTCTGATATTGCTGAAAACAGATATTAGCTATTATTCGATTCAGTGGGGAAACAGAAAAGCTAAAAATATCAGCACTTGATGGCTGATGACAAATTCTGCTTATTTTATCCCACGTTTGTGAAGCTATTTTTTTTTTTTTACTTCACTGCAGTCACTTTTGAGATAAAGTGTCAAATTTGCATGGGAATCAAAAGCTTACATGACTCACTGAGATCATTTTTAAAGGAAAAATATCATTTCACTTTACATACAAATGAGACAACAACAAAAAAATATTTTCAAAGTTAACACTAATGTTAAAAAGAGTTTCACAGAAAGAAAATAAAAAAAATAACAGCTGGTGTCTCTTCAAAAACCCAGATGCTTACTAGGGTAGGGGAAGACAAATCCATGCAACATAGTATCAATACAGGGACACCAGTTACGGATATTTTATTAAATAAATTCAAATACTTATATCAAATCAGCTCCAACGTGTTTAAAACCCTCACTTATTGGACACACTTAGCTTGATAAAGCTACCTGCTATTTCATAGCAAGCTAACGGTTCAGTCACACAAGTGAAAAAAGGACAACCTCCTTAAATCTACAAAAAACTGTGGCTGTGGCGATTTTACTGAATTTTTTCACAATTTCTGTGAACCATAAATTCTGATCACAAGATGATTGCAGAGGCGACCTTTCTGCAAACAGTTGCAGTGTGACTTGGACTGACTGCAGTCACTGTGAAAAAAAATTGCTGAAGGTTTGTAAATAATTGCTGCCTAATTTAAAAATGCAGACATATTTCCAGCATGTCGCATTTAGACTGAATGAGTCTTTGTTGAGAGGACTCGACTCAACTGTTTGCCCGCTGAATGTATTCTGGTTATATTACTGTAGAACAGGAAGGTTGGTGGATGAAAATGTAATTGATAAATGTGAATTTTTGTTAAATGTAAACTTTGGTAACAGCAACAGATGTGTGATTTTGACAGTTTATCACAGTTAATTGCTGTATTATCAGAAACATACATCTATTTGCCAACTTTGCTATAGTCAGTCACAGACTGAAAGCAGGCTGACTTTGTCTTATGGCAAATTTTAGTGGCAGTGTTGGTGTGAAAAAACAAACGTGATCTTTAAAGTTATGTCAGTCTTAAAGTTTAAATTTTAAGATGTGATTTGCAGCTGCAGAAAAATAAGTGAATCATTGCAATATATGTTATTAATCAAAAAATGTTACAAATCTCAATAACATTGTATCACAAGTATAGCTGTATTGAGGGGTGATTTCCAGCTATAACACTTGATAGCGCATTTTCATTTAAAGTACTTTTGATTGTAACGCCAAAGTAGCTGCAGATATAACAAAAAGCAAATAGTGATTAGACTGATCCAACGTTGTAATGTCAGTTTCTTTTTTCTTGTCAGATTGACTTTACAATCTCAAAGAAGGTTCTGAAAAAGTGCCAATTTAAAATCTGCAATAAGTTTTAAGATGTTAGATTCAACTTAGATTAACAGCTCACAAGCAATTCAATGCAGACAACTCTTTGTTGCCAAAGGTATGCGACCTAGAAAAACAAATTGGATTTTATTCAAAAGAGCTGGTACATACCATACTGTTAAGTTCTTGTTTCCAGCCTTGGACATCCAAGAGTGAGATTTGCAAATTATTTTGTTTTATGTCTAGAATCACAATAAACCATTAAAACTGTGACAGAAACTCACTAACAACTTATTTAAGCCTTCTTTTTTTCCCTAGCAGGATTTTTTCTCACACAGGTCTAATATTATCCATGATAAAAGCAGACAATGTGACTCATTCACCATGTGTCTGTAACCTCATGCCCTTCTCAAAGCAGGCTCTAAGTCAAAGTCAGTAATAAGGATTTGTGTTCGAACCGACAAACAATATTTCCCGTTGGGTCACCACGACTGATTTCACTGCTGTTAAAATCAAGGTAGAACAGGATTTAGAACAACGATCGACCATGTTCTTCTTGCTGGTGCTGTACCAAGTATTCGCAGTAGTGAGTCAACACTGATTCAAAAAGAAACTGGAGATTTTGTTTAAATGACGTGAATTTTTTTCAGGCATTTTTTTTTCCTCCAATACATTTGTTTTCTGCTTTAACTCCCATTACACATGAACCCCGTGCACTCCGTGTTTTTTTACACCACTTCATGAATAAGGAGGGAAACACATTCATCTTGTGACAGCTCCACACACTGCACTTCCTGGAATTATGCATCACTGCACAAATAGGTGTTTACTTGCAACTGTGCTTGCCCGCCTCTATTTGGACGCCGCCGTTGGCGTTCATTTCTCTACGAAAATACCGCTTTGTGTTTTAGAGTTCAGGTGCTGAAAGGTGCAATTTCGGGTGGTGATAAAGGACGCAATAAGGAGCAGTTTCATCAGTATGCATTGGCAAATGTTAGGGTCCAGCAAAAATATGATCATCTACGCCTGGCAAAAACTGAACTCGGCGACGTACCTGCTGCATATATCTGTTGATATATTCAGTGACCCTGGGCCTGCTATCAAAGTGTGAAAAAAAAAACTAACACAGGTCATTCTGACTTGGGAAAGCAATATCTCTTTAGTGTCAATTTTTCACTGCATTACAGCCTCCCTCCCTAATAGATGGAATCCAAGGCAGCCCTTTGCCACCAGAAAAGGGTTCATTTTTTTTTTTCATGCATAGGTTTTGAGAGCTCTGGGAATTTGCAGGTATGGAGAAATGATCCCAAAGAGAGAATCCTCTCTATGCACTCAAATAAATAATTAACAACACAGCACATCGACAGCTGTGTCCCCGCGGCAGTGCATCTGATGGCTGACTGTACTGGGAAGCTAATTATATCCTAATTTTGACTCATATTTTCTTTAAAATGTGCAATTTTCCAATTGTGACTTTGTGCATTTTTACACTTCAGTATACAATCTGTACTTGGATACATGGGTATTACTTTTTTTAATTTTTCTGCAGATGTTAATAAATGAAGATATCTGGGTTTAGTTGTTCCAGTGACTGAATATTTTAAAATATCCAAAAAGATGAGCAAGCACTACTGTATGTAGAGTACATACAGTATTTGAATGTTGTGGAGCAGGGAAATAATTTTACTGCTATTGTTAAATAATTGTCATTATTACCATTGCATTAATAATATAATCTGGAGTTTATATTGCATTCAGGGGTTGAACAGTGTGTGTCTTTCAGAAAGACTAAGTTGCAGGCTGACAGGAAGTTGCAGGTTTGCAGAGTGTGCCTTTTGCAGAACTGAAACCGAAAGCAGAGTCTAAGTGCAGGTTATTTTGAGGAGCATTTGAGGACGAGACACAGACAGTAGGTGAAGAGGTGACACAAAGAGCATGTGAGGTCAACACATACACACACATTAGTTAAATTTATTTAGAGGAACCGTCCTTGTTGTCTCGGCAAGAAAGAGGAACAATTCATTTTAAGATAAGAACGGAAAGTACCAAGCCATGAAAATAGAAGATGATTTTCTAGGTGAAAAGTCATTCTGGTGTTGATCTGATCTATGTATAAAATGTACCGGTGACGCATGAAGGGGCGTCAGTAAACAAACCCTGATGCTATAAAATATCTGTTCATGCTTTGATTAAGTCGAGGACTACTGGCTGTCTGCGTACAGAGTGTCTTCCCACGCGTGTATTCATTAAAATCATTGTTTGACCAAAGACCTTCTGGACCAAGGCTGGTTTGTACTCTCCTTCCTCAATTTTGAACCTTAACAATGTTTATTTTTCATTACTGCTGAGAGCAACAGCAGCATAAAAAATGACATCCCCCGCCCCTCTGTATTTGAATGGCGTTTGCAGTTTTGCCTCCCAGCCCATGATTTGCTTGCATGGCAAGTTTGTTTCAAATTTATGGATGAGGTTACTGAAGTGCACTCAGGGGCCCAAAGAAAGCACAGCGTGAAAATGCAGGAAAGGGGAAATTCTCAGCTACCTTAAAACCGGTGAGATAATCAATAAAGCATTGGCTTCCAGCAAACAAAGGCTTTTCTCTTCCATCAACCGAACACGGACACACTAATAAAAATTAGACAACAATAACTTTGCCAAGCGCATGCATTTCGAGATCAAAGCTCGACTCACTGGAGATGCTTAATAAACGCGTCTAACGGAAGCGTACTGCAGACAGATGGGGAACTGCATGCGTGGTCTGATTAGAAAACTGAGATTTCCCATCCAAATCTCGACGCTTTAATCCCCCACTGTCCCGGAATAGTTTGGGATTTTGTTATTTGTAATATTGCGTAATGACGTTGGTAGTGCGCTGCTATTTTCTCAGCTTTAACAGAAGCCGACTATGGAGTTACAGACACTATTTTATCTTGTGGCTTTTAGGATGACAGATTACATCACAGCACACACTGAAGTACTCCCTAGAAACATTGCAACATTCAACCACAAGAGAGGGGGACTCAGACCATTCTCACAACTCAGTGCTGTTAAGACATAAAGATGCAAATGTGAATCAGTGCGCACTAGCGAGCTCCTTTGATTCTAGATTAATTGAAGGCAAGGTTAAATGGGTAGCTCAATGCACTTTACTGACGTGAGGATCAATTGTTCTATATACATGGTCATGTTTCAGCACTTAAATAAATGATGCTTCTGTCTGCGCATTAAATAACGTACATTATTGACACCAAGCCAAGTTTCACATAACGGAGTCTGTTGGTGGACAGGGTCTAGTCTGTGTTTAACACATATTGGAAAAGGAATTAAATATAAAGAGGCTTTTGAAAAATGCATTTCATAACACCGGCCTTTATCCAAATCACATGATCATACGTGCTCTTTTGCCTGCACTTTCCTGCTTCATATTCACAAGATTACAAGTACTGAGGGGAACAACATGTCTGGGGATTGCTCGGCGCAACCGACTGCTCGACTGGAGCAAAAGGGGTGTTTTGTGTCTTGATCAAGGGCAACTCAGAAGTACATGAGGGAGCTTCACGAATTTAAATGTGTTACTGTGTGATAACGAGCCCAGTTTCACACTATGACCTCTAAGTGTAGTGTGGGGCAATCCTCGACTCTCTCTGCTTTTAGATAATGCTGGTTTTATTTGAGAATTTACCCATCAGCCAGTTGTATATTTATTCTTTCAAAGAGACAGCAGTTTGATGTCAGTGGGGCACTAACACTGCCTTAAGCTGCAGCATCCCCTGAGAGGCCAACACAAACACAAAGCTTCTTACATTTTCTTTCGTTATTACGGTATTGAACTACAACCTGCTTATAGGTCGAGCAGTTATGCTGTGCAAAATATGTTTGTGGGAGAAACAGAAGAAGGTTTCCCAGTTTACCCACTGCCTGGAGCATTTTACATGATGCCATATTTCATAATATGACTTCTTTTAAGTGCCTTACCTGCTCATTAAATCACAGTAGTGCATGCTTACTGGCTTTTGAGTACTGTACTGTAATTTGAGTTTCACTCAAGACTTTTACTGTGTAATGTCTCCCTTTCCTTAACTTTGCTTAACTCATGGTATGGATCAGTGTTGTTTCCACGTATCAGACAGCTTATTACTTTGCATCATTTGTTCACTTTTCTTCAGTCGAACTTACAAAAGGTGTCAAAGGAGCTTGCAAAGAAAAGCATCTGGACTTCTTTAAGTTGCTTGAAGACGTTTCACCTCTCATCCGAGAAGCTTCTTCAGTTCTAAGGTCAAATGGTGGGGAGTCCCAGATTTAAACCTAGTGGGAGTAACCCCCCAAAGAGGGACAAAAGGACCCCCTGAAGATCATCTAATCGCCTGAGCCAAGGTGTGAAACTGGGTGTGGGTCCCAATCAGCCAGGGTTTCGGGTGAGCTCATTGTGAAACCTGGCCCCACCTTATCATGCGAATTCCTGAGGTCAGATGGCCCAGGATGTGAGTGGGCGTTAAGGCGTCTGGGAAGGGATCTTAAAACTGGATTATAGATGGCAGATATTTGACCTTAGAACTGAAGAAGCTTCTCGGATGAGAGGTGAAACGTCTTCAAGCAACTTAAAGAAGTCCAGACGCTTTTCTTTGCAAGCTCCTTTGACTGCGATGACCTGGATGACTGAGAACCTTCACAGACAAAAAGGTGTCAAAGATAACAGTTTGACAGGCATAAAATGGCATTTTTGTACCAAAAGGTGATTTCCAAAGAGATATTGGCCAGAAAACTTGGCATATGTCAGCACAATGTGTAGTGTATCCCTAAAAACTTAAACTGGACAACTGGAGGACATAAGAGGACGTTGCAGGCATAAAAAAAGATATCTACAGCAGATAAATAGTATCTGAAAGCCATGTTGGTCATCAAATGTTGACTTTCAAACTTGTTAGAATTGGATAAACTCTGTTTCTAGCGTATAGACCCCCATTTCCATTTATGTTTGCATGTTTGAATAAATCAGTACAGCCTCCAGCCTTTTTTGATTTTGGCTGCAGGAGTAGATTTGCTTTCTTTGCATACCAACCATGATCAGCTGACCTGTGCCGCTGCTGGTTTATTGCTCTTGTGGATTTAAAAGCAGATGTTGTGCGAGCCATTATGACTACTTTCCAATCCCTCTCCAGTATAAAAGTAATATCAAGGTGGAATTTGGCAAGTGTTATTAAATAACATCATCAGCTAAAATTAATGACTCCTAATGAAGTCCTTATAGAAGCAAGCCCTGTTACTTAACAGCTATACTGAAACACATATGAGCCCTTTTTAATTATGTTCAAAGCAATTCCCAGCACAAATAAGGCCTTAAATAAAACTTTTTATGCTGAAGTTATACTTTTACCAGTCTAACCTAGTTTACCCAGCACTCTCTGACCTGTAAAACACTTTTAGTGTAATTCAAATACACTTTTTTCACATACCTCCTGTAGCACATCATATACTGTATTACTGACTGCACTGTAAAAACAAAATTGTAATATGTCACGGGGTGGAAAGGGACAAGTCATCTAAGTTTTTCTACTATGCATGTTTTGCTGCGTTTTACCTTTTTAATATTTTAATATTGTACACTGGTTTATTTTTATGAGTTTTACTGCATGTTTTAATGGTATTTATTTGGTGACTTGTCCTGGAAAGACTCCGCCCCTACCTGATAATAAAGTGATCACACCTGCGAGAGATCCCAGAGAGGCCAATAAGAGGGCCTGGCAGACCAAAGGAAGGAGTTCGACCGAGAGGCTAGAGAGACGGCCAGGAGTAAGTGGTGCCAGGCGGCAGCGCCTGCAAGCCGAAGGGGCTGGTGGAGCTGGGCGTTAGCAGGTGACCAGCGACTAGGGACGCGCAGCGGGCAGTCAGACGGCAATAACGACAAGAGCCAGCTTGTGCACTGCGGGAGAGCAGAAGCAGTGAGACAGCTGGTGCCGATTGCAGTTTTAAAGAAGCGGCGGGCGGAGTTGAGAGCTCTGCCCACCCGGGTGCACCGGGACGTGGAATGCGGGGAGGAAGGCGAGGACTCCGCTGGATTTCCCTCTTTTACTACTATGCTGGATTTCTTAGTTTTTTGTGACTTTTATGCCGTGGTGGATCCCACTGGACTTTTAATGTTGTGTTTTATTGATTTTTATTGTGTTATCCCTTGGCCAAGGTTGTTTTAATTCATTCTACATTTTTAACTATTTAAATATAATAAATTATATTTTTAATCTTACAGTTTTTTTATCGTGTGCTTTCCCTTGGCGGCTCCACTGCTCTGCCCGTTTTGAGGAAGGCTTCCTTCCTTTTAAAAACACAAAACATCTTGGAAATAAAATCAGCCTTTCCGCTCCGTTACAAATATAAAAGTATTTTACTGTGTATTTTACAGTTTTGTACAGTTTTTCTAGAATATCATTAAATTTACATAAATAGACACTGATTTGCTACTATGAAAAGAAAATTGACATTTACAGTTTAGTTAGGAGTATCACTCATCAACTTTTATTTTTCTCACTGGAAAATGTAGCAAATGCATCTTTAGTTAGCGAACAAATTCAGTGCCAAATTACAAAGAAACTGTTTGTGTATTTGATATTTATAAAGCTATTTCAAATTACCTGCCACTTTTAAAAAAATGTTTCTCCATTAATGCCTGCTCCTCTTCAGTTGCTAGCTCGATGCTGAAGCATGCAAATTCAACTTTATGGACTTTGGCAGCATGAACACAGGACAGCAATGAGAAGGAAGAATGGATGTGTGCTGTCAGGGCCATGTGCATACTTAACAGAGAAGAAAAATCATCTGACTAGATAGTATTTAGTATTACATTGCCCATCAGTTTGAATTACACATTAGCTGAAGGTGCAGGGATGCCTTTCTCGATCGCTCTGGCCCATTTTAACCTTGTAAGTAAAAGAAGGACCTTGCAATATTTCAGAAGTTTAAGCAGGTAAACTAAAGGCACATTTAACCTCTTAGCTGCTTACATAGTTTCATGATTAACTGAAGTCCAAAGAAATATTAAACATTTCTTGCATTCCACAAATAATTGAGACCAGTTCAAAAATAAATCTAAACTTAGTTTTTTATTTCTTTATAATAACGAATCTTAAAACTCACATTTGTGTTGTGCCTGAGCACTAGGTTGAAACTTGCTGTTCTGATCTGCAATACAACAGAAAGCAGTACTTTTACTCATGATACTTTAAGGAAATTCCTTCTAGAAGCAGGTCTTTTGCACTTGCAACATTTGGAACAGCTCTTGGCAGCTTCTGCAGGTTAACGCCAACCCGTAATCTGAACAAATTAGGAGAGGACCATAATTTTAATTTCAGGGATTACTTTAAAAGATGGATTTTTAGCTTTTTTTCCCTTATATTTTTGATAAATTCTCCACAAAGTAAGGCTTTGAAGACGTTTCTCTCCCCAGGATATTCTTCTACTACACAGAAGTATGGTTATACAACAAAATTTGTCTTATTTGTGACTCAGTCTGTTATAATCTGTTCACTGTGTGGCAGGCAAGTTAGGACCCAAACGCAGGACTTGGACAACATGAGTGAAAGCGAAAGGCAGCTTTATTACTGAACAAAACTCAGATTCAGTTGAAGCCAGGAACTAAATAGTCTCAAGAAACACACACATCGCTAAATGGATCACCCAACACCAAACAGGGGAAGCAAAACTGAACATAATACACAGAGACAGGAGACTATAAAAAAAAACAAAAAAACCCAAAAACAAACAGGAAGTAACAAACACAGAGGCCAGGACTAAAACAAGAGGGATTGACACTATGACTGCAGATGAAGAGACATGTTGACCTGAAGGGGGAAAACAAAGAGAACTAAGAGCAGGTCAACCTAAATGCTCTTAAGACAAGGAGAAATCCAACAATGAACCTAGAAATCAACATAGAATATTGAAAATAAACAGTATCATCCAGAACATAGAAACACTGGGTCAAACGACCCAGTACAATGACAAAGTCGAGTGCTACCATAATCATCATTGCTGGCTCATCTGTCTAAAGCGCTGCTAATGCTATGCTAATTTATATTATGAAAAGTGTGATACACGAAAAGTAACAAACACCCTTATTAGCAATGGCATTACTTCTTCTGCAGATTTGTTTTGAATAGTTTAAGTGTCATGACATTTTCCTTTAATGCTTTTTCTTTACATACACTTTTTTTGCTGACAATACTCACAATACATCGGTAGGATTTTTAATGCTGGTCTTTTTGTAAAGAGATTTTTACGCTGATGTAAAGATAATAGCAAAAGCTGAGAAAAGTGTACATAACAGCATTTGTGGCCTGTAATGCATTCAGTTCAAGGGAATGCTTCTGGGTTTACATCCAAAATGTTGCTTTTATCACACACGTCTTGTCATAACCGAGTATTTTCTGTTTTAGCGTCTCCCGAAAAATAATTTTGCTTGATGTATAAATAGGCTTATGGTATGTGTGCGAGACAGTTTGTGTGAGTGTGCATTCAAAACCCCAGCGGTGCCAAGTCAGCACCGAAAAGCTCTGCTGTCCAGATAAACAAATCAACATGCAGCTGTGTCCAACTCTTTATTTATTCACACTACATGGATGTTTGCAGCATTTTTTGTCTACAGTTTAATACACGTGAGAGGCAAGAAAAAAGCGACTGTGACAAGAAGCAGAGTGTAACAAAAACACTATAGTGCCCCCTGTATGATTCATGCAAACTGTCAAACCAGCCCATGAATCATAAAAAATATCTAATCATTGTCCTCCTGTTCCTGGATTACCTCATCATATTTGTGATTAAAAAGGACAAAAAAAAACTGTCCTGGCGGTGGGGATTTTGTGGAACTGACATACAGGAGAGCTAAGTGCACACCTTGTGATAAATAGAGCTTGAGGACAAACCACATTTCCTCAGCAGTAAGGGGGTGAATTGCTTCAATAAACCGTGGAAAGAAAAACCATCTCAGACTAATATTGACTTGGTCCTGGAGTGAAGCGGGTGTTATTGCTCCATTGATTTTTCTGCTTCTTTGGTCGCCACTGATCAAGTCCTAAGTACGGGTGAAAAGTGTCAAAGGCTTTGCCAGTCACCTGAAGCACCTGCACAGCAGCAAAACAAAACTCCAATCATCTAGCCGAGCAGCACCCATTACATATTCACATCTCCTAAGTAGGGATGGGTACCGGTGTCCGGTGCCATGATGGCACCGGTTCTGACATAAACGTTAGTAACCAGACCGAAAAGCAGCGCACATTGCGGTGCTTTATTTTGGTGCTTTTTTTCCCTGAGATGTCATACACTTTGGATTCCAGCCAATCATTTTACCTTTGCAAGCGTAGTAGGCGGACCCAGGTACGTACGTTCTTTTAGAGCAGAGCTACAGATTAAAAATGCCCAAGGCGAAGCGGTCAAAGTCTGGCTGTACTTGATAGCAAAAGATGCAAACTCAGCAGCCTGCAACAAGTGCTTTAAGCTGATACTGTGATACTGTGCAAAGGAGGTAACACCTCGAATCTGATGAAACACCTGGCGAAGCATAGCGTTTTTTTAAAAGCCGAGAAATGCACCGTATTTGATAGCTTGCTGCGAGACCTCACACCGTGCACATCTACTGCAGGTGGGTTGCCTGTTATCGGACCCGGAGTTAGCAACATCCCCCAAAAACCCGAAGAGGAGAGTCCTGGCCCCTGGTCCTGCCAGTGTAGCAGAAATGATGACGGATGATGATGGCAGCAGCAGCCGTTCTTCTCTGGGTCAGTAGCTTCATGTTGTTGGTGTGTAATTTACGTTGAGTAGGCTAACCACGTTATTACATTAATGCATGTAAGGTGAACTAGCAAACACCGTCGTAGTTACATGTCTTCTTGTTTGATGGCAGATACTCCCTTCACCCTGGCAAAAAGCTAAAATGACCAAAGAAAAAGTGGAAAACGGCTAAACATGAGAGGTTTTTGGACAAAGTTTGTGTTCTCCATTCTTTCAGCACCAGTTCGAGCACCAGCACTGTTTCAAAAGTACCGGTTTGGTACTGGTATTGGATAAAACCTAAACGATACCCATCCCTACTCCTAAGGCCAGATGGGATGGAGAACCGGCTTTCATGTTGGCAAAAATCTGACTTTTTACACTTTTTCAAGTTTGCAATTTAAAACTTTGACAGTCAGCGAGGAATCCATTTGTTTATACATGGACTTTTTGTCGCACTGCAATATTTATTACTGACAGGTCTTCTAGAAATGATGCAGCACAGGAACGCATTCACTCCTTTGTAAAACATAGTCACTGCAACTCCTCATACACTGCAGTATTTTTTGTCTCCCATGCACTGAATACATTTGTTTAATAAGGATTTGCCCTTAGATAAGTTAGTCTTACCTTATTTGTGATCACCTTTTCCCCCAACTTACTCAACAAATAACAAGTAGCCTTCCCACCATATAGAATATATTTGACCTCGTTACTAAGCAAGGCATTCGCCTGTATTCAGGCAGCTGCTGCAATAAAGTAAAATGTCCCATGGAGATCATATTGTGCGGGCCTTGTGCACCCAGGAGATACTGCTCGGTAAAGTCTTTCACTGGATAAATATAGTTTGTGTAGAAAATACCGCACAGACTGCAGGATATTTATACTTCAAAAGGCTTGAGGGATATTACTGGATTTACAGAGGAGACAAATGATTTTCTGTGTCATTGTCTGTCTGTAAAGAGGTTGCAAATTTTGCCTCGAGAGGCAATTTCCTCTGTATAAAACTCCCCTCTCTTGTTTTATGAATTTTTGAAGAGAGTATTGTGCTGTTGGCTTTGTGCACAGGACTTGTGTTTACTTTAACTTTTACCTTTAACCTGCAGTTTATTAATCATTCATGTACATTTTTCCAAGTTGCAGCTTAGACCAGAGGATTGTCTTGTGTACTCATGGGAATGTAATAGTTAACAAGAAAAAACAACAAAACCAGGCTCTGACACTAGCAGTAGTGGAAGCAGCGATGATTACAAAACTAATGCATATAGGCACGAGTGTGAATGGTTATACTTTGAGGGTGGTTACTACTGGTGGAAAAATTCCTGCTCCAAGAAGAACTTAAAAGTATAACAATAATGAGGAGCGCTTCAGTGCTGAGCATTTTCATAAAATTATTGGTGGAGTGCAGTTTTGTTGCTGATCCAGAACATATCAGCCCATGGGATGTTTTCATTGACCCTCATTTCTCCTTCGGCCTGTGCTGCATTTTTCCCCAGCAGAATGTGCGTTTTTACTAGGAGACTCATTGTCATTTCCCCCCTGTGGAAGATATTTCCCATGCACGCCTCTGGCATGACAGTCAGTTAATCCTCCCAGGTCTCCTTTACCTCACCTTTGTTCAAACCCTCAGTGCCTTTATGCAGTGTGTGGTTTTATACAATATGTGTCTTCCCACAGAGGACTTTTAAATTCCTGCTTATTTAATACTCTGAACATTTTAGTTTTATTTGTTTGTTTACTGTTTTTCTGTCTGTAAGCTAATTCCCTGCCGGCTGTAGTATTTACTGTGTCTCAGTTGTGTTTCAGTTGGTACTTCCATTAGTGGACATTATGCAATAGACCATATACTGTACTTACATACAGTGATGTATGGGACATTGAGTCTTTTCTTTTTCATCCATTCTGTTGGAGATTTGCTGGTGTGCTTGGCATTGTTGGCCTTCTGCATGACATAATTTGGGTTTATGGGTTTGCTTTAGTTGTTACAAAGATGACTTCACATTTTACTTTAGAATACTTTGGTTTAAAAAGGAGTTCACTGTCAATAGGGCAAAATGTCCAGGTCCTGTGGTTGCAAAACATGACAAAAAGTTAGTTAGTAGAAAGTTAGTATGACGTGTTTGTGTTGATATGCTTTGTTTGGTTTTCCCCAAACATGACACCAAACATGTCCATCCAAAGGACATTGTTTCAGAGGTCCTGTGGTTTGTAGGCCACGCTATGTTCTTTTTATTCACCATCTTCATCCAGTTTTTTATAGTCTAGTGATTTACACATTTATGCATTTGCCAAACAAATAAAATATCTCTGGTTTGATTCTGTGGCGAGACACAAATACAGGTGTCTGGTGTAAAAACCTGCTAAATTTAATTTGGCACTACCTGCTTTGGCAACCCCTTGTGAATAAGGGCATAGCTGAAAGCAGCTTTCAGGGAATCCTGGATATTATATGATCTCTTTATTCTCCTGACCTTCTTCAGGGTTATAACTAAGAGCAAATTACAGCCTTCATCCAAGGCATGAAATATAAAGACATGGTTTTATAGAACTCGAGAGATTTGGTCCTGTTCTTTCAAAACCTGTGAATAGTGAAGCTGTAAAGAAAATATGGACGTGTAGCTCATGTATGCACGGAGTTGCTCATTAAATAATCTCGTTTGGGAAAGTGTTCTTACAGCCTGATAATTTGAAACACATCCGCCCTCGGGCTACACACTCTAGCTTTCTAGATAATGCTGACACAGCTAACCTGAGTCTCTCATATCTCACTTTCTTCAGTCTTCAAAAAGGTCAGTCTATTCCTGCCCTCTCCTCTCCTTCAAACGCATCGTTCACTCCCTTCCCTTCCCCCAAATTCATTAGTCTAATGAGTTCAGCTACCGTCCTCTCAGCCAATGTCAGCCGACAGTCATACTTATCAGCCCCGCAGCCTTATCCAAACAGCCACTCCTTCAAAATGTGATCCGCATCTCTGACCAGATCGATACTCCAAAGAACAAATCCTCATTATCACTTTCAAAGTTAAAGAGATTAAAAAAATGTAGAGGGCCTGTTGGTCTAGGTACAAAATGTTGATGCTTGATTTTAAATCAAACAATTTACTCACTGCCTTGTTTTAAAAATAGACATTTTCTACTAAACCCATAAACCCATCTTTAACTTACCACTGCATCAAGTGACGCAGACAGCCGAGGCTAAATTTAGGCTTTAATTCTTTTTGCTGGTCCTTGCTATGCTTTCAAGGACTTTGGTGGTTGGATTTCAGCAGACAGCACAGTTTGGTTATGATCCGTCTGGGGAGGAGAGAGAGCTGATTGTGGGTCGCCTCTATTGGGATTGTGTGCTCACAGATAAGATAGCCCTCGGAGACATGCTGCCTGCAAGCGTATCGACTTCTATTTCCAAATCCAGTCGATCATATCTGGGTCAGAATATTTGGCTAATTAGAGGGTAAGATAGTTTTTTGCGTAATTCCACAACAGGGGGACGTGCCACAATAAGCACATTTTTCAAAGACAATAAGACTGTGACTGCAAATCCCTGACGGGCTTTTATGGCGCCATTTATAACGACGTATCGCCTGCTCATCAGCACTATAATTTCCTGCAGAAATTGCGTTTAGGCACTTGGTATTCAATAGAGGATGTTTATCAGATTATATGAGCCTGTGCAGTCTAATTTGCATGTTTCTGAGGGGCTCACGTCATGACTTCAGTGCTCGCATTTGAAAGCAGGAAGAAACAGGCGAAGATTCGATTTTGAGCATCTCATTCAAAAACGCCCGAGTTCAGGATGTTTAATTTCTGCACCCCACCAGATAAGTCCCTCCTTTGCAAGTAAGATTTACACACATCCCACAAAAAGACATCCTGATAGTGGTGATAGAGCTAGAGTACAGCTCATCTGTATTCTGTAAAAGAAAACAGTAGAAGCAAGCTTCAGGGCTTTTGGTCTACTTTAACAGAACATGTTGTTATATAATAAATATGAAGTCATAAAAGTGATACTTATTAAAAGGTCCAACCTAAGTTATGCTATTCAGTGTTACTTGAAGTTTATAAAAAAGATCATATTGTGCAGGAGGAGACTGAGCTCTTCCTGCACTCTGTATCCCGATTGCAAAAAAAAGATCATGTGCCAGAACCATATCCCAGCATGGAGCTGACAGTGACACAATCAATAAAAAGCAACCATTCTTTTCGGCGCCTCTGTACAGTGTTTAACCCCTCTCTTTGTTTTATTTTTGATTGATTCTTGCTGTTTGTTTACATTTTACCCCTCAGACAGACCACCATCTTTTGATTTGATAAAGAGAAATCTAGGGATATGACGTTTGGGCAACCTTGCCTTAAGGGTTGCCATCTGCTCTTGAAGATGAAGTCAATCACCTCTTGGAGCACCCTGAGGATCCCAGATGGCTGTTGCTAGGCACTTTAAGTTAGAGCAAAGCACTCTGAGATAGACAAACATCATGACAAGCTTTACAAAAAAAAGAGCCCTATTGGTATTTTCTGTGTTAGCAAGATGCAATTAGATGCACTCCAAATTCACACTAAGCTGAATCATTAGTGTAAAATCTTTGAAATTGGGTGATACAAAAATGTGTGAGCCTGAGCTTTCTACTTAATAAACGCACACACAGAAATGGGAGGGAAAAGGAGTGGAGTGGAGAGGAATATCAAAGAGAACTACTGAGTTCGGAGTTAGTCAGATGCCAAACATAAACACCAAGAACGGTCCCACTCTGCCTCTCTGACACTAAAGTTGCTACAAATATTTCTGAGTTATCCCTTTTTCCATATAAATGTGAACACAGCCAGCACAACATCACTCACTTGTTTGTACACTACCCCGTGAAGCCTAAGGTTAAGTATATCGGCACTCGCCATCTTGGTTTTTATAGCCACAAGTGAACATAATTACAGAAGAGTGAAGCATGCTAAGATATCATTTCATGCTTGGCAAGTGAGTTGCATTAATAGACTACAAGGCGCTGTGGGTGGACAGGAAAGTCAAAAGTACAGTGTAGGTAAAATAGTTTTGTCTCTTTTGGTAGAATTAACTGTATAGACACCTATGCACTTTGTAACGTCATTGCATGAAAAATACCCCAAAAGGCGTCAACACTATAAACACAGTCAAAATGCCTATTTTAGCGACTTGGTAAGCCGAGGAGATGCCAAGCAGGCAGCTACTGGATATAGCAGCCTGTGTTGACACTCATGTGCCACTCAAAAGGGCCACCACACTCTTAATAATGCATAACATTAAGCATGGTCGTTAAATATAGGTAAGTTGTAGAAAAGTGCTAACCTGTTCTCAAGAATAGGGAAATTATGTGGTAACTGGCTAGACTGTAACCATACTTGTTTCATTTTAACACTGAATATATTATATTAGATTATAATATTGAATTTTCAGTGTTAATTTAAAAAAAAATTAACAATGAAATCTAGTTTATGAAGAAACCCTCAGAAATTCTCAACACAGTGTCACAACAAAGCGTGTAATAGATTCACATGTTGTCCTCTAGTGGACCAGCTGGTCTGTTAGGAGAACATTTTGTCAGGTTAAAACAAACAAAAACAAAAACAAAAAACTTTTTATGCAGACTTGATTGATTTTTGTGTGTTGAAAAAACATTAACTGGTCTCACTAGCCTTTTGAAATGTTTAGCGCCACTTCTCTTTGGTAAGAATTTCTTCATGCAACCTGTCTTCAACGCTACATATCACAAAGTGCTATATTTATAGACTGCGGACTGATAGATGACACCAATAATCCTGGTCACATACTCCGACCTGTCCGTGACTTCCCAGCTCTCATTGTTCCCAGAAGATGATGGCCAAGGATGAAAGAAATTCATTCATACAGTACACTGAAGACATAAAATAAAGAAAGAAAAATCTGACTCATTTGCTGCTTGATCGTCTCTTCACCCTTGCATCCATGGACAATGACATCTTCCAAATGAATACGCTAAGAATGGAACGGATGCTGGCCTCTTGTTTAGCTCAATTACTGCTGTGTGATGAATGGAAAAACCTTGAGTGAAAATCTTTCTATTACTCTGCTGAAATGTGAAAATAAGGTAACATCATAATGTGAAATGAGAATGGTTTGGTCAATGCGTTGTATTGAGTGCTATGAAGGACATATCAAGGATACTTTTTCAGCTCACTGGCATTGTTTTTGTTGGAGTAGTGCAAGACAGGGAACAGGATGAATATTTAATCAGTTACCTTTTTGGCTACACCATCTTTTTTTTTTTTTTTGCAAAGTTGCAAGTTGGGATTATATTTCTACAAGCGCAGCAGAATGAAAGTTGAGCAGGTTCTATGGATTTTATTCAGCAGTGTTTGTCACTTTTTTGCAAAACAGCACTAGTCAGAGGACAGAGCATAAAGGTTAAAATTCCTTTTTTTCTTACACTTGTGCACTTCTCTATGGCAGGACGTTTCAAGTGACTGAAGAAAACAAAGAATGGTGATGAGATGGAGTTAAGTGTGGAAAATCAAATCAAAACCCTCAGATTCTCTTTTGCCCTCCAACCCAGTGTATGTCACAAAAGCGAACTGGGCGTTGTATGGCTTCTGTACAGTATGTTGCCTGAGTACATAAAGGAGACTGTTATTCCGCCGATATTGCACTCTCTGACCCGTGAAGCATAGCTTGGTTTAGCTCTGTAGTAGTTCTGCAACATATATCCTTTCATCCATAAACAGGGAGCGAAATGTCTTTTATTTTCTGGCCCAGCAGACAGATGGTGGGTTTCTTCTGTGAAGCATAATCTCCCAGCAAAGCTGAGATAAAACAGGTTTAATACTGTAAAATCCAGAGGTTTTACCCCTGCTCTGGTGATACCACACATATGGCTCAAAGGAAGGGGGAGGGGGGAAACAACAGCTGACCAGACATCATGCGACATTTGAGGCTTCTTCCATGCAGTTATTATTATTATTATTATTATTGTTATTACTCTTTCTCTAAAAAATAATTAAATTCTCAGTAGTACGATACACGGGAAAAGGTTTAACAGATTTTAATGAACAAACTTAGAAATCAACAACTTAGAATTTCGTAATACTTTACTAAATTTTCTTAGTTCCTTAGTTCCTTGGTTTCCTTTTCTACAGAGCCTGTTTCCAGTTTCTTTGAGGCTTCTGCATGGCAATGTTTCCAGTGTGAAAGTGCGTCAGGCAGGTTTTTCCGGAGGGTGAACTGGCGAGCGTTCTAAGAGGTTTTCTGCAATGAAGGAGAGACACAGAAAGTAAGTACTGAATAGAGTTTCTTCTTAAACAAACAGAAAATCCACAAAAGAAAGTGAGTGCCCTGGGTATTACTACCATAGTGGCAATCAATGGAGTGGAGAGCCATGGTTAAATACTGCTGGTAAGTAGGAAAGAAGAAAAGTCAACACTTCCATAGACAAGGTAGGTTTTCCCTTTCGTTGGCATTATCTGTCTTCTTTTTCTTTGTGCTTTAGATCTGTAGATCTCTCCACATCTGTCATTTTCCTCTGATTGGATTTCATTCGTTCCCTGTTGTTGAACGCTCCAGTTGTTTTGTGATAAACTACTGAACTTCAATTCAGTTCAGTTTTATTTATATAGCACCTATAATTCACTTCAAACCACTACATGTTGTAAGTTAAAGATCCTACAGTATTAGAAAGAAACCTCCAAATTCATGACACCCTCTAAGCAATAAGTTGGGAGCAGTGGGAAGAGAAAACTTCATTTTAAGAGGAAGAAACTTTCAGCAGAACCAGACACATCCTCAGCCGGGAAAGGCAGCCTTCTACTGCTTGTAGTAGGGGATGACGGGAGGAAGACAGAAGAAAAGGAACACTAAAGGAGATTATTCAATACTAACTAACAATTAAATGCAATGGCGGTGTATAAACATAACGTCAGGGATTTGCAGTCACATAAACATGGAGACTGAAAACAGAAGAGTGCACCTTGAGATGACTGTTATTGTGATTTGGTGCTATATTAAGGAAAAAAAACTGAAGTTATGATAAAAAAAAAAAAAAGCTTGGTGCATCAGGGGAAGCCCCCAGGAAAGTTTTAAGCGGAATCATAAAAGTGGAGCTAGTATAACTTGTATCCTTGTGTTTTAGCCTAGCCTGAAAATGGAAGCAAAAAGTGAATGTCATTTGATTCTATTCTTGAAATTTGGTGAATTTAGTGCACTGAAAAAACAAACAAACAACCAAAAAAGCAGTACATTATTATGAGATTACTGCAATTTCCCATTATTGTGTAATTAAGGCAACATGCTGTGGCATAGCCACAAAAGCCAGAAATCATGTCAGCAAATTGGAGAAAAATCATGTGGGACTACCTGTCAATTACTCTGAAGCATGTTTTACAAGTGATGAATTTTATAAAGGAGGTTCCAAAATTGAAAAAGAAGTAGACATTTACAGATCTTTCATGGAAATGGATTTCCCCCGAGGACAAATGACATGGTCTTTAATGTGAATCATTGTATCGTGACTTGTCCTACCTGCCTCGCCTTTCAGTGGGTTACTGTACAATATGCTACATTTAACTTTACATCTTTGTCATACTTTGTGCCCACTCCTTACAGAATATTTGACAGCCTGACATGCGAATGGTTGCATTAGTACCAACAGAGCACTGCTGCACCGAAAACCTGCTTTAAAAAGAAAACCAGTAAATAATTTCACTTAATGCTTTTCTCAGGTTTGATGAGTCGATGTGTGGATCTTCTTTCCAGCTTCCCAGTTTTCCTTGGCTTTCACAGTAATTTAGACAATCCGTAACTGCTATCCTCAATGTACTGTTGAGTGAAAGGATGCTGCGAAGTTGACGAGGAACAGGCAGATGGACCTGACAGTGAATCAGACTTGGTGGCGGCATGGATGGTGGACGGGGGGGAGGGGGAGGGGGGACCTCACAGAGAGGGACGGAGAGTGAAGAGAAGCAAGACCCGCGAAATGAGAAAAAAGGGCGAGAAGATATGTTGGTGTCAAGCTTGGTGACATGAGACAGACTGATTCACATAGGAAAGGGCATGTTAAATGAAAGTGGGGATTGTGACAGCACCACGGGCACGGATTGCACTCTTATCAAGCGCAGCTGCATCCATTTCCCCTCAGAGGCGACACTCGCACACACGCAGACACACACGAGCATCCATGTAAGAAACCAGTGCCACATCCTCTCACTGCTCCTTTTAAAACTTGTTAGCTTGTTGCCAAAGATTTTGTTCCCCGTAAAAGTTGTCTCCAGCCGAGGCGCTGAAATGTGTTGCTACTGTATTGTGACGTGACTTTGTACTTGGGTGTTTGCAGCTGAGCCCGGTGCTCACAAACAGCTCTGCATGTAACCTTACAGTGGTATAACACACCCATGCTGTTGTTTTGTGCCACATCCAGATGAATCACCTGAACTGAAACTGATTTATTGCTTAGCTGTTATCACAGCACTGCTTGGACTTCTAGTAAGAATAGGGTTGCTATTCAAACTACAGCTATGCAGCCAATGCGGCTGGAAAGGATGGAATATTAAAGTCAAAAAGGGCATATGTATTTATATCCATCCATTATTTTCTGCTTATCCACTTCAGGGTTGCGGGGATACTGGAGCCTATCCCAGCTGCCATAGGGCAAGAGGCAGGGTACACCCTTGGCAGGTTACCAGTCTGCCTCAGTACTAACACAGAGAGACAGTCAACCATTCACACTCACATTCACCAAACAGAATCACTAAATAACCAAACCCTACTAACTGCATGTCTTTGGACTGTGAGATGAAGCCAGAGTTCCTGGAGAGAAGTCAAGAAAACATGCAGACAACATCCAAAGTCCACACATCAAGACATCAGCCTGATGGCAGATCCAATCCCAGAGCCTTCTTGCTGTGAGGCAACAGTGCTAACCACTCTGCTGAGAACAGGACAACCACAAGTCTTTTTACAGCTCATGTTACCAGATATTCTGTTCCTCACTTCATTCATATGCAAATAGGCACTTTCTAAACTTTTGCCTACAGTCCATCTCTCTGACCTTCAACTATAGCCGCAGGCAGAGATAAGCATGAATACACACCAGAGAAAGACTCAAGGCCAACAACAGAGTCCAATCGTGCCCCATTACAGAGCTTTCCAATATCAAAAGCGGAGACCTGCAAATATCCCTGTGAGTTAAGCAACCACCTCATGGAGCTCCTGTAAAGTCAAGGGCAACATAGAGAGATGGGGGAAAAAAAGAAATAATAAATAAATGTTTGACTCCCCTCTCATTTCTTGTGTTGGAAACATAATTTATTAAATTAAACATGTACCAGCTGGCAAATTATGCACCAATTACACTGTAAATCACAGATGACTCTGCAGCATGACAGTGACTGCACACCGCTGTTAAAAACTCTTCCCCGATTGCTGCTCCCCAGGAGTGAGGGAGTACCCTTTCGCACAGCTTCTGACTTGATTTAAACTTGAAACACACACGCCTCCATCTGCAAAGCCCGACTGCATGCAATAGTACCCCAGAGCCCAGGCGTCCCTGTTCCCAAGTCTATGCTTTACACTGCTTGGCTGAGTTTTATTAATGCAACCCTTCCACATTATCCATCATTTCTCTCTGGGAAAGTTGTGACAGTTAATTAGATGCCACATTTGCTAGAACTATATTAAGGATTCAGTGCTAAAGAAATAGCAGCGATGGTGACCTAAGAAGGCAGCAAAATATGCACGTGTTTGTAGGGAAAATGAGAGACAACGCGACTAAACGCTTTAAACTCTTAAAGCTAAGGGGGAGGAACATCAGATAGGCACTATATATCACTATGTCTGTCTGTGGCCAGGCTCACTGAGGTCAGACACTGATATATGATTCACTGTTCCAGCTTTAGATCTGTGTATGGCAGCAGAAAACCGTAATCCTGTGCCGTTACATAGCAGTACAGCAGCCCACATTAAAAGGGATATCATAGTTTGTTGCCTGAGGTTCACACAAAGCTTTAGAGGGTAAAATAATTAGCATTGATGTGTGCTTTTATTATTATGCCTTCAGTTTATTGTGATGTTTTTAATATAATGGATGCAACCTTCTTTTGTACTGTTCGTCAAAAAACTCTAAAAGCGGATCCGGTGTTAGAAGAGCCCTGTATGCACTACAGACATGCCGTCTTTAGGGAATGAAGCCCAGGAGGAGACCTGCTTCTCATGTTTGATGGATGAAGTGCTAAATGCGTCATCCATCACAGATCCACTCTGCTTAAGATCCCTTTTTGATGGGATAATATAAAAATATGGTGCATGTTCAACAAGGAGTACTACTGTTTGGCAATGGAAATATATTACCATGAGACTAAATAGTCATCTTTTTCAAAGCTGTGCTTCTTGCCAAGGTAAGCATAAAAACCCTCCTTATCAGAGATAACTCTTGAGAGCATGATTGATGAATCTAAGTGTAGCCTACATAGGCTGGATTATGATGACAGAATAACAGGTGGTATAGATTCTGAGCAATATTCTCTGATCTAAAAGCCACACCACCAGGATGAACAAGAAATGCCAAAACAAGTTAAATCTAAGCCTTTATTTTGTGCTAATTGAATGAATGGAAACATTTATTGTCTTTGTCAATGGCACAAAAAAGTGAAAAGCTTGCATCGGCCTGAAGGTAATCATGCCACATAGAGTACAAATACAGCCTTCAACTGTTTGCTACTGAGAAACAGAAGAGATCAATAAAGTTGCTCCACTAAAACCTAATTACAAGTTCATTCCTTAAAGCATGAGTGTAATTTCTATCTCCATTAATGCCTTTGCAAAATCTAAATCCGGCAAGGTTTGTTATTCTTCCCAGAAGACATTAACTCTCAATGGTGTCAGCCAGAATAAAATTTCTTACTGAACAGCGCACCTATTATATTTATTACTTTGATAAAACGTACATGCTCTAATGCACTGTATAATATTTTACATTAAGTATTTTTTGTAAAATACCCCAACTGTGAATGTAAATGCCCTCACAAGGTCTCACACGATCTCAAAAAACCACGTGAAATAGAACAGGATGATTTTCAAGGCTACAATTTCATCAGAATGTACATTTGTTATAAAGGCATGAAGACCGAAGGTCCTTTATGTTCTGTCTTCACAATCCAGAGGTCCCTGAGCCATGTGAAGTAATTATTGGTTGAGAATGACCTCCTTTTAGTTGAGTTTGACACAGGGCATAACAGTGTGCCTCTAAAGAACACTTATTTAAGCAGACTGGGTTTGATTTGCATGCAACTTTAATCAACGCTGCAATTCTAGTGCCTCAAATGAACCCTGATACAGAAAGAAGGCTGCCTCAGAATCCCACTCCTGTCGATTTCTGCAGGGCTCTTGTCAGAATGTGAATTCAGGGGCTCAGTCGCCCCTGTGCTTGTGAGTACAGACATGTATGCAGGCGCGCGCACACACACACACACACACACACACACACACACACACACACACACACACACACACACACACACACACACACACACACACACACACACAAAGTGCTTGAGTCATGGCCTGTGATTTAGCTGCTTCCTATGAAATGCAGTGATGTGAGATGCATCTTTATGAGCAAACACGAATAATTGGGATATAAACAAGCTGTGCCCTGACATTTTAAAACCCAGTTGAACCTCAAATTTCTCTAAAGTTATAGATACTTCATATCGGAATCAGAATCACATTTATTGGCCAAGTATATGCGCAAACACATACGAGGAATTTGGTTGTTGATGGTGTCTCTCAAGCACAACACTGTAAAACACAACAATATGTAAATGACACAGTATACACACACACATATATATATGTGTGGAGATATGATCTGAATTTCAGGAGCGGGACCACTCCTCCTTCACGCCCCTCTGGCCTCTGCCTATAAAAGCCCCCCTTCTCCAATACCTGCTGTTCTCATTTTCATGCCCCCCCTTTTTTTCTATCTTCTCTTCTCCTGTCCTCTCCTCTCTTCCTTTCCTCCCTTTATTTCTCGTAGTACAGGGGGTTCTGCCTGGCCCGAGAGCCGTCACCAGTCCCCTTCAAGGCCTTCCCCAAACCGCAGCACTAATCACACTTCCTCATCCCTCTTGCTCATTGTTACCAAGGGAGTGGTCTTTCAAGTCCTGGGAGATGGTGGTAATCAGGAACTTGAAGATCTCCACAGTAGACACAGGGCTGTCTGATATGGTGAGGGAGAGCAGTGTTGAGGGATGTTTCCTGAAGTCCACTGTCATCTCTGCAGTCTTAAGCATGTTCAGCTGCAGGTTATGCTGACTGCACCAGAGTACCACCCGCTCAACTTCCTGCCGGTATGCAGACTCATCACCATCCTGAATGAGGCCAATGACGGTGGTGTCATCTGCAAACTTCAGGAGTTTAACAGCTGAGTTCTTGGAAGTGCAGTCATTGGTGTAGAGGGAGAGTAATAGTGGTGAGAGGACACATCCTTGAGGGGCACCAAAACTGAGGGACCGTGTTTCAGAGGTGATCTCCCCGAGCCTCACTTGCTGCTTCCTGTCTGTCAGGAAGCTTGTGATCCACTGAGATGTAGCTGGTGACACGCTGAGCTGGGAGAGTTTGGAGGAGAGGAGTTCAGGCACAATGGTATTAAAAGCCGAACTAAAGTCCACAAACAGGACCCTGGGTGGTCGAGATGTTGCAGGATGTAATGCAGTCCCATGTTCACTGCATCATCCACTGACCTGTTTGCCCGGTAGGTAAATTGCAGGGGGTCCAGCTGGTGGCCTGTAATGTCCTTCAGATGGGCTAACAGCAGGCGTTCAAAGGATTTCATGATCACAGACGTCAAGGCGACTGGTCTATAATCATTCAGTCCTATAAAGGTGGGTTTCTTGGGGACCGGGATAATGGTGGAGCATTTGAAGCAGGAAGGAACTTCACACAGATTCAGAGATCTATTGAAGATGCTGGTATAGATAGGAGCCAGCTGTTTAGCACATGTTTTGAGACAGGTGGGTGAAACACTGCCTGGTCCCGGGGCTTCTGTTTCTGAAACAGTCGGCTCTCATCCTGAATGTATATTCTTAGTTCCAGGTGGGAGGATAGGGGGGTGAGAGGGTTGGGTTAGGGGTGTGAGTCTATCCATCTCAAACCTGCAGGCCCTTCCACACTGATGCAGGGTCATTGGCTGAGAGCCGTTCTTTCAGCTTCTCTATAGAGCAGCTTTAGAAATGCACATGCAAACATAGCTGGTTTGAATATTTATACCCATTTGGATTCCCATGTGAGTCATATTGCTCACCAGAGACACCAAAAAACTCCAGTGTCCTAACTTCCTTTCCGCCAAAACTATTACCAAATTCAAATAGTGTGCTAAAGGTGTTGATCTTTTAGATTTCCTTTTTTTTCAAAGCAGCTCTTCTGCTTCCTTCAGAGTGAATTAATATGTGATCAAAAGGGGGAGAACAGAAGGGGGGGAAACACCTTGCTTCATTACTGAAGTCTTCTCAAACATCACAGTGAGGGATTTTTTTCATATATTTAAGCTGAGCAGATGCTCTTCCTAACTCCTGTACTTTCTGTTGTCTGGGTGAGTCTCGTCCTTACTTTCGCAGCAAGAAAAGAAGAACACAAGTTGGTGAAGCATGGGGGAAAAGAAGTTTAAAAAGATACATATATCATCATCTCCTTTCTGCTTTCAGTTTTTATTCATCTGTCCTTATTAAAATCGGTTCAGGTTTATGAGCTACTCAAAGGCACTCTGAAATGCAAATATATAGTGACTCAGCTTTAATGAACATGAATATTATTCACAGGTTGTCAAGATTCATTCAGGTGACCTGATATGCTAATATATTTTGGCTATGAAGTGATTCACACTGGACATGCAGTTCTTTTTTCTACATAGACTGTCAACAGATTTCACAGTGTAAAGAAAAGGTGTATTAATTACTGTATTAGATTATAGCTTAACAGCAACCATCAATTAAAGTTAAGAACTCTTTGAATTTGAGCACTGTTATTTATCTACATTACAACATCTGCTGCATTTGTATTTGACTAATGAATGATGTTAAAACCTGGGTCGAACTGATATTCTTGCACCAGCTGAGCTTTTTTTTTTCGAAAGTACAGGGAGTGCAGAATTATTAGGCAAATGAGTATTTTGTCCACATCATCCTCTTCATGCATGTTGTCTTACTCCAAGCTGTATAGGCTCCAAAGCCTACTACCAATTAAGCATATTAGGTGATGTGCATCTCTGTAATGAGAAGGGGTGTGGTCTAATGACATCAACACCCTATATCAGGTGTGCATAATTATTAGGCAACATGCTTTCCTTTGGCAAAATGGGTCAAAAGAAGGACTTGACAGGCTCAGAAAAGTCAAAAACAGTGAGATATCTTGCAGAGGGATGCAGCAGTCTCAAAATTGCAAAGCTTCTGAAACGTGATCATCGAACAATCAAGCGTTTCATTCAAAATAGTCAACAGGGTCGCAAGAAGCGTGTGGAAAAACCAAGGTGCAAAATAACTGCCCATGAACTGAGAAAAGTCAAGCGTGCAGCTGCCAAGATGCCACTTGCCACCAGTTTGGCCATATTTCAGAGCTGCAACATCACTGGAGTGCCCAAAAGCACAAGGTGTGCAATACTCAGAGACATGGCCAAGCTAAGAAAGGCTGAAAGACGACCACCACTGAACAAGACACACAAGCTGAAATGTCAAGACTGGGCCAAGAAATATCTCAAGACTGATTTTTCTAAGGTTTTATGGACTGATGAAATGAGAGTGAGTCTTGATGGGCCCGTGGCTGGATTGGTAAAGGGCAGAGAGCTCCAGTCCGACTCAGACGCCAGCAAGGTGGAGGTGGAGTACTGGTTTGGGCTGGTATCAGCAAAGATGAGCTTGTGGGGCCTTTTCGGGTTGAGGATGGAGTCAAGTTCAACTCCCAGTCCTACTGCCAGTTTCTGGAAGACACCTTCTTCAAGCAGTGGTACAGGAAGAAGTCTGCATCCTTCAAGAAAAACATGATTTTCATGCAGGACAATGCTCCATCACACGCGTCCAAGTACTCCACAGCGTGGCTGGCAAGAAAGGGTATAAAAGAAGAAAAACTAATGACATGGCCACCTTGTTCACCTGATCTGAACCCCATTGAGAACCTGTGGTCCATCATCAAATGTGAGATTTACAAGGAGGGAAAACAGTACACCTCTCTGAACAGTGTCTGGGAGGCTGTGGTTGCTGCTGCACGCAATGTTGATGGTGAACAGATCAAAACACTGACAGAATCCATGGATGGCAGGCTTTTGAGTGTCCTTGCAAAGAAAGGTGGCTATATTGGTCGCTGATTTGTTTTTGTTTTGTTTTTGAATGTCAGAAATGTATATTTGTGAATGTGGAGATGTTATATTTGTGTCACTGGTAAAAAATATATATATATAAATGGGTATATATTTGTTTTTTGTTAAGTTGCCTAATAATTATGCACAGTAATAGTCACCTGCACACACAGATATCCCCCTAAAATAGCTCAAACTAAAAACAATTCCGGATTCCCTGGTTCTCCTGAATCCATCTTTAACTGCCTCTGGCTCCTGGGTTGCGTTATTGCGACTTTTTAGGACAAAGACACATATAACTCTGTAACTTCTGTCGGTGCTGTGCTTTTTGGAAATCGAATTTCCCAGAGGAACCCACCCGAGGGATTAATAAAGTTCTATCTTATCTTATCTTATCTTATATACAGAGACACTCTCTCTCTGTCTCTCACACACACACACACACACACACACACACACACACACACACACACGCACGCACGCACGCACACACACACACACACACACACACACACACGCACGCACGCACGCACACACACACACAGACACACACACACACACACACACACACACACACACACACGCACGCACGCACACACACACACACACACACACACACACACACACACACACACACACACACACACACACACACACACACACACACACACACTGCAGGAAGACTGTTGATTTATGTACCCATGCATTTTCATATTTCTGTGTCCCACGTGCTGTATGTTTGTTTGTTTTTCTTACAGGTGCAGCAGTTGCCGATACATTGTGCATTTCTATTTGTACTCTATCCTTTTATTATATTTCCCTCTATTTCCTTCCTCCTTCCCTTTTTTCACTGCCTGTCCTGACTTAGACATTGTCATACTGTATACGACATACAATGTAATAACTGAAGTAACACAAATAGAAAAGAATAAATAAAACAGATACAAGAAACACCTGAACAAGAGGAGCATATAGAGAGTTTATCTTGGAAAAGCAAAATGTGTTTGACACAACAGCTCATTCAGATCATGATTCTGATTTCAAAATCTACAAGACAGGACAGGATTTAAAAAAATAAAAATTTAAAAAGCAATTTTTTTTTCTCCTGTGTGAAATTTTCAACTTCATTTGAATATATCACAATGCCATATCATATTGTAGTGTCTTAATCCCAATGTGGTCCCAGTGTTTTATGATTTTGATTTCTTGTGTAATATTAGGTGTTCTTAATTTTGTATTATGAGCCTTGTTGTTATATTTTAACTCTAGCTGCTTTTTACACTGTGGAATTTAATAGCCCCCTCTTAGTTTCCTCTTCTGTTAAGTTTTCGGGTCTGTGTTTCATTGGGATTGTTATTTGTTTTCCGTTTTCTTTGGTAGTGCTTTGGCTCTTGTGTTTTGTGTTTAGTTTTCATTCCCTCCTGGCTCATTGCCATTGACAAAGGGTCTATTAACTTACCTTTTTTGTTTATTCCTTTTTGTAGTCTCTTGCCACCTGAGGATCCTGTGATCTGTTTATGGACTGATTATTTTGCTCTTGTTCCTTACAAGAGCTGTAAGTAGTTTGTCCGCCCCT
Organism: Astatotilapia calliptera; assembly: GCF_964374335.1. Lineage (NCBI taxonomy): Eukaryota > Metazoa > Chordata > Actinopteri > Cichliformes > Cichlidae > Astatotilapia > Astatotilapia calliptera. The sequence goes on along the minus strand of NC_137435.1, from coordinate 23,274,509 downwards.
GATGTCTCTATTGAATTTTTTGAATGATTTTCACAAATCACATACAATTACATCACCTTAGTTAACAAACACGCAAATAAAATGAGTAGGAAAAATTTCACTTCTCTTCTGGCTCCTCCAGTATAATCAACCTGCCCAGATCTGCATGAGAGAGTGCTCTGAAGGCCAGTGTTTCTGGTGAGCATAGGTGTGTTTTTACACAGAAGATTTAGTGGTTGTATAATCCATAATTACGTTTCAGAAGTAAAAAGGTACCATTACAGAAGAAAAAAACAGACTTTTAGAGGCATGTGTTGCGTGCGTGCGTGCGTGCGTGTGTGTGTGTGTGTGTATGTGTGTATATATATATAACAATAGATCAGGCTTGTGTTCTCATGTTTTAGATAAATACTAAAGTGGACTTATCCCCTGCTTACCAAATTTTAAGATAAGGTAATAACCTCTGAGTCAGCTGTGTTTGTTGGCTGTGGACCACAAGCTAATAATTTCTGGATGTGAATTCACATGCTGACTTAAAAGGTCAATGGAAATACAGAAAGAATGCATTATTCACTCACCTTTTCCTTAGCGGGAAATCAGATCTGATCACAGCTGCCAGTGGGATGAAACTTGGATGAGCCACATTGTAAACAAATCATGCAAACAGTTAAAAAAAACAAAAGACTGCATAAGTTAAATGACCTACACCCCTGTCATCTACACAGAACTACAGATGTCTGAATTTGTGGAAAGCCCCAGTCACAACCTCGTGGGGATTTCTCTAGCAAAGAAACAGGGATACGTTATCTTACAAATATGAAATAAACATTAACACGCTGCATTTGACAAAACACACACAGACTAAGAGACAGAAAAACAGAGAGACATCTATTTGCCTCACAATTGGGGCGAAACCTATAAGTGTGTCTCTGCCCTCACAGAAACGTTCAGTCTCTTAACGTGCCTTTCATGCTTGTCATCGAATTGGAGAATGGTGTTACCATGACAACAGTGTCTGAGGCACAGCCTCTGGTGACAGCCTGTAGTGGGTCCTAACACACAAATACACACACACACACACACACACACACTCACAGAAAGCCGGAGTATGAGCAGGTGAAATATCTGCACATCAAAGGGAGCACACTGACCTGCCTACTGCTGTTTTTAAGCACCAATAAATTTCCCGCTGATCTCTTTCTACAGGTGGGCGAGAAGGGAGCGACTTCAAATGCCTTCTGAAAGCAACAAGAGGTGAAACCGTGTGAGGCCCAACAATAACGTCATTTTCTTCCAGCAGAAACACACAATAGAGCTTAATAATGGCATTCCTGAATGGGCCTAAAAGGTCCAAAGTGATACTTTTCTTTTCCAATTTAAGCACTTTGAAATGTCCTTTTACATTTTTTTCTATCTAACTGATTAATTTTTTTAAATCCACAGCATTTACACACATGTCAAAACCCAATTCCTCTGATGCCCTGTTTGTTATAAAGTGGCATAGCTCTAAATAGTGTGTGCAATTTAAATGACAAGGACTCCATTTAGTTGTGAAAATGAATAATCAGCTGTGGAATAAAATATACACTCTTAGAGGCTGTTTGTCTCCTGAGCTGCACAGAATTCAAAGCAAGAATTCCACCAGAAATTGTCTCAGGCATGGCAATGCTGGGGCGGCTAATGGAGCTCACATACTATACCCTATACTGTGCATGTCCGTGTCAGAACTGCTGTTTGGCAAAGGCGTAGGTGAGGCTCTCGCTGCTTCAGACTTAAATCACACACGGGCAAGAAACACTTTCAGCCCAAGTGAATAACTTAGCCTACCCAAATTAGGAACACACAGTACTCCTTGTATCTGACAATTTATAGAGTAATACTTTTTCTTTTGTTGTCTGTTCAGCCACTTAACACTGACCTATGATCATTCAAACATAAAAAGGTACCTATCTCAAGGCATGAACCAGTGTTGTGTTTACACAGAACAGACAACTTAGTAAAGAGCCAATTTTAAATTGGATCTGTAGGCAATTTGTTGGCAGCCTATCACAAACCACATCATTTGTTTCTGTTTCCCTGTGTGAATATGCAAAATAGGATGTTTAGACAGTTTGACTGACATAAAATAGCATTTTTGTACCAACAAGGTGATTCCCAGAGGAATATTAGCTATGAACTTGGCATATCTCAAATAATGTATAATGTAGCAGAGGATAAAAGAAAAGTGATTGATGAGTATCTGAAAGTTGTGTCCTTAAGAAAGAGGAAAAAAATCAGCAAAGACCAAACACAGGACCTACAAGGTGGATCTGACATTTCAGTTAACCCAACTACTGTTCACTGAAAGCCTCGTCAGAAATGGTTTTAGTTGCTGTCAAGAAGGCATTCTTTATGGCAGTCCAAACAATTCAAAACACCAGCCATCCTGGCAATCTGTGATAACCAGACAACATTGCACGCTGTTCAGGGGCTGCTGCACATAGGAGTGGGTCACGCTCACTATCCAGTCCAGTAGCACGTGCTGTGTCACTTGGTTGCCTATGAAGCATAAACATAAAGATAGTGAAGGATTTAATTGTGTCACTACATCTCTGTTTAATTTCATGATTCATTTAACTCGTAGCCTTAAATTTTAATCAATGGCCACAAGTGAGTGAGATTTGTTTTCATCATGAAAACATTTGGATATATGTTGGATATATGTGTCAAATAATATTACCAAAGTAATACATTTGTATGGAAATAGGAGGATCTCTGCCAATCAGTACCTTTAAAAAAAGCTGTCTCAAAAAGCTTTTCCTTGGAGCCAATTTTCTTTTTCAAGATTGTGTACTGCCAGAACATCATGTTTTTACATTTAGTAGCTTTCACGTTGTCAGTACCACCAATGTTCATCATTTCAGCCATTTTGTGCAAAAATGAATTAAATTTTTACCTCAAGCTAAGTTAATCATATCAAGTATTATGGCATTGGGCAATGGCAGGGTTATAAGGGCAAAAACTAAGATTTTGGTGCTTTCAATCCAAAGTCTTTGGACAGCACATGCAACGTTCTTTAAAAACACATTAAAGACATTAATCTAATTCGACTAATTTTGACAACAAATTAGTGGAAACCTGAGATAGATTTCTTTTACAGAGGTGGATGGTAGTTGCACTTTAATTGCTGCATGAGATGCTTTTATTACAAAGAGAAATTATAATTAAAGAGTTGTTATATTTAAATATAACAACTCTTTAATTATAATTTCTGATTTGGGCAACTGACAACTGTTGGCAGAATTCAAAATCTGTGAATGCAGCCTATAAGCAATTTTATAATTATAAGCAAGGGAAACAAAGAGAAATTGCACTGACTATCTGTGGCAAAGGCACATAACCAATGCATTTGGGAAAAAACAAAAACAAAAAAAACAATAAAACATTATCAGTCATGGACAGTAATGCCTTTTTCAGTAACGAGTAATCTAACTAATTACATTTCAATCGTTACAACGCCGTTACCGTGCATAGCGGTGCATATCGCAAATTAGCTCGCATAGTTGTGCCGCATCTTAATGACAGTATCTTAGCTAACAATCCCAACTACCAGATTCAACTTGTAATTGGCTAAAAATAACTTAACCTACTGGTGAGAGGGACGTTGCTAGCTGGCAGTTTTTTCAAGTGATGTTGAAATTTCCACATTCCAACACTTCAAATGCTTCAGGAGCTGTCCGCTCAGCGCAGCACCAGCATCCGAAGACTCGAGACAGAATGTGTTTTTGGGACTTTGGACCAATGTTTATTTTTTCTAATCAAATCAAAAAGCTTTAATGAGCAGCTGGGTTTGTCTCGCATTAACTGATTGGACACAGAGGACATCGACATGCAGCTGATTGAACTGAAAAGCTCGACTCTGTGGGGGTCAAAGTTTGCAGAACTACGAACGCAGCTAGAATCCACAGCTGTGCGTGTTCATGGAGCTTGAATTTTCACCAGCTGGCCATCACTACCTGACAAGTTTAACTGTCTTCAGAACATTGTAGAGGCCTTATTGACAGTATTTGGCTCCACATATCTGTGTGAGCAGATTTTCTCTCACACGAAGAGTGTCCTCGGGTAGCCGTCTGAATGCTGGACACTCAGAGACATGTGTGTCTGAGTGGGAGACCAGAGATCACATTAACATGTGTATCCCTGTATTAACAAACATGCCATACTGACCCAGTTTATTTTTCTTATCATTGTTGTGAGGAGACCATAAATAGCATTTGCATTTTCTGTTGTTCATTTGCTGTTATAGAGTTCTTGTTATGGATAGAAAGTGTCTTTTTGTTTCAAAATAGCTGATAACTATTCGCTGATAGCTGCCAACATCTGCAAACAAATATAATTCTATGAAGTTGTTCTATATAGTGTGTAACTGTTAATATAGAGCGTTATTAAATTTATTGCTAATGCAATCATATGGCACACTGACTTCTGAGGAAATTTTAAATGGCACTCATCATCAGAAAGGTTGTCGACCCCTGGTCTAAGGCCAGCGCTAGCAAGCACTCTCTGCTTATGACCAAAAAAACAAAAAACAAAAAATCAGCCTTTTCGTGTTGGTGGAAAAATGTACCATGTTGACCAATCAAAAGTGATATGGCAACATGACATTTGGTTGTTTAGGAAGAGGGGGAAGTTTAGGAGTGACAGCGAGAGAGAGAAAGAGAGAGAGAAAGACAGCAGAAAAAGAGAGAGAGCGAGTTTTGAGATGTGAGAGATTTGTGACGTTTATCGTGTTTGGAGTGTGTAGTTAATGTGCTGTCTTGTGTAGTTAATGTGTAGTGTTGTGGATAGTTTTGTGTTGTGTTTCAGAACAATGAGGCGACTGCTGTCTCCAGGTAGAAAACAGGAGTGATACACCTGCTGCTGTCAGACCTGCAGGTATCAGGCTGTGATGTTTTCCTTTATAGTGGACAGAAATTTTTGAAGTGGCACAAATAATTTGTGTGGCATCTTATTGAATGCAGAACAGCTGATTGTTCTGTAAATAGTTTGAAATGGTTATTTTAAAAAGGGTAAAAGGTAAATGGCTGCAAATAACTTTGTTGTTTGCAAAACTTGTGCATATGATTTTAAAATTGACAATTTATATTTGCATTTAAAGTTATGAAATAGGATTCATTAAACATGTTTGTGGTTGTTACAGTAAAAAATATAACTTTTTTTACTTGAATTTTTTTTTTTTGCCTGATTTTAGATCAATTGTGTTAATACAGTACGTCAAAATGAAAACATAACTGTAAATTCAGACACGTGAGGTTGTGCTGAAAACAATGATGCCAAAAAAGGCAAAGTAAATAGTTTTTAAAGGTGAAATGCAGAGGAAACATCAAAAGTAGTTAAAAATGGCCAATTATACCCTGGACCCCAGAGGGTAAAAAATTTTTTTTTAAGTAACGCAATAGTTACTTTTCAAGTAATTAATTACTTTTAGACTCTGTAACTCAGTTACTAACTCAGTTACTTTTTTAAAAGAATTAACTAGTAACTATAATTAATTACTTTTTCAAAGTAATTTGCCCAACACTGGTCATGGATTGGTCTCCCCAGAACCCAGACCTCAACATTTTTGGAGCAGTATGGGATCATCCCGAGAGAGAAGAGAACAAAAGGCACCAAACAACCAAAACAGAGCTTTGACTGTCCTTAGAGAAGCACGGAGAACTATTCCTAAAGAATAGTTCATAACTTAATGACATTATAAGAAAGCTTGTCTAAAACAGTTCACAATGTGTTAACATATCAGATACCGACTTTCAAGATTCGTAAAACTGTACTAACTGTGTTCTTTATTTCCACATGTGATTGCCGATTTGGATAAATTGCTGAACTATTTTTCCCATTTTCCTCGCAAAGGATGAAGATATGAAGGGTGGCTCAAGATTTTTACACAGTAGTCTAAGAGGATAGATATTAACTGTTTATCTCGTCCATTTTTTCTCCATGTTTTTAATTCTTTTGTGCAAGCAACGTTTTCAGATTGTTTTTATGTTTAAATAGCAACTAAAGGTGATATTAGACTTATCACATATAAAAATGTCTAAAATACCAAACGGTCCAAATGATTAATTGTCATTGGCAGCACAACAGCAAGCTATGATGCAACTCAAATATTTATTTAAGCTCTTTTCTAAGATGTAAAAATAACCGTGATGATCTTTTGCTGAGCATATTTTGAAAGCCTTATTTTGAAGAGGATAGAATTTTATTTTTTTTTCAATAAATTTATTTAAAAAATATTAAATATCTTACTTTTGAAATATATTTCTAGGATTAGGCAATCTCGCTGAGGTTTGCACTCTCTAAGCCCTTTTTTGACTTATAATCTTCTTAGATATCACTCTTGACTCAAAAACACTCTATTTCCCCAGAGCAACTTTGCTTTTGAAGAATGCAAATTAGTTACTTGTAAACAGAGCGACCAAGAGAGGAAATATGAGCTACAGTCAGAGCTGTGTGGTGCAGAAAACTGAGAAATTCACCACCACCAGACTTCGGAAGCTTTTATTTTAATTGCCCAACAGCATAATATCTTGACTTTTACTAACAAAAGCCATTTTCCCTCTTGTGCATGCTGTAGCATAGCCTATCAGGAGGTGACAATGAACTCTTTAGTTGTTGGTGATTTAATCTTTTTTTCCATTTATATGCTAAGTCTGGCGCAAAATGGTTTTGTGCCACCATCATCTTCTATGATCTTAATCTTTCTGACACTAAATGGAAATTCACTGTGCATGTCCCTGAACTGTCTGCACTGCTCATATTCCAACCACAGTAAGTAGGCAAGTGGTCAGGACCTGTGTGGCATGAGGCTTCTTCTCATAGGAGTCCCAGAGAAAGTGTTTAAGTCACTCTGGAGTCTTAGTAGTAAGACTTCAGAGTGTGGTATGAAAGAGGATTGTTTCTGACAAGGACCATGAGGGTCTGAATATTATTACAGTCCTGAGGGATGCAGAGAAAATAGAACAGAAGGACAAATGAGGCTGTAGTAACTCACCACCAAGAGGATACGAATGCTTGGGCTTCGGGACAAAACAGTAATACAAGACAAGACAACTGTCTAAGGACAAACTATGGTACCTAGAAAAAAACACCCAAGGCTGCAAAACTTGACATAAAATTGCTGCTTGTTTTGGACCATAACCTTTTATTTCTTTTTGTACTTTCAAGTTTGTTGTAGTATAGAGGAAATACGTAGAATATAAAAGGTAAATATTAATTTAATATAATAATATAATCATATACAATTGTGTCAGCCACACATTACACAGGTCACACAGGTGCCATGTGAGGTGAATAGCCTTGGCTATCTCATTCCAAAGCAAGACTTTTCTGGGAATCCTTGGGGCTCGGCATTGAAGCAGATGCTATTTTAATACATACCACCCAGTTTAGGGTAGGCCAACATCATAGTCCTTCAAGTTCATATGCGTGTGAAGACAGACAAGAAAATACTTCAAGCATGCATAGTGGATAGTCAGGGTGCTAACTAAAATTAAGCTCTCGGGTGCTGTGGCTTATTGGGTCATAATGATATTCTCCTATTATTCTCAGGGCACCCAGAAAAACTACACTGAAAGTATTTTTGGAGGATGGAAGTGGCTTAGAGGAGGCTTGGTCCATCATTAGCTGCTGCACGCTAACTCTTCAAACCTTAATGAAATATTCAGTGTTGTGCTGGAATGTCTGCAGCTGTACCCGGCTTCAACAAGATTACCATCATTTATTAAGACACAACAATGGGCGAGGCAGAGGAAGTAAAAGCCCATACAACCCCCTTAGGTATTTATGAGAACTCTAATCTATCAAAGAAGACATTTTTGTTAAGACAAGACTCATGTAGATGTGCCCTTTCTTGATTCATCCGTCATTTGCCGTGCTTGTGCTTTGGCTTTACAAGCTGTAGATTCAGTCCACTGAACTTTTGTTCCATGGGGAGAAGATGCTTTTCATTATGCACCGGTGAACAACACTAAAAGGAAAGTTTTCATTTCATTTGAAAGATGAAAGTGTGCTCTATGTCCCTCAAGGTTGCTCTGGCTCTTTAAATGTCAAATGATTACTGCAGTTCTTAACAATTCATTTTTTCTGTTCTTAAATTTTAAAAGTTCACTGTCCTTTGATTCAGCATCCCAGAACATTCACACCTCATTGACTCGATGTGTTGCTGATTGAAAATCTTGCAGTGACATAGGTTATCAGCAGATTTCTATGTTGGCAGATCATCAATACACACTTCACTGCCTTTTTTCCCTTCTAATAAAACAATCAATTTGCTTTTGTTTGAAGGGGCATGCATGGTTGAGGATTATCATGCTTGATTTCTTCTCTTGGTAGGCAGAGTGCAAATAATGAATAACAGTGATAATAATACATTTTAGATCGCTTAAGGCATCAATATACTCTCCATCTTTAATGTGAGGAAATTTAATCTAAACACTTGCTGGCTGGAATAGGAGCATGAATATATTTATGATGATCTTGTCAATTACGTAAATGAAGGCACAATGCTGATATTGACCTCTTGGCATTGTCTTACAACAATGACTGCACTGTTATTATACTCATATATATATATATATATATATATATATATATATATATATATATATATATATATATATATAATATGCAGAACAGAGTGATAACAGAAGCAGACTCGCAAAGACACAAAGTCATGAGGCTTAGGGTGTTTGTAAAGCCGGCATGTGTATGCAGACTTGAAGAGGATATTGGACTACAGCTGCTCAGCGTGTATGGCCTTGATTGAGTGGCTATTACTTTGACAGCAGAAAGCAATATCAAGATAAAAAAAAACGTTGATTAAGAGAAAAAAAACATGTTTCCTTTAGCTCATCTATATGATGAGCCGTGGGATCATTCTGATTTCACCTGCCATAACCTTGACTGTGGAAACTGCTTTTACAGCAGATGTGTAGATGGATGGATTCTGTGGACCCGGTATGGGCTTTGGATGATGGAAATTTATACTTATGTTCTAAAAAATGAATACATATATAAATAAATATCAGTTTTGTCATTTCACAGTGCCTGTTATTTAACTAACTAACTTGTGTTTTGTTTTTATATAGATTTTACAAAGCTTTGAGTTGCAGATGAAGAACAAAATCAGAAAATAAATATTTTACTTTTTACTATATACTGTCTGAAAGAGATGCAGACTAAAAAACGACTTTACCAGTTACAGCAGCATTCTTGTGAGAATTATTCAACAAGAACAAATATGCCAAAAGCTATGAAAAGGACATTTATTTCCATAAAAATTATGCGGTACTTTGCCCTCTCTTTTTATCCATTATGAGTACATCATATGCAACTTTGCTTAGATGATAAATGAAGGTTGCATATGAAGGTATTTGATATGCACAGAAATGTATTTAGATATAAAATATGTGTTCAATATAAAACCAACCATGTGCGCTGGTATTATGCCTGAATTGGGCTATTCGGGCATTTCAACATTCTTGCTTTTGAGCAGGGTCGAGTCACACTTTTGTTGATGTCACAGGAAAATTCTTGCAAGTTAAAATTCTCCATACCAAACATATGATACAGCTAAACTTTATATGCAAGCCAAATAATGCACTGCAGGATAATGAAGAGTGAGTGCTATTTAGCCACATTTGAAAACAACATTAGCTCAAAATTCACATTGAAAATTAACTGAAAATTTTATTTCGTTATTGTTTGTTTTTAGGTCAAATAACCTACAATACAGTGCACATCAGGAAAGCATTTAATATAACACTATATGTAAATGTGTAATTTCTAGACAGTTCAATACTTTAGTGAAACACCTCAAATCAAAGCTAAAAGTCTGCAATTCACTCAAATTATGATTGATTTTAAATCCATCGGGGTGGTGTACAGGCTTAAAAACATATGGACTTAACTCCATTTGTGAAAATAGTTATTTTATTTGCTGTGCATTAATATGTCACTTCACAAAGTCAAATAAGAAAACTGAAAATCTGAACATGAACCTAGCTTGAATGTGCCCCTCAGAGTCTGAGGTGATCAAAGCTTTACAGCGTGGTTTAGATCTTTATCTTTACATCATTTACACCCTTTTCAATTTTAATGTGCCATTTTGTTTTCATGCAAAGTTAATGAAAACTTTGCATGAAAAGAGATCAGAAGACATCTCTGCTGATCTACTGGAATTTTCCCACACAACCGTCTCTTGAGTTTCCTGTGAATGGTACGAAAAAGAGGAAATAACCGTTGAGTGGCAGTTCTCTAGGTGAAAAGGCCTTGCTGATGTCAGTTTCCTGTTCTTAGCTGACAGGATAGCACCTGGTGTGGCTTTCTGTTGCTGTAGGCTGCTGTAACTTAGGATCAGCCAAATTGGAAAAATCTGAAAAAGTGTTACCTGAAACAGAAGGTGGTGTAATCGTGTGGATGACATTTTATGGCCATACTTTGGGTCACTTAGTACCAAATGAGCATTGTCTAAAGGCCACATCCTGAGTATTGCTGCTGATCATGGCTGAGTCCATAAGGATAACACAACATGTCACAAAGCTCAAATAATCTGACACTGAGTTAACTGTACGATTATTCCACCTCAAATCATCATGTCTTCGATTTACATGCTGTAAAACTGTTATGGTACAGTTTGATCATACATACATATATAGTTTTCAAGATATTTTGAAAAATACTCAGTCGATCCACTTTCAAACCATTTTGTTGCACATTGAAAAAGACAGCTAGTCACAATTTCTGAATAGTTGAATTTTAGAAAACTGTGAAATGAAATACACAATGTTTTATAAATGAAATTCTTAGTCACAAAAATGATGAAATTGACATTCTCTCTCTCCCTCTGTATACAGTGGGGCAAAAAAGTATTTAGTCAGCCACCGATTGTGCAAGTTCCCCCACTTAAAATGATGACAGAGGTCAGTAATTTGCACCAGAGGTACACTTCAACTGTGAGAGACAGAATGTGAAAAAAAAAATCCATGAATCCACATGGTAGGATTTGTAAAGAATTTATTCGTAAATCAGGGTGGAAAATAAGTATTAATATTGTTAATGTGTTTTAACTGCATAGAAGAAAGAGGTCAGGAAATTATAGATTTTTATTTGCTGTTATTGTTCAGCAAATAACATGATAATGACTGAAATAGAATCAATTAAAGTTTGAATTTGCAATGTCAGTCGTTTTAGACTTTAATCAGTTAGATATCTAGCTAATTAATATTGTTGCATTAGATGAATCAGATGAAAATTATATTTGTGTAATCCAAAGGCTTTGTGAGTGAACTATAAGTGCAGTTTAAATAAGTGGTTTCTATATAACTGGATAATCTGCAGTAGTGTAATAAAGTTTAAAGTAAGACAGGGATTTGGCCAGCTATAGGTTAGGGGTAGCACTAATCATTAAGCTGATGATGACCTTAAGTAGTGCTTGCCAGATTTTCACTTTCAGGTGTTAGCAGCCACAATATGATGGTTTGTGTAACATGTGCTAACATGTCACTGACAGCACTCACCTTAACCCACAGAGAACATTAAAGGTCAGATGCACAGCGGCAGTGCAGGTCAGCTGATCAGTTCGACCTGTAAAAGACTAGACTCCACTAGAACTCAGTGTGCCAATCAAGTTTGAGAGTTCTTCTGAGGTGAGCCATTTTTTCCTCACTGCTAGAGTGCTAGACTGGATCTCAGGGGTTTCCCCACTTGCCAAATCCCATTTTAACCTTTGATTAAACTATATAATAAAATAATTGGAGGCCCCTTTTTATACACCACTGTAATTTTAAGCTCCACTTTATGCATCAAAATGACAGTTTTTTCTGATTAGTCCACTGTAAACCCATTACTCTAAATAATGCTTTTTCTGTGTTTGGTAAACACTGAAAAATTCTCCAGTCCTGAAGCTGAAACTCCTTCCTCAGCATGTTTATGAAACTAGCTGTGATACGTTTCTCCCTTGACTGCTTTGTCTTATTGGAATCAATGGGAGACCAAGTGGTTCACTCACTCCATTAATTTGATATCATGGAACTGCCACTTTGTGCAAACCCTAAAGTAAAATATATAAGACAACCCTGCACTTGTTTAGCGGTGGCCATAGGAGACCAACATCTATACTAATCCACAGTGGGAGGAAGGTACAGTGTGTTTTTATTTCTGAATTAAGTAAGACTTCAAATGGGCAAATCGATGCGCTTCACCGCCTCCAGCTAGAAGAAAAACAGGAACAGTGGCCTGAGTGGCATCATGGGTTAAAGCCATGTACATAAACAGGTCAATAAGAAATTTGAGATGAGGTTTTATCATTAAAACCACCACAGACAGACTGCAAGACAGTGTCCGTTCTCTTGTGCTGCACTTCATTCTAAAGGCATTTGCTTTGTTTTGGAGTTTTTCTGAAAATATATTCAGTTATGCTGAAAAGAACAAAAGCCTCAAGGCAGTAACTCACTTAAGTGCTGCATTCATTTTGAATGGACGGGGCATAAACCTGAGCAGTCTGATTTGCAAAGTAAAGACTTTTTTATATCTTCAGTGAGAATGCATTGGACCTTTAAAGAGTTTAAGATTTTATTATCTATATTAATATAATGCAGACTCTGCAGTATCAGTGGATTTCTGGTTACAAAAAGAAAGAAAAAAGAAAAAGAAAGAAAAGGCTGACCTTGCTCCTCACTTATCACATACTTAAATTAATGCTGTGTGATTAATGCTGTGAACAAGTGTATTGAAATTAAAACTGCGATTTTGTTTTATTTCATATTTAACACTGCTTCACTATAAAAAATAATTTGCAAAGTAATCGAGGAAAAACAAAAGTGACCGAACAATAAAACCAGCTGACCATCAAATGTGAATTACAGCCTTAAGCTCAAAGTAGAGGTGCATCAATAACTGCCACAGGGTCAGAGTCATCCATCTGCCTGTTTTATCCCTCTCACCATCATCAGTTCATTACCAAACATACAGCAAGTCAATAATGTCAGAGAAACATTCTGCTGTCTATTATCAGTGATCCTTATGAAAAATCTTCAGTATGTGTTTTTCAGAGAGCTGTCTGTGTTCTGATGAGCAGCTATTTGAGCACATACTGAACCCCAGTCAAAATCACTCCGTTGCAAGGACACCGATTCATTGTTCACCTATGTTAGAGTGAACGCCAAGAGAACGAAACATAAAAGAAAATGTTCCACTTCTGCTCTTACATTTCGCTTAGTGAAGGCAAATTACCACAAGGTTTTATACGCCTTGTATAAATATGCGCTAAACTTTATCAAGCATGTTTATCAGGGAGCTACATCAACATTGACTTTTTTTATGCTGTGCAGATCCAGATTTCTTTAGAATTACACAAAAAATTATTCACTTTGATGCAGGTTGCAGTTTCTAGTTCATGTATTTTTAGATTTTTAGATTTTGTTTATGTGAACAACTTATAGTATACAACAAAATGATTGGGTGTGGATCAAAAGTTAGTGATGGTGATCTTTGCTTATATAGCTTACCAGGGCTCCTCTTGGAAACACCCAGAACCTATTCTAACTGTTGTCAAACAACTTCTTTATTGATACATGTTGAAGTGTCAAGACTCGTCTTAATGGGGGAAAGAATAAAAAAAAAACTTGGATATTTCACTGGAAAAAGAAGGGATTACTAATCATTTATGCTAAAGACTAAACATGAATATGCTTGCCCACTGACTCCTAAGCAGCATGTCAGCTGTAACAGCGCAAGAGATACTGAATATGAAACTCGGGGCCGATCTGCCAAACACTGAGCTCTAATTGCTGGTTCCATTTCATTTGTTCTGTCCTGGAAAAAAGTCACATCAGGCTCGTATGTATAATTAAATCATTTTTGTTGTCATTTGTGTACTCTAATGTGAAATAGCTACAATAAGACAATCATTATTATGGGCTTTGAGCAGGAAGCAAGTGCTCTAGAGGTTAGCTTTTCAACAGCTGCTCCAAAAGCAAAAAAAGAGTTGATTGAAAAAAGAGAATTTACATTTCAGATTATTTGTTTTGTAACTTAACTGTGAAGGCAACTTTTTTTTTTAAAATCTGCCTTTATTTTATCATGTTGATCAACATCCCCACAGACTATGTATTAATTCCCCACAGTACAGGATAGACCATCGTTTGCTTTGATTATTATTTTCTCATTCATACAAACGGCTTAGCTGTTCCTCTGCATATATGGGCCCATCACCGTGCAGCTGTGGTTTCCTGCATGTGTAATACATGCTGGATTTCCTCCTCTCTGTCAGAATGACAACCCTTCAGTTTGAATTTGTTTTGAGTAAGAGGATGAAGTCACAGGGAGCCACATTCACATGCCGAGTAACGTTAAGTGAAAATTGTGTTGGTGCACAAGTGCGAGTGGTAAGATGAACATAGCAGGCACTCCGCAACACAGTGCCCAACAGGGAGATGACTCAGATTTTTGGCAAGAAACTTTTTGATTATGAATGGCATTTAATGACTTCATTGCATGGGGATCCATGGCTGAGCAGCCATTGTGTCATATCATGGGGGGTTTACTTTAACAACACCACTTCTTGTTTTGTACTGGGCTTGGTACTTTTTATTTCACCTTTTTCACTCACAGATTCAAGCATCTTCCAAGCTCTTGCCCTACAGAGACAATGAGAGGAAAATGTCAAATAATAATTTTCTTTTTATTTAACACATGGAACAGATGTTACATAAAGTATTACGTTTTCAGAATCAGAATCAGAATCGTGTTTATTGGCCAAGTATATGTGCAGACACATACAGGGAATTTGGTTCCGGTAGATGGTGGCTCTCAAGCACAGCAATGTAAATCACACACACACACACACACACACACACACACACACACACACACACACACACACACACACACACACACACACACACACACACACACACGTGTCTATATACACAGATTACACATGCATACACATACATACACAAAGCTTTGTAAACCAACTATAAATAACTAATCTAAACTTATATACATAAAATACAGAAATGAATGAGGTGGAATGAATACTACAGAATGTACATAAGGTGCAGTTGCAGTCTGGCAGTGTGACAGGTCAACTGTTTAGGAGGGAGATGGCGAGGGGAAAGAAACTGTTCCTGTGTCGGGTGGTCCTGGTCTGCAGGCTTCTGTACCGTCTGTAGGTTTCCTTCTAATGGAGCCTTAGCTTGACGCTCCGCTTGGTCCCTCTTTCCTTATCCACAAAAAACAAAAAACGAAACCGCAGTCCTTGATAGCTTCTCAATATTTACTTCAAAAGTCCAAACAGGTACACAGCAACAGAATTCCAAATTACAAAAACTTATAAAGGTCAATTCAAAATGGATGAAGAGAGATTGCGAGGTCAAAAAACCATATGGCTCCACTCTCCTCTCGCCCAACTTCCTGTTTTCTGCACTATCAAAATAAAAGCATACATTTCAAATTAAACTGCATGTAGGCTTCTACATTACCGGCCCCTAATTGTTATCAATGTCTTTGAAACAATTACTACAAAATCTTTAACTTAAATGAAAAGATCTATGGCTACATCACTTAACTGAACTTCAACTATCTTAAAAGAATCTTCTTTCACTTTCCTCCCCTCAGAGGAAACTAGTTCTTGATTTTCGAAGAGTGCATCAATTATCTTCAGCTTCTTGCAAAAGGCACAGCTTTGTAACTGGTCGACAAAGCTCATTGGTCTTGGTCTTTACTTTCACCTGACGCACCAGACCTTTCTGGTCTGGAAAGGTCTCTACGATTCTTCCTAGTGGCCATGAATTTCTGGGTGCTGTGTCATCTACGATCAGCACAACGTCACCAACATGGAAATTTCTCTTAGGTGTAGTCCATCGTTGACGCTCTTGGAGCTGCATGAGGTATTCCTTGCACCAGCGTTTCCAAAAAATGTCTGCAAGATATTGGATTTGTCTCCACCTGCGATTTACATACTGGGCATCCTTGTTGAAGATTCCTGGGGGTAATTCTGGCTTAACCTTCAGCAACAGGAGATGGTTGGGTGTTAAAGCCTCCAGGTCATTGGGATCTGAAGATTCCTTTGTAATAGGCCTGCTGTTTATAATAGCCTCAGCTTCACACAGCAAGGTGTGGAGACCTTCTTCATCCAACAGTTGTTCTTTTACTGTGACGTTCAAAATTTTTCTCACTGAGCGGATGAGTCTCTCCCAGCTTCCTCCATGGTGAGATCCTGCTGGTGGATTAAAATGCCATTGGATCCCCCTTTGCTGCAATGATTTTATGATCATACTGGAGTTCCATTCTTTAATTGCTTTCTTTAACTCACTGTTAGCTGATCGGAAGTTGGTTCCATTATCCGAGTACATCTCTTTAACTTGTCCTCTTCTGGCAAGGAATCTTCTGATGGCGTTGAGACACGCATCAGTGTCAAGTGAAGATGCAACCTCCAGATGTACAGCTCGTGTGGTAAGACATGTGAAAATGACACCATATCTTTTTACTTGACTTCTTCCCCTTTTTACCAGGAATGGACCAAAGTAGTCAACACCTACTTTGGTGAACGGAGGGTCATCAGGCAGGATCCTGCATTTTGGTAAATCTGCCATTATTTGTTTGCCAGTACTTCCATGTAGCCTTTTACAGGTGACACATTTTGACAAGAACCTTCTAATGGCTCCATTTGCTCCAGGGATCCAAAATTTTTGACGCAGATGAGCCAACATGTGATTCCGTCCGGCGTGAGCTGTAACATCATGGGTATGTCTTAACACAAGCTGTGTGATATGTGACTCCTTTGGCAAGATGACTTGCTGCTTAGCATCATCTGGCATCGCTGCTCGACTCAACCTTCCTCCAACTCTTATGACTCCATCTTGCAGTACTGGAGTCAACTTGTAGAGAGAGCCTTTTTTCTTCACCCTTTGATGTTCTTTCAGCATTGCCAAGTCCTGTTCAAAACTTTGCTTCTGACAGTACTTCACAATTTCCATTTCTGCTTTAGACAAATCATCACAGGTTAGATTTTTTCCCTTGAAAGCTTTCTTGAATTGGCTCATCCTGATTTCCTCACTCATTGTGCTTGCTTCCTTTCTCTTTGCTATTAATTCCTTAAGCAAACTCTTCAGTTTCATGAACCAGGCTACAGCACGCTTTAGCTTTGTCCAAGATGAGTAGTGATTCATCAGCTGGTCTACTGCGTCTTTGAGCCCTTGCATCTGAATGACATGTGTCTGAGCTTCTCTTTTGACCTCTAAGTCATCAAAATCCAGCATTCTGGGATCTGGATTCTTCGGCCACTGATCTTCTGAGCAGAATAGGAAACTTGGTCCCGAAAGCCAATCGCCACATTTTAAGAATGCTGCAACAGTCTGTCCTCTAGAGACATGATCTGCTGGATTCAAAGTGGTATTGACATATCTCCACTGCCGAATGTGAGAATGGCTCAAGATTACTGAGATCCTATTAGAAACAAAGGTCTTGAATCTTGTGCCTTCACTATTCAAGTACTTTAGCACAGCCGTGCTATCTGTCCAAAAAACAGATTCATGCAGTTCTACTTCTAGTTCCTTCTTTAGAAGTTTATCCATCTTCACTGCAACTGTTGCGGCAATCAGTTCCATTCGTGGGATGGTTGGACACTTCAAAGGTGCAACCCTTGCCTTTGCCATTACCAAGGTGGACTGAGTCTCGCCACTTGCATTGCGCAGCAACAGGTAGCTTGCTGTGCCATAAGCGTCTTTGCTTGCGTCAGCGAAATGATGCAACTGCGCAAAGACTGGTGCACCAAACTGCTTTGACTTGATGCTCCTGTCAACTCCAAAGTCGTCAAGCCTTTGCAAATCTGCAACCCACTTATTCCAGCTCTTAATGACGTCCTCCGGTAGGTATTCATCCCAGCCGTATTTCCTCCGACATAAATCGTGCAAGATTTTTTTCGCACACAGAATCACCGGAGCAACAAATCCCAGTGGATCAAAGATGGAGCTGAGAAGGGAAAGCAGTCCTCTTCTAGTGTTCGGTCTGTTTTTAAGGTTGATCTTGAACTTGAACTGATCTGATTCAGCACACCACTGAATTCCCAATGCTCTTTCCATTGGCAAATTACTCTCGTCCGGATTCAGAACTTTAAATCCTTGTGCTCTTTCTTCATCAGGAATTGAGTTGAGCAACTTTCTGCTGTTGCTTGACCATTTTGTTAGTCGAAATCCGCCTTTTGCCAACATGTTCCTCAAGTCAGAACACAGGGTGATTGCTGCATCTTCCTCTGCAATTGACTTAAGACAGTCGTCCACGTAAAAATTTTTCTTGACTGTCCTTGCAGCTTCTTGACCAAATTCCCTTTCGAAATCAGTAGCGCATTTCTGAAGTGCAAAAGATGCAACACTTGGCGAAGAGGTGGCACCAAAGATGTGGACCAACATTTTGTGTTCTGCAAGCTTCTCCTTGTAATTCTCATCAGACCACCAAAGAAACCTGAGGAGATCTGTATCTTCCTTGCTGACTCTGACCTGGTGGAGCATGGCCTCCACATCAGCCATTACTGCCACAATCTCCTGTCGAAACCTCAGGAGGACTCCCACCAGTGAGCTTGTCAAATCCGGTCCCTGCAAGAGATGCTGGTTCAGCGATGTTCCTTGAAAGCTTGCCCCGCAGTCGAAGACAACACGTAACCTTTGCTTGACCGGATGTCTCACTCCATGATGAGGCAAATACCATGTTCGTCCCTCCAGTGACTTACATTCAGCATCGTTCAGTTTGATCGCGTAACCCTTTTTTAGGATATCATCCATATATGCAACATATTCCTCGTAAAACTTGACATCTCTGGTGAATCTTTTCTGTAAGTTCAGCGCACGTTGCACTGCGACTTCTCTGTTGCTTGGCAAGCACAGCGCCTTGCTTCTCACTGGAAGACAAATACTATAATGGCCATCCTCCAGTTTTGCAGACTGAGACACCATGTTCAGAAACTGACGATCTTCCTTGGACATTTCAAGATTTTCGTCTTGTCCTGCATCAGGAAAGTCCTGCTTAAACTGTAGCTGCCAGAGCTCTTCCAACCTGGCTACTGATATCCTATTCACAGTCACTTGTGCCGATCTGTTTCTCCCACTCATGTCGCCTCCACTCCTAAGTGGTCCATTTACTGTCCAACCTAATATTGTTCTCACTGCGTAGGGTCCATTGTCCACGCTGTTTACCACCTTAAGCGGTTCCATGGCTTTGGGAACATTCACTCCTATGAGTAATCCAACATCCGCTTGGATAGTGGGAAGTTTCACTTCTGTCAGGTGTGACCACCTGTCAACATCTTCTTGGCTTGGGATATTGTTTTTACTTACAGGAATGTGGTCTTGTGCATACACCTCTGAAAGTTTAATAAACTGGCTACCATCCAGACTACTGACTTCCAGTCCAGTCACAATGCAGGTGTTCACAACAGATTCATTTCCCATCGTGCGGAGTGAAATTTTCGTAATTCGTCCATTCAGTTTCAGTTGTTTTATCAGTGACTCTGTCACAAAGGTGGCTGAGCTGCCTTGATCCAAGAATGCATATGTTGTTACTGTCTTGGTTCCTTTCTGGGCCTTGACACGTACTGGAACGATTGGAAGAATACAATCTTCCTTACCGGCCCCAGTCATGCTGAAAGTTGCTGTTGTTTGTACAAGAGCACTTGATACGAACTGTTGAGCAGCCCCCCTTGCTGTTTCTTCTTGTGAGTCCCTATTGGTGATGTGCAGCAGGGTAGGATGCAGTCGAGAGCATTCTTGACAATGGAGCTTGTCTTTGCAGCTGCTACTCATGTGGCCATGTTTCAAACAGGCAAAACACAGTCCTATGCTCCTTAAAAACTCAATCTTGTCCTTGTGAGGCTTGTCCTTGAGCTTTCTGCAGATTTGGAGGTTGTGTTGCTCTCCCTTGCAATAAACACAAGGTTTGCTGCTTGAATCCACTTGGACGGTCCGTGTTTTTGATGCCACTTGTTTGGCACTTTCTGTCTTGTTTTCCATTTGAGGGTCAGTGATTGCTGTTGTAAACACTTTCTTTGGTTTGAATGTCTCTGCATATTGTGGCTTTGCTCTTTGTCTGAATGAGTCCTTCACACCTGTTGTAGTTTCCCTTATATTTCCATAAAGTGGGTGTAGCACGTACCTAACTTGCTTATTGATAAAGTTGACAAAATCCTTAAACTTGACCTTTTTCTTCATTTTGTCTTGCAGGTCACAAGCATATTTTCGCCACGCTTCTTTAAGTTTGTAAGGAAGCTTGTTAGCTAATGCCCTTAGGTTAGACGTATTATCCAAGTCTTCCATGTAGTTAACATCTGTCATTGCATTGTAGCAGCCGGTGAGAAACAATGCAAAGGACTGTAGTGCAGTGCCGTCTTCTGGCTTAATTGTCTGCCAATCCAAGGCCTCCTTTATGTAGGCTTCAGCTATCTTAAAGTCATCTCCAAAAAACTCTTTGAGCATTTGTTTCGCCTTTGTATAACCCACTGAAGGTTCCATGTGGATGCAACTTTTAACCAACTCATGTGGTTGTCCACTTGTGTACTGAAGCAAATACTGTAGACGATCACGATTATTATCGGTGCGGTTTTCAATTCCATGTTCAATGGAACCGATAAAAGAGTTGTATTCAAGTGGATCTCCGTTGAAAGTTGGAATGGAGATGTCAGGTAATAGAGAAGCTTTGTGATTCTTTACCAGGTACTCAGTGACATTAACTTGCTGAGAAATGGCTTGACACAAACTATCGAGCACAGGTTCACCGGCCCTTTCAGTGCTTGGCGCAGGCACTGTCCTTTCATGCATTGGTGTCTGCACATCGTCGCCATCGTAGGGTGCTGATGAGACGTACTGCGATGTTGGGTGGAATGTGGTTTTAATTTCAGTTTTGCCATTCTGATCATCATCTGCAAAAATGCTCATGTCTGGCTGTGTATCTTCATATTTTTGCAAAACTTCCAGTTTTGCATCTGACTCAGCAAGGGCAGTCTGCATAGCATGCATTTCCTTTTTAGCCTTTATTGCAGCCTCTTTTCCTTTCATTTCTGCGTACCAATCCGCGTCTTCCTTTTCTATTGCCAAACTCTTCTCCAGAGCTGCAGCCTTTGCCTTTAATGCAGCACGCTCCATTTCTACCTTTAATCTAATAGAGGAAGATGTAGAAGAAGATGTAGAGGAAATGCTTCCGCGCTGTGATCCAGATCTACTGGAGCGTTTGCTTGCCGACTTTGATGACATGGACCTATTGTCTGCCTGCTTTCTTGTGTCGTCCTCTCTGTTCTGTTCAGAGAGTTTCATGACTTCATTCATCCACCCTTCACATTTCCAAAAGAAATCATTCAGGGACTTGTTCTTTGGATCAAACCAACTATTTTGATCTTCCAAAAATTCCTCTTCACTCATAAGTTGTTGCAGTTCAGAATTGAGGCTAGCAAAGTCTTGCTGCAAAGAGCTAAAGTCAACTCGTAATTTATTTTTAACGAGGTCAACGTTTGCATCATCTTCCATTAATTGCTCAATTTCTTTTTTCATGCCGGTTAATTGAGAGAGCTTATGTCTACGTGTGTTGACATTTCTAGTCTTGCAGTCTTCCATAGCCTTCTCAGTCATTTTTACAATCCTTTTTCCACTGTTTTGTTCGTCCATGGGTAGCAAAATTCCAAACTCAATCAATACACATGCACCTCAGCAAATTAAAAAAAAAAAGGCAAGGCAATTTAAGACTTACGGTTTTCCATCTTCAGTTTTTCCTCGGTTCGGTATTTCCTTCTTACTTTATAGTCAGGCGTTTCCAAACTCCATTAATCCGTGAAGAGCAGGTTTTTTGACTAATGTAGGTTTCCTTCTAATGGAGCCTTAGCTTGACGCTTCGCTTGGTCCCTCTTTCCTTATCCACAAAAAACAAAAAACGAAACCGCAGTCCTTGATAGCTTCTCAATATTTACTTCAAAAGTCCAAACAGGTACACAGCAACAGAATTCCAAATTACAAAAACTTATATAGGTCAATTCAAAATGGATGAAGAGAGATTGCGAGGTCAAAAAACCATATGGCTCCACTCTCCTCTCGCCCAACTTCCTGTTTTCTGCACTATCAAAATAAAAGCATACATTTCAAATTAAACTGCATGTAGGCTTCTACACCGTCTACCAGAGGGCAGCAGATCAAAAAGTCTGTGTGCAGGGTGTGAGGGGTCTGTGATGATTTTCCCTGCCCGTTTCCTGGTTCTTGAGAGGTACAGATCCTGGATGGAGGGCAGGGGGGCGCCGATGATCCTTTCTGCTGCCCGTACAGTCCGCTGCAGTCTGCTCCTGTCCTGTTTAGTGGCTGCTCCATACCAGACTGTGATGGAGGAGCACAGGACAGACTCAATGACCGCAGTGTAGAACTGGATCAGCAGCTCCTGTGGAAGACTGTACTTCCCCAGTTGTCTCAGGAAGTACATCCTCTGCTGGGTCTTTTTGAGGATGGAGTTGATGTTGGTCTCCCACTTCAGGTCCTGGGAGATGGTGGTACCCAGGAACTTGAAGATCTTCACAGTCGACACAGGGCTGTCTGATATGGTGAGGGGGACCAATACTGAGGGACCGAGTTTCAGAGGTGATCTCCCCGAGCCTCAGTTGTTGCTTTCTGTCTGTCAGGAAGCTGGTGATCCACTGACAGGTAGCTGGTGACACGCTGAGCTGGGAGAGTTTGGAGGAGAGAAGTTCAGGCACAATGGTGTTAAAAGCCGAACTAAAGTCCACAAACAGGACCCTGGCATACGTTCCCGGGCGGTCAAGGTGTTGCAGGATGTAATGCAGCCCCATGTTCACTGCATCATCCACTGACCTGTTTGCCCGGTAGGCAAACTGCAGAGGGTCTAGCTGGTGGCCTGTAATGTCTTTCAGATGGGCTAACAGCAGGCGTTCAAAGGATTTCATGACCACAGACGTCAAGGCGACTGGTCTGTAGTCATTCAGTCCTGTGATGGTGGGTTTCTTGGGAACAGGGATGATGGTGGAGCGTTTGAAGCAGGAGGGAACTTCACACAGCTCCAGGGATCTGTTGAAGATGCGGGTAAAGATGGGAGCCACTTTTAAAGAAGGTAGAAGATGATCTGGCTAGATGGAAATGTCTACCCATATCACTCATGGGAAGGGTTGCCGCTATAAAAATGATGGTCTTACCAAAAATAAATTATTTATTCTCAATGATCCCAACTAAACCGCCACAAGATTGGTTCAGATCTCTAGATTCATGTATGTCCAAATTCCTTTGGAAAAATAACCCCCCACGTATAAGCTTAAAAACACTACAAAAGACCAAGGATAAAGGAGGACTAGAACTGCCTAACTTTCAGCACTACTTCTTAGCCAACAGGCTTCAGTTTATCTCAGGATGGCTAAAACACACCCTCTTAGATGAACCATGGCTAGATGTAGAACAAGCACTCTGCAATAATCTAGAGATTTCAGACCTACCATTTATCAGCTCAAACATCCAACGACATGAATGCTTTAAAAGCATCAACATCAGCTCTTCTCTGACAGCATGGTGGGAGTTTCTAAAATTGACGGCGTCTTCATTAATCCCATGCAAACGTACACCTATCTGGAACAACCCTGACATATTACAAAACAATAATATGATAAACTTTTCAGATTGGAGTGATAAAGGAATCAAATATTTAGAACATTTACTAGAAGGAACAGAATTTATTTCATTTGACGGACTAGTTACACAATATGGGATCAACAAGAAAAGATTTTTAGAATATCAACAAATTAAATCCATAGTAAAAAAGAAATTTAAACCGGGTCAAGTTGAACTACAAACACCACCAAGTGTGGTTCAATTTCTTACTCTTAAACCCCCCAAATTACTATCCAAAATATACAGAATGCTTTCTAAAACAGATGAATCAATATCACTTCCTATTGCAAAATGGGAAGCGGATTTATCAGTTAACTTAGACCTAAACTTCTGGTCTCAGATTTGCTTAAAAACCTTTCATCTAATTAGAAATCCCAGTCTTCAATTAATTCAATACAAAATATTACATAGAGTGCACTATACAGGTCATCGGATGTTCAAGATGGGCTTTACGTCTACCAACAACTGCTCACACTGCCAAACCAATTCACCGGACAATTATATCCACGCTCTTTGGTTCTGTCCACCAGTTCAGAAGTTTTGGCGCGAGATATGTGAAGACTTATCGAAGTGTCTGAAATGTAACATTCCAACTTCCCCCTTAGTGTGTTTGTTGGGCAGCTTAGATAATGTCACTTCAGAAAAGAATATCACCCATATGGTTTTCACTGCCCTATGCATAGCCAAGAAAACAGTCCTCATGAACTGGAAAAATAAAAATAATCTTAATTCTAACCAATATAGAAATTATCTATTAGATTACATTAGTCTTGATACAGCCTCTGCCACCACATCAGATCAATTGCTCTGGGCTCCTTTGATCAGCTCCATCACCTAGTGGGGGTGGGGGGTCATAGTTTGGTCCCGCCTTCACTGTTGTGATTGGTGTGGGGGTAGGGACAGGCTTAGGGCGTCGGGGGGTTCCCCGGAGGCATCTTCCTTGGGGGGCTCAACCCGGGGTAGCGGTCATGTCCGGTTAGGGGCTCTGTTGGCTCTCCGGTGACTGTTACCTCGCGGCTGCGTGCAGCGGGGCTAGGGGAGGGTCTGTGCTGACGGACGTGGGTTACTGACCTGGTAGCCTGGCTGCCCCTGGGTGGGTCCGGGATGGGCGTGAGGTTCTGGGGGCGCTCCGTCTCTGGGCTGGGACCCGGACCGGGCCTCGGGGGCTTGGGTCCTGGTTGGTGTGTTGCCGGGGTTGTGGGCGGGTGGGTGCATGGGGGCCCAGCCCTGGAGCAGGGTGCCGCCGGTGCGTCGAGCCACCTGGGGGGCTCTTCAACTGGTGGGGGAGATTGTCACATCTTGCAGGAGCTTTCCTCTCCTCAGGAGCTGCCTCTGCAGGAGGGGGAGATACAGGAGAGGTGGAGGAAGATCTCAGCCTGGGTGTTTATTGTCTTATGTAGTCTGGAAGATGAGTGGATGGTGGGGTGGGTGCAGTTTTCTCTGTGGTGGGGTTGGGTGGACTGTCCCGGGCTCTGTGGGGCCGGGCGGCGCTGCTGCACTGGGCCCGGTCTGGATGGGCCTGGGCCCCCTTTCCCTGGTGGGTCGCGGAGTATGGGGGTCCCTACTGGGGTCAGCGGGGGAGCTGGCCCCAGGGAGGGGTCACCTGCCCCTCCCTTCCTTCCCTCCCCATCTCCAGCTGCCTCCCTCTTCCCGCTCCACCACAACCACCCACACATGCAGGGCCTTGGAGTAGGGGTATGTCACCAGGGTGCAGAGGAGGCTACCCCCCCCCCCCCCCCCTGTCCCCTTCTGGCTGCCTCTGCCTCAATTTTATCCCACAACTTAGACATTCACATTACTCACACTCTCATTACACATACATATAGGATCTTGGGGGTGGGCACGATACACGGAGTCCAAAGTACCATCAGGGTGTACACCCCACCCCTGGCATCTTTGCCCACCTCTCAATTTTAAATACACGTAGACATTGAGGGCTAGCAGGAGGGACCATGCGCTTACCTGCTGCTCTCTGGCAGGTAGCTCCATGCCCTCCTGGGTTTTAAATGCACCTTAGAACACACATGCATCAACATTACAATGAGCGGGTGGAGGGAGGTTCGGAGTCTTCTCTCACCCCCGTTCTCTGCGACCTGCTGGAGCAGGGGGGCTAGGACTAGGAGGAGGAGTTGGCCATCCGACTGCGGTCTGGAGTGTGGAGCCTTCCTGCTGCTGTGGAGTCGGGGCGGTCTGCCTCCCCCCACCGCAGGGAAAAGGGAAACACCACCTGGGTCTGGGTGCAGTTCCCCCCTCCAGGGGCGGGGGCACCTAGACCCGGTTTGTAGAGTACGCTTGGGGAGTGTGATCGTGTGTACAACGTCTCTTTATGTCTGTCTCCACGTTGGTTGAGTGTGGAGTAAGTGCATATGAGAGCATGAGGGTGGGAATGGATGTTTGTATCTGTGTGTGCCTGTATGTCTGTGTCTATATGTCAGGTTGGGTGTCAGGCGCCACCTCTCTGGGGACATCTCAGGCCCTCCAAGGTTTGGAGGCCTATCTCCCCCTACCACCACTTCCCCTGCCAGTGGCGGACCCCCTCAGACATCGGTGCGTTGGTGGTTCTTTGTGTCCGGGGATGGGCGTCCAGGTACACACCGGCTCACTCCTTGGCAGCCGCTTATCGGGGCCTGGAGCCTGGGGCTCGCTCGGGCCACTTCGGAGGTGGGGTGCCCCCGGCCTCTCGGCCTGGGGCTCGGTCACTCAGGCGCAGCTGGCTGCCGGCGGAGCTCACGGGCGCGTCACTGCAACTCCCCCTGGCTTCTGCTCTGCGGCTGCTGAGTGAGCCCTCATCTGGGACTCTCCTCAGCTCTTTCCGGGACAGTGGTGCAGCTGCCCCTCTGTTGGTCTTCCTTGGTCTCTTGTGTTCTGGGGGCCTCTGGATGTCTGGAGTTTTGATCTCCTCCACACCTGCTTCACGCCCTGGAGGACGGGGCTGTGGCCACCCCACACCCTCTAGCAGATTATTACATGAAGGAACCTTTTAAAAAAACAAAAAACAAGCGCGTCCATGCTCACAGGTGTACACACGGGTGATCACACCCACAAACTACACCCTTTTTGGCTCCTACCTCAAAGCACACTGTGTTCTGTTGATCTTATGTGCTGCACAATAATGTTTAATATTTAGTATTTACTGTCACATTCCCATATATCATTGTGATGTTGTTTATTCTATTACTCTTGTTCTCTTCTGCTTGCTTTCTTTTTTCTTTCTCAGCAGGTGATCCAGGTGATTGATATATGCATTTTTTTTTCTCTGCCCGTTCTGTTGGTTTTTGTCTTTTGCCCTTCTCCCCCGTCCCTCTTCTCAGCTGTTTCTCTTTCCCTCTTTCTTTCTCCCCTTCTTTCCCCCAGTCAAGTCTGTCCCGTATTCAGTAAGTGAAAATAAAATAAACAATAAAAGGTGAATCAAATGGACCATTACGGCAAGGCTGGGATGGTCAGTTTGGTAAAGTAAATCCGTTGGGCATCTTTCTTTGCCTTTAGACAACAATTCTGATGGCAAAAGAGCCAAACGGGACAGGCCAAAAAAAAAAAAAAAAAAAAAAAAAAAGATGGGAGCCAGCTGTTCAGCACAGGTTTTGAGGCAGGAGGGTGATACGCCGTCTAAGGAGTTTTACAGCCTGGACAAAGAAACTGGTTGTGAATCCAGACGAGAGTGGAACAAAGACAATAAAAAGAGGGAGATGTATCTGGGATATGGACGAGATGAAGAACATCCCAAAGAATAAAGAGGTATGTATTATGTTTCTTACTTACCTCATTATGTGCTTTTGGAGCTATTTGGAAATATTAAAGAGCCTGAATCCCTTTAGCATCATGAAAAAATTTTAAAGCTGCATTTTTATTAAAAACATGAAAACAAATTGCACCTGCTATCTCACTATCTGCTCTAACTGAAGTGTTTTGGGAAAAAACTGCATTTCAGTGTGTTTTTTCCTTTTTCATTACATGTTACATTTATTCCTTTTTAAAAAATAAAAAGCAGAACGAATTGAAATCTACATAACTGTATTTATTGCTATGTTTTACATAATCCAGTGCATGCCTGGGAGCCTAGAACTTAATAAAAAAAAACTGTGATCATACACATGCGGGGAACAAAATTTAGTAAAGCAGCTCTGTCAAGCATTGCACAAAAATGTATACCTTCCACTTTATTTTTAAATGAGGTGCTCTCGACGAGCCACATTTGCACTTTAAAAACAAAGGCTGTACATCACACACATTCAGAGACTACTGGTGCAGCAAATTGCCTGTGAAAATGTAACTATTAGGACAATCCTTACAAAATCTGTTCAGTTCGTCTCTGTCACATTACTCTATATGGGAATATTCAGAAGACTGGATTCACAGCTCGGAATCAAGTGGATCAATGAACCCGGTAAGCTAAACCGCTCTCCACCTGACTACTACATTTCCATTCTGGAAACTACACAATAGAGTTGAAAAGTGAACGAGCAAAAAAAAAAAAAGCTCTCTAATGAAATTCAAGGGTTCACTGCGACACTCGACTTGCCTCCCTTGATGAAGAAACACACCCTGATGGGAAGGTGAAATAATGAAGTCAGACGCCTGAGAGGTACAGCATAATTGGGATGGGCATATGCAATCAAAACACACTTCTGTTCTATTTCCACTCTTGGAGGTTTAGCTTGCCTGGAATTTACTTTGACTGGTAGAGGTAGGCAGGCAGAGGCGGTAAGTGCAGACTATTTTACCCTCATAAATATGATTAGCCAGATCACTCCAGTGACCCCTGAAAGTCATTTTGTGTTTGGACAAGATGTAACTGTCTGGAGATTTCATGTGCGTATAGCTGCCAAAAGCCAGAGCTTCTGTAGAAAAGAAACTGTATTTTTGTGTGTTTGCTGCAGGCTGGAGCATCAGATGAGTCAGGTGAACCATATCTTTGCAACTCAATCATCCACTGTTTGAATTCAGCTCAAAGCAGCCATGAAACCAAAGTTTAAAATGTGAAAAAAGGCTCTGTTTCTGATCTCTTAGAGGACATTTACATGCAGTGCTCAGAGCCATACTTTTTGTTAGTGACGCATATCGTCAGCATTTGCCTTTTACATAATGATCGCACATGGGCAAATTAAAGCTGGATAGAGGATATAAAAAGTGATATCTACAAATGAACTCACCAAGTCATTTTTATCAAACCAAATGCTGTGGATTTGTTGTAAAGTTCCTCTGCTGCATAAGAAATGCAGGCTAATTGTAAAGGGAAGGATTTAGGACTGAATAGTATCAGGAAATGTCATCAATTTAAGGGTATTGATTTGTTATTTATCCATGAGGAGTGCACACAGTTAAAAGCAAACTGCAGGACAATGCAATAAACTATGTGTGCGCAAAATACCACAATTAACATCTCTTCGACAAAAGCCTAATCATAACCTTTTTGGATACTAAACCTGCTGTTGAGTTGGAATGGTTGTTGTATTTATGCCTGTTTACGCCTGCTTGCGACTAGCGTACGGTACTGTTTCATCCAGTTTTCATAGCAGCAATAATATCAGATATTGAACCAGACATTCAAGTGAGGAAATCTGCTAGGATGAAGAAGCATGAATATGATGACCTAAATGCTTTATTTTTCAGCCTCACGTCTGTTTACACCTGAAATATTTACAGAATTTAAAGTTTTCGAGGAATAGAGAATCTGTAGTTGACCTTTGCCAGAACACAGCCTCTTGTACTTGAAGTGCAGTGAAGACTTCCAATTACAGAGATACAGCTGTAAAATAGATTTACAATGGTGGACAATATTAACTGCATTACGTTCATGTCTGGATATACAGTTTTGTGAAAAATTAAGTCACTCTTGCTACTTCCATTAAAATAAGAAGGTAAGTAGCAACCAGGGAGTGCCAACATATGTACTTAAGCAAGTGTTTGGGGAGTTTTGCAAAAGTTTAGGGAGTGTGTTGGTTTGGAGCATTCAGGTCAGACCATGCACTACTCAGAGAAACTGCCAAAAACCCAAAAATCTCTACAAGCCTCAATATTGTGTTAAACAATTAAGCTCATGACAGCACAGTTAGTAAAAGACTAAGCAAGTTTAGGTTGTTTTGATGTTTACCAGGAGAAAGCTTTTCTGTCTTAAATGAACATGAAAGCACAGCTTACACTTCCAAAGGTGCATCTGAACAAATCACAAGACTTCTAGACCAATGTCCTTCAGACAGACACAACCAAAGGGAAGAGTTTTTGGTAATAATGCACAGCACCACATTTGGGGAAATTCAAACCCAACATATCAGCACAAATGTCCCATACCATCTGTGAATCACAGAAAATTTACATAGTGCTTCTATAAGCAACTGAATTACAGGGTGAAAAGATCAGCAGTCTACATCATCTATTGGACAAATGGAGGATCATTTGAAAGCTGAGTAAAGAAAGCAGTGTATAGACTTTGAATAAGAGCTGTTTAAGTGCTGCAGTAAAACTGATTAATCAGTCGGCAGCAATTTCTAAGATGAAAAACAGGCTCAAGAGTGGATGTTTTTTCCACCAAAATGTAGGTTTACCTATTAGATCTCTTCCTTGCTTGTCAGGTGACAAAACAGTGGCTATCTTATCTATTACTGTATCGTGAGTCTAAGCATTTCAAGTAATGAAGACTTTATTGTAATTGATGGTTCCATATGCATATCCATATGGGCTTTATAATAACATGCTTGCAGTGCTTCAGTTACCATGGTGAAGGAAAGTAACTCCCTGGTCATTCTCACAAGTTATTTTGAGTCATTATGTTAACTAGCATGTAGAGTATATATAGACAGCATGCATTCATCTAATTCATGTTTTTCTGCAGAACATCTTCAAATGGAGAGTCTGTTAAGGTCTACAAAATATTATATTTTTATGTTTTTGAAAAAAAAAACTAAAATCATGTTTAAAACAAGTCCTTTTAAGACATTTTTGAAACTGTGGAATTGACTCAGCTTTTTGAAATGTTAAGTACACAAGTTCAAAAGCTCTATAACTTTCAAAGAAACGTGTGCTGTATTTCACAGCTGAGGTTAAAATATTAAAATCGATGGAGTGTAGATGTACAGTTCTCTGTCATTCTGAGGATATTTTTATCAGATGTGACTGCAAAGCTGGTAGCTGTTTCCACTTCCCCACTCATACCTAACCTTCAAGCAGATTTTTACCGTAAAGTGTAATACTTTAAGTTTGGGAGAGTTGCTTTTTGATGTGACATAAATGTGAAAACACATTTAGGTCCCAGTCCTAGTAATACCTGTAAAATACACACAGACTCAAAATCCAAAGAGGATACCAGCTACTATAATTTAAGAAAATGATGTGATGCTTTCAGTCGAGACCAAGACGGCTGTAAATATGTCGTAAGTGATGAGCAGGTTTATACGGTTTGAAGAATAGCCGCTCTGAAGAGCCACAGAATCAGGACAGAGCCACAAATCAAGGCTAAAATGAACAAAACTATGACCTCCGTCATTCTTCGGTGTGTTATTTTTTTCACTGCTTGATTATAGACATCCAAGTTAATGATGCCTGAACATCAGCTGTGGCCAAAACCAAATTACTCCATTAAAACAGCAGTGGAGGGCCTTGTTAGCTAATTAACCACAGTAAAAAATCCTAATGTGGCAAATGTAGCGTTCACATGTTTCTTTGTAAAACCTTACTTTTAGCACATATGTGTCACAAAAATAGACCTTCCATCCATCAGAGAGGCACTGCATGCTTGCACACTGGATAAAGGATATTATCACACAACTTAGCAACCTGAAGGTTTGTAGTATGATCCTTCTACATATTAAGGGTTCAGTTTACCTACTATAAGCTGCACCTGAAATGACCCCCTTATTTCTTATAGGGCACTGCATGATACATTTACACATTGAGATTTCAGATACTTTAATAGATGACAGTAAATGTAGTTCTTCGTATATGAAATTGAGCGTGTCTTCGGACATAGCTAAAACGTGTGAGACGCTGTCCAAACACATCTAAATCCTATCACCTCTTTTAAATGGCCTGACTCAAAGGCTTCCGCTCAGCTGCATCCTTCACCGTAAAAATTTCCATTAGTGCACAAGACACCATGTTTCAGGTGTGGTTACATGTTCTGACAGGCACTTTATTTTAAGTATACTGAGGCATTTAAACCCACTCATGAAAAAAGATGGCAGGAAAAATGAAGTTGCTGCATGTGCAACAGAGGCAGCAAATGCATGTCTGCACGCCAGAGAGTTAGCAGCAACTGTGGACGGCTCAAACTGAGAGAATTTCGCTAAAGAAAACAACCCTCTTTCAAATCCAAAGCATGAATCATGCAATGCCATAGAGAGCAATGTCCTTACGTGTGGGAACTCTATTGTTCTTGGCCGGAAAAAGGGAAAGTTAATTGAACCACTTAATTACTGCCCCAGAAATATTATTTTCTGCAAGCACACAAATCTCTCTCTGAAAGCTTTGCAGGTGTCCAACTTGTGGATGTTACATGTACATAATGAAGCGCTGGGATCTCTGGAAAACATTGCATGGCAAATTAATGAGTTTTGCTGGCCAGTCAGCAGTTTGTGAATGTGCTACCACTGCACATTAGATTGATCCAAACAAGCACTTAATACATTGCTTTCTGGTCTGAAGCACACAGAAGGGACCAGAGGCAATCAATTGGCCTGAAACAGAAAAGAAAGGAGGTGCTGAGAGAGAGATAGAGTTAGAGAGGGGGAGACAGAAGGGGTTGGTGGAAGGAGCCAATCCAATCAGGCTGGATGATTATTGCATGTGTAGTAATCAGGTTTTTATATGAAGGACCACAGGAAATTGGTGAGCCAGTCAACATCCAGTCTCATCCATAGCAACAAGCTCTATTCCAAGGCAGTATTTTACAGCTGGCTTGTTGTGCCAGTATTTATCACCAGCATCAGAGGAGATGCAGTCTGAATGTATGCACTGCTCATGTGTTGTTGACACACACAGAAATGATTCAGTGAAGTCAGTGAAATCAGTTTTTTAGAGAGTGCTTTCATGCTGCGAGTTTGTTGTATGAATGCTGTGCTTATAGTTCTCTCTCCCTTTCCACAGTCATGTAAGTGAAATGAACACATTGGAATTGGCTGAGATGGGGAAAAACCCACAGTTGCTTTAATTAAGTGATTACACAAAAAGCACCGGCTAAATAAATCGTTTACGCTCCGTAAAAGCATGAAAATGTGAAGTATAAAATCCCACCTTTGCCCTGTTTCTCTAACATGTAATGTAATGCAATGTTAACCAATGTTAGGTTAGCCTGAAGCACATTTTGATGTAGAATCAGATTTTCTCACAAACAAGCATGACTCAGATTTGTGGCCGGATGAAGATGACGCGGGTCAGCCTTTGGAGACACGAATCGAGCTGAGGTGTGGTTGCTATCGCGTGCAGACAAGCATGATGTTCCACTAACATTTCCACTAGGGCAATGCATGCTGATGCATACATACATTTTTACTGTATGCCTGAGCAAGCACACTGAATGTCAGTCAAGCATGGCCGTGTATAGATTTACTCTGCTTCCTTTTTAATATTTGCACATATATCAACATAAATGGGAATACGGGGTACTGGATGTTATCCCGGAGAGCTAATTAATTTTGAAAGCATCACGAAGACCATGCAAGCACAAGGGTACAAGCAGCATGCCACTGCAAGTTGTTGCCCTGACATGAGAAGCCTGCAAAGTGGAATGTGTATTATCAGATATTGCTACTGACTTTCTTCATTATCAGTTATAAATGGTTGAGTAGTATGAGATTGTGTTGTTGGAGACATAAAAGATAGCACATACTTTAATTAGTTGGGGATCCTGGGATATTACAGAGGTTTTGCCAGTAATTTTGTTAGAGAATGCTCTGTATACCTACAGTATTGCAGCACAATGTTTTCCCATTAAAAAGATGTTAGACACAGAGATGGTTTGGCCTTATGTCTAGGATCTCTGTGAAACGAAAATAGTTGTCATACTGCAATTTGTACCTACTTTAACAACAGGGGCTTCACGAGGCATGCAGTGTGTGGTGCATTTGTTCTTTTAGTCATTTTAGTTGTTCCCAAAATGCCACCTCAAATGATTAAAAGAAAAAGAAGGAAAAGGAAACCTCCTCTCCTTCAAGTTGGAATCCACTCTACATCCTCAGTGGGTTTTTTGTCTGTTAATGAATTGGGTCAATATGTTTTTTTAGGGATTAGTTTATGCCTCTTAAAAATCTTCAGTTGAATAAATTGTCTGGATGGTGAAGAATTATTTTACACAGCATGCCAGCATATTCTTGTGAACATATTTGCAATTTCGTTACTTTGTTGAAAAAGTTTTCTTTGTGTGTGCCAGTTGCAGATTTTCTGTATTTGGCTGTGTTTTTTAGTATTCACATCTCATTTTTGTGTTTGGTTGCTTTCTGCGTTTGTTATTCTGAATGCTGCACTTTTTTAATCGTTAAAGATGTTTTTGTGTGCGTTGTCTTCGTGCATGTCTTTTATCGATTTCTAGTACTTTGGTACTCTCAGAACCACCAGACAACACTTGGAGACTGTGAGATTTTTATTGATGTGTCGACCTGTAGAGTGTAGTGTATATTAAGTACAGAATAATTAAATTGATCTAGAAGGGGAAAAAATGCTTTCAAAATAAATATAGTCAGATTTGATAAATTTTGGGTCACCGGAATAGAAAATGATGCTTCAGTTTGTTGGTAGGCTCTAGAGTTCATGATATGCTGGGATGTCAGACTCTTTTGTGGGCCGTGTACAGCCAACTTTGTTCCTGAGTGGGCCAGACCAGTAAAACTTAACTAACTTTCTCTTAGTGTAAAGAAGTTTAACTACACATTTAATCCCTGAGATGTCTTAATACAAGAAAAAGAAGTGCAACTTCAACAGTACTTCTCAGGTTTTCTACATAACAAAGAGATGCTGCTGTAGTAAATGAAAGAAATCTGTTGACATGACTCTTTGGGCATAAACTGTAAGAAATAAATGTGTAAAATTAGAGTTCTGGTATCTCATCGGCCATTGTGTCCTGAAATTATAAAAGTTTAGTCCTGCCAGGTTTAATTGTTTATTTATTACTTTCAAAGTCAAACTAAACTTTATTGTCATCTCTGCTATATACAGTACAGTACGTACTGTATATGTATTGATGTATTTATGGCTATATGGGATGTTTTTATATGTATGAAAAACTGTAACTACAGTTAAATGCATGAAAATACAGTTAAAAGTCCAAAACTTTCAGAACTTTTACCAGTGTTATTAAGATGTTTGTATTGTCCAGGTCCTTTTATTTACTGATTCCTAACCAAGTATCTCTTTGGGAAAAAAATAGGCCTGCACAGGTTTTCAGTATACACAGGTTTTTCTGAGTGTGCACACGGTGTAAAAACATGCCTAAGTGTGACTCAGGTGTTAAAAAAAATCATTAGTGCAAACATGTAATACACTGTCAATTAAGGAACTGGATTCAACTGGATTCCCATGCCTATTAGTGACTGGTGGATAACCAAAGGACCAGTTCCTGCTGCTGTTAAGTATTGTATTCACTGCATACATGTAGTATGGACTCCCATGCAACAAAATACTTTTGGCTTCCTTCTTCCGTGTATGTTTTTTTCATGAAAACTGGGCACCCAACTAGAAAATAAAATCCCTTTCCTATTAACCAGATGGGTGCACAGCCTGTCGTCAGAGCACTGAATTAAACACTAAACTTTTCAGTTGTGTTTGAGAGCACACCAACTCTTTTCCCTGCTCCTGCACTCAAAGTTATATTCTTAAATTATAAAACAGCAGCATTGCCTTATAACACAGTATACTTAGAATTCTCCAAGTGGCATTCCTGTCTTGTTCACTCTATATGCTGCATTACGCCCTACATGCAGCAAAATGTTCACAGTGAAAGCAAACGGTTATACTTCAGATGAAAAGTCGAGGGACCATAGACATGTCTTTATAAAAGCACATCTTGTAAAACATTTCCTTTTTATTTTGCAATTCTTATTTTTTTCCAGCTACTGAATAGAGATGTGTACTATATGAGAGAAAATCTGTACTAATCCAAAAATGGGTTTAAACTGTATTGAAATTATCTGTTGCAAAATCCTCCTACTGTCGTCAAAGTAGGTGACCACTTCAAGCGCTTTAGGCTCAGCTGACTGTATTATGTTGCCACTGGGGATACATAATCAACTCTCTCAGCATCTGTCGCACCACATGGATTAACAGAGCCGCTGTGGAAATCAACAGCACTCAAACTGGTGCAAACCAGTAGGAGACGCTAACAAGAAGCTCTGTGTTGCTTATACTACAAAGCTGACAACAGTAGTAACGTCAACCGTAATGCAAAGCAAGGGCAAGTTCTATTTAGCTTGACAGCATGGATGGTGAGCTGCTCGCTCCTGGAGCTGAAAACTAACATGAAAAATGATAACAGCTTCGCAGCTTGACCACTAGTCAAGCAAGTGTCTGTGGGGGTGCTTATGAATCTGTTCCTGATACAGTTCACATTGCATGTGTTCAAATAAATGAATAAATAACTAAGAAAAACAGTGAGCTGATTAAATGGTGAACAAAATTAAACATGTTTCTGATCCAATTTTATTTTTAGTTTCCCCTCTAAAAAGTGCCTTTTCAGTTTGATATCAATTATGGAAGAAAGACAGTTTTACTTTTGCTTTGTTTAACTTTGTAGAATTGTTTCTTTGTGTTTTTTAGTATTTAGCTTTTTCTTTTTTTTCTTGTCTGTCTCCCAATTTATCTACTTTTCTGCTTAGCCTCTTAGCTTGATTCAATTCTACTATTTCTGTCCTTCTTCTGTTGTTTTACTTCCCATCTTGGTCTGTTTTTTTCTCTTTTTGAATGCACTATAATCCTCTGTATACCATCTATTCTTTTCTTGGCCTCTTCTCCTCCCTTTCAACAGACATGTGAGCATGGGAGCTGCGAAAGGAACACTAGAAGAAAAAAGCTGAAGCACACACAGGCACACTTCCTTTTAAAGTCATGTCAGTCAAATGTGATGCGTCAATAGTCCACTGTTTTATCACAGCCCACAGTATGTATATCAGATCTCCGATATAAGTGTTCAGTGTTATATTTGAGCTTACTTTTAATTAAATTCAAAACAGGTTTGTACAGGTTGTACATAATGTACAGATTTCATACTTTTGTTTTTGTTTTTTTGTTTTTGTTTTTTCCTGTCCCATTTGGTTCTTTAGCCATCAGAATTGTTGTCTGAAGACCAACAAGGATACCCAATGGATTTACTTTGCCAAATGGATCATCGTGGCATTGCCGTATTGGTCCATTTGATCGACCTTTGTTTTTATTATTTATTATATTTCATTTTCAGATGTTACAAACGGGACAGACATGACTGAGGGATAGGAAAGGGAGAAAGAAAGAGGAAGGAAAAGAAAAACAGAAGGGGAGAGGGACAGTGAGAAAGGGGGAGAGAAAAAAAATCTCCTGGATCACCTGTTGAGAGAAGAAGAATAGAAAACAAGCAAAAAATAAACCAAAACAACATACTAAACACAACACCATCGCATTAATCTAGCTAAGTGTAAACAGCAGTAAATACTAAATATTCTATGTTGTTGTGCAGCACGCAGGACAGACAGCGCACAATGTGCTTTGAAGTAGCAGCCAAGAAAGGTGTAATTTAAGTCTACGAGCAGTGAACATCCGTGTGCACACCTGTGTGGATCAGCGCGCTTGTATTCAAATGGTTTCCACATGTAATGGTCTGCAAGAGGATGTAGCGAGCCATAGCCCCGTCCCCCAGGGCATGAAGCAGGCATGGAGGAGATCCAGGCCCCAGACATCCAGAGGCCTCAGAATGCGAGAGCCCAAGGAGGACCACCGGAGGGGCATCCGTGCCACCCTCATGGGAAG
Organism: Astatotilapia calliptera; assembly: GCF_964374335.1. Taxonomy (NCBI): domain Eukaryota; kingdom Metazoa; phylum Chordata; class Actinopteri; order Cichliformes; family Cichlidae; genus Astatotilapia; species Astatotilapia calliptera. Next base: position 23,236,935 of record NC_137435.1, on the reverse strand, counting down.
GGCTGAGGATCCCCAGACGAGGCGTCACCCAGAAGCTAGAGGGGGCTGCACCGGCGTGCCCGCCGGCTCTGCCAGCAGCCAGCTGTGCCAGAGTGAACCGAGCCGCAGGCCCAGAGGCTGGAGGCCCGAGGGCCCCCCGCACCCCGAAGGAGGCCCGACCGAGCAACAGGCGCCAGGCCCCGCCAGGTAGCCACCGGGAGTGAGCCAGTACATATTTTTGTTTTTAGCACAAACACTGGAAGAGCACAGAGTTTGATTGTAGAGGTGATCATCTTAAATAATTAAAACAACTTAGAAATACAAGAGATACTTATTTGTAGAGTCCTTTTTATATTCCAGTGCTGTTACAAGCCTCTTTTCACGTGTCACAGGTAAAAACAGCGTCTTTGTGCATCTTCAATTATAGCTCCCTAAGCATGGCTCCTAACTTCTCTGTCCTTGTTACATTTTGAATTGCATTTTGAGATGTCCTTAAAGATGACACACTGAGATTGATTTTTGGGTCACAGAAAGCAGAACAAAGGAAAGAGGATACAAGGAGGCACAAAATAGAGAAATGTGTTGCCCTTGTTAGTTGTTGGTCTGTTTGCGTGCATCCTGCCTCTTGCTGAGATGTTTTTCCCCCTGCTGTTTCCTTAAATCCAGGCCTACATTTGACTCCTCTGATAACAATACATCAGCATTATTTTGCATACTATTTACAATATGTGCTTTTATGGTCAAAAGTTATGCTCGTCAAAGCAGTTTTTTTAAATTTTCTCTAATCAGTATCAGGTCAAAAGTATACATACATGCTGAAACGAGCACACCCTCGCTGGAGCCATTAGCGAGCTTGAGTGGATTTAAATTGGCAGGTTTCCTGGCATAGACCTGGCTTTTAGTGAGGCTGGGGCTTTGGAGAGACCATTGCAGAAACATCATGATCACCTGCTTTATCCATCACAAAACCAGTTTTGATGTGTGTTTGGGATCATTGTCCTGGTTGAACATCCAGTTGTGTTCTAGTTGCAATCATTTAGCTGTTGATTTAAGATGAACTTGAATAATTTAGACGTAGTCCTCCTTCTTCATTATTCTATCCTCTTTGTGTAATTAGCAGTACCACTGGCAGCTAAACAGCCCCAGAGCGTGATGCTACCATCACCGTGCTTGAGAGCTGGTACAGGTGTCTTAGGTTTAAAAGCCTCACACTTTGACCATAAAACTTCCTCAGGAGGCAGAGTTAGACTGTGTTGATTTTAGAGTAATGGCTGCACCACCGGCTTAGTTCATGCTAATATACTGTAAAGCTCCCTTCCCTGTGGACATGCTGCCAGAGAGAAACTAAAAGCTATGAGTGAGCATGTTTCACTATAAGTTAATATGTCTTGGCCTTTTTCAAGCTACAAGAACTGTCAGCAACACTTCTTTGAGCCTATAGGTATACTTTCGACACTGAGCAAAAATTAAAACTAATTTCAAACGTATGCACCTAATTCTTGTTTTGTTTTTGTTTTTTAAATCATAAAAGACGCATACTGTACAATCATTCCACCCTGGAAAAACAACAGCTCAAAGAAATTATTAAAAGCCCCAAATTACAATGGCATTCATCTCCATGATAAGTGGATCTAAACTTCTGACCGAATTCTAAGTAGGCATGTCCACTTTGCACTATCTGGGTAATATATGCTAGCTGTGTGTTTTTGCAAAGGTCACAATATAAACGTGACTGAGTGTCACAGTCAGCTGAAACTGTTTACTGTACATTGCCTGTGCTTTCTTGCCACCCAAGGCAACAATTGCAGTAAATTCATTACGCCATAAAACCTATTATGCCCTCCATTAAAAGTCCATTATGATGGTGCTGTTGGAAAATAGGAGGTGGATGCTGGCCCTCTGGGTATCAGTCACAGATGCTTAAGAGGGGGACAATTAGAGGACTTCAGCATATTAAACAGCATTTATCTGATACATATCAAATTAGTTAGTGATTTATTAATTTATTGCTACGTTTGCTCAGTCAGTGTCTTTATTTTTCTCGTGATAAAGAAGTTAGGCTGAACAGTATTCTGAGTAAATCTTTGGTCTTAAGTTCTTTTGAATAAAAGATTAAGACAACAACACCTGTCAGTCACCGCACAGCTTAAAGATCTGCAAAGAGACAAAAGAGGGAGAGAAAAAAACACCAGAGAGGCAACAAAACTGTTCTCACATTTCCTGTGTCCAACCTCATTAAAGTGACAAATAAGCTCATCAACACATTACATTCAACGTCCCTGTACTAGTTTTATCATGGACAAGCCAAGGGACTTGTTGATGATAAGATTATGTTTATGACAGCATCTCCAGCACCTGGAATCTTGCTCTGTTTTGTCAACATGTTTAGTTCACAACTAATGCAGTTTGCTCAGAGTCAATCACCCGAATGTGGCATTCCCTTGAGTGTCCGTTGACTGACAGATCAAATTATAATACTCCACATGTGAAGGATTGCTGAGCAATTTCCGCAAACTGCCCAGAGAGATTGGATAGCAGAGAGGAATTTAGGCTAAGGTGACCCTGCTGACAAGATGCTACGGTTTCTCTTTAATTTGGTATTCAGAGAAAGAGGCTAAGAGGACAGTGGACAAATGAACAAATGCTGCAGTGGGGAAGTCTGTCTCTACAAAATGTTTCATGGCAGTGTTCAAATGTTGATAGTTATTTTATTTCAGCTCTGGATTTTTCCGTGGGGGGGAAACAGTTCCCAAAGCAAACAAAGACGAGGATTGTTCTTCTGCCCAGTGTGAACTAATTTTGTTCTTGTGTCAGAAAAAAAAAGATACTTCTCTTCGGCATTACTACTTTCAGTCCAGAGTTACATTTAGCTGCGAGCCCGCCACGCTCTCTCTTCCATGCAGTAACACATTTATCTTTTGTTCTTTTGTTTTGTCTCCGCTCATTCGGGGGAATGTCACTTACCTCCAAAATTGTGATGCCTGAAGCAGAAGGTATTTGTTTTCACTGCCTGTTTCACAAAGCTGGGCTCATTTGTCAAAATGACCGTGATCTGAGGGCTTTGCCCCAACGCCGTTTGTCTTGTATTGATCGCCCTTTGTCACGCTTGCCTCTCTTGAAGGTGATAGGCACTTTCTCTTTTCTTTCATTCTGTATAGATGATCTTTTTTACAATCTTGTTAAGGTTGCAAAAGTTGATATAGGCTACAACTGACATAGGCTCACCAAAAATTGGACAATAGAAGATTGGAAAAACACTTCCTGGCCTGATGAGTCTTATTTCTGCTGTACCATTCAGATGGCAGTGTCAGAATTTGGTGCAAACAACAATGTATGATTTTGGCTTGTATCATTAGTTCAGCCTGTTGGTGGGAGTTTAATTGCGTGAAGGATTTGACACACTGTGGGCCTCTTTGTAGCACTCTGAGTATTGTTGCTGACCATGTCCGTACCTTTATAGCCACAATGTGTCCATCTTCTGCCACGCCATGTCATGACGTGACAGTGGGCACACTGAATACTCAAATGGCTACTACAGCCTCCAAATCTAAATCCTTTAGAGCAGTGGTTCCCAAACCTTTTTTGCTGGGCCCCCTTTGTTTTACAAGAAAGATGTTCACGCCCCCCCTAGAAGGCGGGCCCCACACTTTGGGAACCTCTGCTTTAGAGCATCTCTGAGATGTAATGACATGGGAGATTTTCACTGCTTAGGAGCAGACACAATAATACACATCTCCAGGCTTAACTTCATTTTGCTGGTATGTGATTCCAAAAAATATAGGCTCCTCTGGAACTAAAGGAAAACTGATGCCTGTGCGCTCATGCATTAGGGAAGCCTGATCTCTTGATTGCATTATATCTGAGAAATAATCTACTGCAGAATGCCAGCTATTTACTAAAGATGACCATAAAACTATATGTGATTAAAAAGATTATTAGATAATTATAATTATAAGAATTATTCTATGATGTATGAAAGTATGTATTCTGATTACAAAAACAATAAGCATGTCCATCTCAAACCTGTCTCTGAAGAATCTACTACTGTTAATAATACTGTTAATAATACAGCTAATACTGAAAATCTGTCCTCTGGGTTTCAGATTGACTGTATCCTTGTAACAGTGAAAAATGTGTCAAGTCGAGATGTAGAAGAAATGCTGCTCATGCCAATGATAAGAGTCCTTGTCTGACAGAAAAACTCTGAGCAAGATAACAATGATGGATAAGCCCTAGTATGGCTTTTATAAAATAGCTTAAAATTGTAGTTTACAACTGCATTGATATTGTAGTTTCATCTAATTACAATGCCTAACATCATTTATGACATTTATTGGCAAAAAGTGGGCCCAGGCATACACATGCCAGATGTCTGCTCAGCCAATTGTTGTTCTTTATATCCTCCTAATGGTGATTCATTAGTCCTAAAGTGTTGATCATAATAAGAAATACATTGAGAATCCAATGAAGATGAAAGGATGACAGCAAAAAACAGTGAAAGAGATTTTGAGAGTGTCTGAAGGGTTTCAATCATCAAGTCGGTGTGAAGGTTTTCAGCCAAAATAAATGCTCATAAAACTCTTCTTAATGCATGTGTAGGTGCTTCACAGTAGCTGCAGGCAAACAAACCCGAAGGCCATTAAAGGTTTATCAGAGGTTTGCAGTAGCTTGGACAGAGCTGCTCACAAACAGATGAATATGTTTCTGTGGCATTATCAACATCAGCTTAAATGGCTAAACGGGCGCCTGCCTTTCTCCGGGATAATGGGACCCGTGTCCAAAGACAAATATGCTCTTTAAATCCAGCTGAACAAAACCTAAAGAGGCAGCCTTCCCTCTAGTGCTAGCATCAAGATGACATGAACACACTGACCCCACAACACCACATATTTCAGATAAGCCCCCAGGTCAGAAACAATACGGTGTGGACATGACCCCCATTAAATTCTTCCAACACATACATATGAGCAACCCAAATTTCCACCTGCCTGTGTGCAGCACTCGCAGCAGCTTAGCACCCAAGCTGAAGAGGGCTCAGTTTGCAAATGACAGCACCAGCAGAGTTAAATCCATCTAAATGTCCTGAAATGACTCACACGGAAAGGTTTAAATGCTATATCTGAAAAGGTCAACAACCACCAGACCCGACAGCTGTAATGACGATCAACAAGACCTGGGTCACACAGGACTTGCAAGTAATCCCTTCCGCTTGTTTCATCCTGCTATCCTGGAGAGATCAAATGGGTGGCAGTTACAGTATACATGAACAATAACCCCCACATGTGCTTCCAGTTATAGAATAATTGCAAGTCTCACTAGGAAAAAACATGTTTCACAACCCCCCCCCACACACACACACACACTGAGTAGTGAACTGATACATGCCATTGTTTATTTCTTGTTTATTTCTACATTACTTTAACATACCAGTTTGCACATTCACTCAAGACAATGAGTCAACATCAGTATCTCAGGCCCTGGCTAGTTGGTGACCATGTGAAAACCACCAGTTAATAGCAAAAAATGTGCAAATGTTCTCACCTGGTGGGGAAGTGGTTGTTGTTGTATACAGGAAGTGCAGAATTATTAGGCAAATGAGTATTTTGTCCACATCATCCTCTTCATGCATGTTGTCTTACTCCAAGCTGTATAGGCTCGAAAGCCTACTACCAATTAAGCATATTAGGTGATGTGCATCTCTGTAATGAGAAGGGGTGTGGTCTAATGACATCAACACCCTATATCAGGTGTGCATAATTATTAGGCAACATCCTTTCCTTTGGCAAAATGGGTCAAAAGAAGGACTTGACAGGCTCAGAAAAGTCAAAAACAGTGAGATATCTTGCAGAGGGATGCAGCAGTCTCAAAATTGCAAAGCTTCTGAAACGTGATCATCGAACAATCAAGCGTTTCATTCAAAATAGTCAACAGGGTCGCAAGAAGCATATGGAAAAACCAAGGTGCAAAATAACTGCCCATGAACTGAGAAAAGTCAAGCGTGCAGCTGCCAAGATGCCACTTGCCACCAGTTTGGCCATATTTCAGAGCTGCAACATCACTGGAGTGCCCAAAAGCACAAGGTGTGCAATACTCAGAGACATGGCCAAGGTAAGAAAGGCTGAAAGACGACCACCACTGAACAAGACACACAAGCTGAAACGTCAAGACTGGGCCAAGAAATATCTCAAGACTGGTTTTTCTAAGGTTTTATGGACTGATGAAATGAGAGTGAGTCTTGATGGGCCAGATGGATGGGCCCGTGGCTGGATTGGTAAAGGGCAGAGAGCTCCAGTCCGACTCAGACGCCAGCAAGGTGGAGGTGGAGTACTGGTTTGGGCTGGTATCATCAAAGATGAGCTTGTGGGGCCTTTTCGGGTTGAGGATGGAGTCGAGCTCAACTCCCAGTCCTACTGCCAGTTTCTGGAAGACACCTTCTTCAAGCAGTGGTACAGGAAGAAGTCTGCATCCTTCAAGAAAAACATGATTTTCATGCAGGACAATGCTCCATCACACGCGTCCACGTACTCCACAGCGTGGCTGGCAAGAAAGGGTATAAAAGAAGAAAAACTAATGACATGGCCACCTTGTTCACCTGATCTGAACCCCATTGAGAACCTGTGGTCCATCATCAAATGTGAGATTTACAAGGAGGGAAAACAGTACACCTCTCTGAACAGTGTCTGGGAGGCTGTGGTTGCTGCTGCACGCAATGTTGATGGTGAACAGATCAAAACGCTGTGTTCACTGCATCATTCCATGTTTGGCACTGATCACCACCTGCACTCATGTATATATCATGTATATATCTATCTATCTAGTTAGCACTTTTAATTCTTATTCTCATTTTTATTTTCATGTCTATTTAAGCTTAATTTATAACAGTATTTATAACAGTATGTTTGCACTGAAGCACCGCAGCAATTTCCTAATGTTGTAAACCCGCTCAACATTTGGCAGTAAAACCCTTTCTGATTCTGATTCTGATTCGTTTGAGTGTCCTTGCAAAGAAAGGTGACTATATTGGTCGCTGATTTGTTTTTGTTTTGTTTTTGAATGTCAGAAATGTATATTTGTGAATGTGGAGATGTTATATTGGTTTCACTGGTAAAAATAAATAATTGAAATGGGTATATATTTGTTTTTTGTTAAGTTGCCTAATAATTATGCACAGTAATAGTCACCTGCACACACAGATATCCCCCTAAAATAGCTAAAACTAAAAACAAACTAAAAACTACTTCCAAAAACATTCAGCTTTGATATTAATGAGTTTTTTGGGTTCATTGAGAAAATGGTTGTTGTTCAATAATAAAATTATTCCTCAAAAATACAACTTGCCTAATAATTCTGCACTCCCTGTATTTGCTAGATGTTATTAGCAGTGGCTGTGAAACTGATTGCTGAAGCCCACTTGTGTATTACAGAGTGGTCAATGGCTCCTGGCAAATACCAGTCCATCCATCCATCCATTTTGTGTGCACATGTGTGAGATTAATGTGTGTATGTTAGGTTGTTCAGACTGAGGGTGAAAGGAAATCATTCCAACAAATGCTGTCTGTTTCCAGTTTACATTACATGTTATCAAATTTCACTACAGCCTAAAAAGCAGATGTTGACTGTTTGGAGACAAGTTGGTGTCTTCCAACTATGGAAAACCGCATCAATCTGCTAGCAGCTAAAGCAATTACAGAGGTTTTTGGTGCAACAGCCTCTTTCACCCAGCAACAGCCAGCCACCACTCACCAACTGGTTGGGGATTGCACCTTAGTAACAGGAGGTTGCAGGGGTCACTGAACAGTCTCTTCACCAGTGTGACTGAGCCCTGAAACACATTTTATGGCAGGGAGATATTGAATCACAATGATAGAAATCAATTAATCCACTTTAGAGGCTATCTTTTATTAAACTGCTAATGTGATATAAGTTTGCATATAATCATTTATTTAAATGTAATCTCAATGACACAATAATGTAGGTATTAATAGCCACTTATCCACACTGGTGCTGCTTCCTGCATTACTTGAAGCAGTTATTCCCACTTTGTTTTGAATGCGTCTTACAGATTATAGATAAGTTAGCAAGACAAAATACAATTTAAAGGCTCATATGTCCTAAACTATTCACAAATGGTCATATTAGGTGGCAAGTGATCACAATATGAGCAGAGCCGAATTTCTATTTATCCTAACACATATAATAAATTATCTCTAAGGGATCTTAAATTTGATATCTTCCTAGGAAAACAGCATACTGATAACAAACGGATCACATCAAAAAGAATCCAATTAGGAAATCCGTTATGCTAATTGACAGAGGAGAAAAAAGCTTTTCAGGCGTCTTATTGACACTTCTAATCACTTTACAGTTTGTGATGCTCTAATTTAGCACATGAACCACCATTATGAGTTATTAGGTTAAAGGGGCACTACATCTGGCACTCCACACTCTGTTTCACACTCATTAGCAGCTCATTAGGAGGGTGGTGATGGTTCATCCAAGCTTGCAGAAATATTATGAAAATAATTTTGTAAATATTGTGCAGATGGTGCATTTAAATCAAATCCCCTTTTCAGTTTGACTTCTTTCATTTAGCCAATTGCTAAAAATTAAACTATTCATTTTAATCTGGTAGATGACACAATGAAAATGTTTCAGCTCTGTCTAACATGTCAGCTCTATGTTAAGGAGAAAATAAGGTTGCCTTGCAGGTATGTGCGAACATTTTTAGCTGTATGGGAACCTACACTCACTGGTCACATTCTTAATGGTATAGATTTAACAAGGTGCTAAGATTTTGATTTTTGCTCAGTCTCAGCACAGTTGCTACAGATTCGTTGGCATCACATCAATATGTGAATCTCATCCCAAAGGTGCTGGTGACTATGGAGCAAATTTGAGTTCAACAACTCATTGTCATGCTTGAGATGATCTGAACTTAGTGATATGCATTATCCTGCTGGAACCAGCCATCAGAAGATGGTACACCGTGTTCATAAAAAGATGAATACTGTCACCAACAATACTCAGGTACACCATTACACCAGCACTCACTGGATATTTTCTCTTTTTGGACCATTTTCCATTAACAGTAAGTGAAATACTCAGACCAGCTCATGTTCAGAGTCACAATCACCTTCTTCCCCATTCTGATGCTCTGAACTTCAGCAGGTCGTGTTAACCATGTGTAAATGCTGAGTTGCTACCACATGATTAGCCGATTAGATATTTGCATTAATGAGCAGATGAACAGAATTCACACATAGGTATGCTTGGCATTTGTGAGAGATTTATTGGCTTGTGCAGTTGTCAAGGATAACAACCAGTCACTCACAAGGCAAGTTAACCACTCTTCAGTTGGCAGCAGGGTGATTATTCACTGCCAGTTTTTAAGCTAAATGGTGAAAGAATCCAACTCAAACTCATTTTCACAGCACTGTTCGGTTGGTTAGTGGCAGTGCTGGTGCATTTAAATAAACCTGACTTGACTGGCTGGTACCTGCAGCCGCTCTTGAAAAGTTGACTTTTCTTAACTTTATCTGTCTTGCAAGCACCGTGAGCAAAGTAATGATAGAGAGGCAAAATTCAGTTTGGAAATGCATGACATCGCCTCATTAAAAGGTGAGAGTGTTAAAGCCTGTGAGAATCATTCCCAAGAGTTACGGCTATTGTTTAATTAGAAACTGCACAAAGTTTTAGCTCCAAAATATGCTATACTAACACATTATTAAAATATATTCAACTTAGCCTTTAAATATAGAGGATAAATACATGAATTGGCCTTTTTTAAAAACATAGTTTCACTTTTTAACAGGGTCATACAACTGTACTGCAAACTGAAGTCAAACCACATCAGGTTTCATGTTTGCTGTTTCACAGTTTCCTCCTAGCCTCAATGATGTTTGAAGTCCTGTCCTTTCATATACATTTTCCTCACTATTGTAAAGGAAAAAATTATATATATTTTGGTGTCCAAGTATGATATATTTGGATCTAATAGTACTATCTGGTTAGCTGTCCTTTTAGATTATGACTGTAACTTTTTAATGCATAATAAAGAGCATATTTCATAGTTCCAGTTCAGTTTTTAGCCATACAACAAACTGCGTGGCTGAAAATTGAAGTGAAAAGTTGACAATTAGTAATGATTTTACCTTTGATAGAAGGAGTGGGATGAACACAGCCAAACTCACAGGGCAACCTTTCACCAATAAACAGAACAAGGACCCCCAAAAATCAATGAGCTTATTATGATGAAGACCTGATCTCAAACTGACTGAGCTTTGAGAGTGTGGCAAGTGTAGCTTTCAACTTGAAGACTAGAGTAAAGATATGAGACAACAGCACAAATATCAGGAGCTGAAAGTGGCTGTAGTGAAAGCCAGCGAGAGCCTCACAAAGGACGCTATGAATCAGCTGTTGATGTCAGCAATGGATTTTTCACAAAATGACTGAATGAACATGATTTTGTTTGGTGTCTGTGCAACTACTTTTGAAATCTGTGTAAGCTGTCCATGAATTTGTTTAAATACTTAGAATTACACTGTGTAGTCGTTAGTCCTGGATTTGAATCCATCAGCTAGCTCAGATCTTTCTGTTAGGAGTTTGCATGTTTTACCTGCGTACCAATCTCATTTGCCTATGTGGGTTGTCACCGGGTAATGTGGTTTCCTACCAAAGACATGTTATGGTAATTGTGATTCTAAATTGCTTGTAGGTGCAAATGTCTAACTGTCTCTCTGTGTCAGATAGGCCGGCGATCTGGGTACCCCACCTTTTGGATGAATGCATGCATGTGTGAAAATTCTTAAGGTGTTCGGCAGTATGAACGATCACTTTAAACTACATTTTTATAACACAGTATCATAGTATCTTTTTCTGCATTGTATAAAGAGGATTAGCATGTAACTGAAGGACAGACAAGTGAAGTTCAGTGTATTTTTCTAACCTTGGACTGACAATGCTCTCCCTGGGGTGCACTATGACATTCTGTGTGTAACCGAAAGTGCATTTGAATGAGTCAGCGTGGTTCGGCTGCTCAGCACTCACTACCGCTCTCTATTACCATAATGATGACTCAGTCCTGCTCTCTCCCACCTCATTCTGTCCAGTCCTGTCTCTGTCCTTAGCCCTTCTCTTCTTTGTTGCCTCTCCTTCCACCGTCCTGTCCTTCATCACCTTGTCATCTTCTATTCTTAGATTGCTCTGTCATGTCTTGGCCGCTGCTTTCTTCCTTCCACTTCTTTATACCTCTCTATTGCTGCGTGTTATAGTTGTTTTAGTACTGGGGGTGAACGTATTTTAAGCTCGGTGTTGTGTAAAAAGAGTTCAGTGTCCTCATTAACTGTAGAGCCTGAGTTAGTGGATACTAGCCAATGTGTGCTCAAGCTGTTGCGCCTTGAGCCCAGCTTCCCAGATCTTACCAGTGCTGGAAACAGAATCTGCTTCACTACATTCAATAGACAGATAAGAAAAAAAGATAGACAGGCCGACTAGCACGCTGTGCCATTCTTCACAGATATGGGGGTGTGCACAGGCTGCAAGAAATTTCTGGAAGTGGATGGTGTTAGCCTGCTATTGTGCTATGGTGTCTAAAATCGGATATGATAATAGTCTTAATTTCCTCCACCTTCAGTCACAGCCTCGTGGGATATTATTTAAACTTTCAAACCTATATATGTAAATGTAATTCAGGGTCAAATAATGGATAAAATTGTAAAACTAAGAAGTAAAAGTACTGCAGAAATTGAAAAAAAAAGACATATTTCTGTAATACTCAGCTTTTCAAAATATGCATTACTGAAATTGTCATTTCAATAGAATGCAGAAAAAGAGGCAATACGTTACTTTGTTTTTTCATTAGTCATTCATCCGGTGTCAAAACTGCTGCCAAGGTGGTCACTGTGAGAGAGTGGTGAAATAAATAAATAAAGTAGGGGATGTAATTTTGAGTTGTGTCCTGGCACAGCTGAAAATTGTTAGATTTGATACTGTGCCAGAATGAATAATAATAATAACAATATTTTAAAACCAAGGGCACGAAGGGAGACTTCGCCCTCAGTACGATAGAAATGAAAACCAGAGGCTATCCAAGACACACAGATTTGATAAATTAATCAATTACACATTTTTTCATGCCAACGACTCGATAATGAACTAATAAATTGATTTTTTTTACTTGAGAAAATTGAATTCAAAGTAAAACAGATTTTTGAAGCCTTGACAAAGCTCATTACACAAAGTCACTGAAGCCGTTAATGAGCTGCATTTTTTTTCTCTTCCCACTGATAACAAAGTCTGTGAATGCATCGAGAGCTTATCGAGACTGAAGGCTGGAAAAATCCAGTACATGGGTTTATAACAATTAAACAACAAAGGTACCAACTGATAATTTACCACACACACAAACACACACACACGCACAGTGAGCAAAAATGCACTCCAGAGCAGAAAACAGAAAACTCCAGTAACAACTTAGCGAAGTCAAGATAAACATATTGATTATTTTCGGGTGATTGTAAACATCTTAACATCAATAAAATTACAATTACATACTAGCAAAATATGCGCTCGTGAGTCAGAACTGATTCTTTTATTGTTATATTTCAATATGCAGGAAATCTAAACCTAAACTTTTAGTTTATACTGAGTTTTTAAAGCCCATACAAGGAAAATTATTTTTCATGTCTCACGAAGATAGGCAGAATCCTTGTCTGTGAGGAAATATATGATTCATATCTGTGTAGTTATATTGTAAGAAGATGTCCGTGTCTCTTAAAACTTAATGCTAGAAGTTGTCTCCTAGATTTGTACTTATATTTCTGATGCTACCAGCGAATCCAGTGACTTTATTACTACTTTATTGTGAAAGAGTTAACAAGAAAATGCCAGTTTCACGGGGAAATAGCACTCAGGAGTCCTTCTTCTATGGCTTGAAGGTTGTTCAGATTAAATTTATAACTCCAGCACACCTCCCCTGCTCCGCATGAAAGTAATGATGAATAACCAAAATTATTTTGTCTTCTTGCAAGCTCACTGAAATCCTGTGAAGTCCTATTAAAATTAACCTAATCTTGGTTAGATATAGTTAGATATAATTTACAAGACTTGGTTGCATATGCACAAAATGTTAAATCATGAATTAATTGTGACACACCATTTTTTTTAAAAGGTTGATACCAAAACCTGATTATTGGCAAATCTGCTGAGTCAAGAAATCATTTAAATAGTGATTTCTTGGCAAAGTGAAGTTGGCTACAAGCCCTTAAAAAGAAGCACATCATGCCACAATCTAAAAGGAACTCAAGAAAAGAAACAAACTCATTGACATTTCTCAGCCTGGAAAAGGTGGCAAAGCCTCTTCTAAGGCTTTCTAACCCTTACACAGCATTACATAAAAAGAACATCAGATGAACAGTCATGGATGGCGGTGGCAGTGTGATGGTCTTGGGCTCTTTGCTGGAGACCAAGGAAATCCTGAAGAACATCAGACCCTGAGTTTATGCCCTGAAGCTTAAGCACACTAGGGTCATACAACAGCGACAATGGTCTAACAGCATACCAGCATCTCCACCTCTGAACAGTTAGAAAAAAGCAAAATGAAGGTTTTGGAGATGCCAAGTCAAAGTCTGGACTTTAATCTGATCGAGATGTTTTGGCTTAAATTTAAACAGGACATTCATACTCAGAAACCCTTCAATGTTGTTGAATTAAAACAATCCTGCAAAGAAGAGTGGGCCAGAATTCCTCTACAACACTCATTGCTGGTTATGCCAAATGCTTGACTGCAGTTTTTGCTGCCAAGGGTGGCACAAGCAGTTATTAGGTTTAGCTGTGTTTTCACCTGTTGGCCATCCTTTCGTTATCCTGTGTATTTAGGTCCTTGGTTTCCTTGTCACAACGCTGTCATGTTCTCATGTTGTGTGCGCTCCTGTCTGTTAGTCAGGGTTTGTGGTTTCAGTTACTCCAGTTCAGCTCTGCTTGTTATGTTGTTCAATCAGCCATCTGCCAGAAAATAATGTGTGTCTTAAGTTAAGCCTGTCTGCCAAGTCCTACGTTTTGGGTCCTCTCTCTGCCTGCCACACAACCAGCCCATGACAGTACTTTTTTGGTTTATTTAGTGTATTTTCAGTTTTTGGTACTCTTGCCTTTTTTATTAAGCTGATTGATATTTTTTGTAATCTTATGCAATTAAGCTCATTCAGCAAGTTCTGCTTTTAGTATTTCAAATATTTTTGAGCATTTCGAGCCAAATTTTCACATTTTTAGCTTTCACATTCCATTTTCTCTAGAGAAATGCAATTTTTTATTTTATTTATTTATTGCTGTACTTGAGCATGCTAGACCCTCAGCTTCTGGGAAGCCACTTTAAACTGCAGGACAATTGCATATGTGGAAGGTTAGCTCTCTGTAGCACTGCAGTCTAACAATCTGAAAGCAGCGACTCTCAGAAAGTTTGGTGAAGGTTTGCAAATAATTGGAATCTAATTTATAAACCCAGATAATCTGCCAGCACATTGCAATCAATCTGACTCACTCTTTACACAGTTTGTCAGCACTTTTTTTTGCAACAGGTAGGTTGCCAACTAGATCCAGTGTGCTTATGTTCCTATATAAGAGCAAGGTTGGTGAGTGCCAATGGCATTTTGCAGTTAAATCACCATCTAGCTGCAACTACGTCACTACTGTGGGCGGAATATCTGAAGTTTTGTGCATGTAGATGGCAACAGATTTGTCATTTCCCCCTATTTTTCACAGTTATTCTGCATATTACTACCAACATATATATATATATATATATATATATATATATATATATATATATATATATATATATATATATATATATATATATATATATATGTATGTATGTCGTTCACTCATTCACATTAAGTCACTTATAATTTAAAAACATCAAACAAATCTCTAACTCCCTCATCCTTTAGTAGTTCCTAACAGCCTGGCCCTTGTACTCCACTGTGGATGACTGGAGGCGCATTCTGATGAACCCCTGTAGTATTTGTTGACATTCATGTGATGCGCTGGACAATTGTTCTCCTAGCTGTGGAGTACACGTGTGTGTGAAGCTGCATATCATGCATACATTTTGTGTTGATACAGATGCTGGCGGGGAGTGTTTGTCATTCTCTGTGTCACCAAAGCATCTGCCCGCGCACTCCTCCAGGCACTGCGGTTCAATCAACAACAGCTGGTTATTACAGCAAAAAAAGGTACAGCTAGTTCATCTCTTCAGGCTTCAACAGGCTCTGGCTGAAGCTCGAGTGAAGCCTGTGGCCTCGTAGATATCGTATATCATTTCTTTCTTCCATATGAGTCTTGCCAGAAATCTATTTTGTGTGAGGACAGACTTTGTTATTCTCGGGGTGAATCCAGTATTCTGAAGATATGAGTCAAGCAAATCTCTACTGCATGAGAACAACAAACCAACGACAGGTACATTAAATTACATTTTAAGTACATTCTCAGGATTAATTTATATTTTTTTCTATTAATTTTTTTTCACTTTTGAATATTTAATTTGTTCATTGGGGAACTGCAATTATTGTCAAACAAACAATAGTCTTATCACTTCAGGCACAGTTCTAAAGGAAGTTCCCTTGTCAATTGCTCATAAATTTACAACCATTGCCAAGATTTAACAAGACAACAAAGAGCACTGCTTTGATAGATTAAAGGACTTCCTCCCATCAATTAAACTAATATCCCACACAAGACTTACTACCTTTCAGAGCTTTGAATTGGTAAATGATGATAATTTTCTCTGTGTTACTACCACCATTATTTATCTCCAGTCAACAATAGCAGATATAATTCTGTGCTAGAGGCAGGATTTCTTGAAATTCACAGTGCTCCATTTCCATATAAACATGCTCAAGGCAAGAAAAAATGCGTTTTTGGCACATTTCACTCGGTGGAGAAGCAAATCATTTTTTCTGACTTTTATTTTCAAAGTTATTAAATGAGCCATCCATGCTTCCCCTCTCCATGGTTTAATTTATTTTGTCTTCCTCTTAGACAGCAGCATATGTCAACCTGTCAAAATGTCAAACATCTGAGAAAATATACAAAATTAAAGCTGGCTGCCACAGATTACACAACACTTGAATGTGTCATCATTGCCTATCAGCTAAAAACCAAACTGTCAGATGAGTTTGGCATGTAATAGAAAAACATTAGCTTGTAAACAATAGAAAGGATAATCTGTCTCTGTGCACATAAGTACTTATAACCCATTCTCTCTAAACAGGTGGCCAAAGCACGCTTTCATAGTTCTAACCCTACACATTTAAGGCAACTATATCTGTGCAATACTTGGAGTCCAGAAAATGAGACTGGCATTTCCAGTTCTAAGCAAAAGAGCAAAATATCTGTACTCTTACCTTTGATCCCAACTATAGCATGTTTCCAGTTCACAAGTACATCTCTTTCCCAATAACAATGACTGAAGCCCGTCAAGCTGAGAGGCCAGCAGTTTTGGATAAAACTCCAGTCTTTGACAGAAGACTAGTGGCAGATTAGCATCCTAGACAAGCTGCACTGTCTCTCCTTTCACTGCTCTGAGATCAGTTATGAGGTGAGCTTTATGTGGAAACAGAGCTACCATAAACAAATGTTAGACTCATCTGTATTACATATTACATATTTAGTTGTGTGATGATATGTGCCTTTGCAGATTGAAGTTGCTATGAATCTATGAATATGAACAATATTAATTTAATGCAGCAGTGGGCAAATTAGATCAAAATTGCCTTGATTGGTCAGCAGTGATGATAGTTGATCTCTGACATCATCGTCCATTGTTACATTCCTCTTAATTATGCATAACTTTAAGTCCATATTAATTTAAATCTGTGAGCTGTACTGGCTGTTTGTACCAGGGTGTAAACATGTCTATACCTGCTTTAAAACCTGCCACTTTAACGTGAGCTTCTTTGGGGATTGATTCACTTTCAGATTTTGGAGGATTTTTTTGTAGTTTCTTTTGTTATCCTCCATGTTTTCCACATTTCCCACAGACATATCAAATGTAGTAAGTGTCTCTCACCTGAATGTCAGAAGACTGTCAAGTAGGGCACGTTCTCATTTACACACACAGCCACAGTAATGGCTCAATTTGCCTTTTCACTGCCCTCTCCTAAATGTGCCCAAATCTGTAAATTGATTTGGAACCTTTTGGTTAGTAGCCAGCTTTCATTATCAGCCTTGGCGGCTCACACTGCTGAGAGACGCTGGCACATTATCTAAGCAAGCACCCACTCTCACCATCTCCCCCAACCCCTCCACTAATCTACTTATCAGCCACTGATAGCATGAGCTTGAATAGGCTCCACTAATGGCAGCTACTCAAATAATGGTCTTTCCCGAACAGTAAAACTCAGCACTGTGTTGCACTAAATGACACGTACATCCACTGAATGGATCTGCCTTACGAATTCAGATGAAAAAAAGAAAGAAAAGAAAACTCTTACAGATGAAAAACTTCTTTTAATACAAGCTAGAAAACAAGTGAGTGTTGGAATACTGTGTTTCCTTTTTTATTCTGTGTGCAGTAGCTTTTAACTGATCAGCGGGAGGCAGAAAACACGGTAATGGTAAATATTAATATGTGGATTCTCAGTCTTGTGCTTACTAATACAGAACCAACAGCCAGTGATATTACCTGAATCATAGCCCATAATAGACCTCACTCACAAGACAATGTGATAACTTAATTAGGCATACTGCATTTTCACAATGTTGCTCAGAGCAAGTCTCATAATTTTATTTGTTGCATCAAATTAAAGGCTGGTAAAGGGGAAAAAAAGCTCAGATGGACACATCAGTAATATGTAACTCTAAATGTGTCGGTGAGGAAACTGCTCTTATGTCTTTAATTGTAAGTGAGCAACTGCAGATTTAAGCAGACATTTCTACATGCCCCAAGAAAGGTTGGGGTTAAATGGCACTCATGCAAATTAAACGTCCAGGTGATGTAAATTAAAATCACTATTTAAAAAAAAAAATTTCCTTTTATATTTAATTTCTTAATAAGCAGGACAAAATCGTTTATGCTTTATGATGTGACAATGCTCATTGATGTCATTAAAAATAAGATTTTCGAGAGAAACACTGAGATTTGGGTTAAAATTATTACTCTACCTTAGTAGACATTTGTTGTCATGGTTACATTAATAAACACATGGTTAAGATGAGCAAAGGCTACAGTCATACTTTTAGAAAATATATAAAAGTTCCCTGTTGGTTTCAAGTAGGAAACAAAGAGCTGTATGTTGTGTTCAATGCTAAATCTATTAAGTCCCGTGTTGTGTTGATCCTTCTATCACCCTGGCCCCGAAATATTTGTCAAAGCATCTTTCACAAATATTGGAGGTCATGAGGACCTGAAGGCCATTCCACTCTTTCAAATTCCCACTTCATTGGGAGAAGTGCACTCCAAGCACAACACACAAATGTACGACCGAAGAAAAACTACTGATCATAGATGTAAGGTTCATTAAAATCAGATGGGCGAGTCCTGTTCATTTCTGTATTATCCTACAGCTAGAGCAAGGTTTATAAAATCTGGCACAAGAAAAAATATTTACCACAGGGGACAAAACATTATATTGTACAAAATTGTCAAATTTGTCAGTTTTGTCATCAGTAGTGTACGGCATGTTTTAACTTCTAAGTTAAAATTCTTTAAATTGTGCAGTGTACATAAATATAAGATTTTGAGATTCATAATAAAATGGTTTTCTTATTTTTATTTTTAAATATTTATAGCCCTGGATGCTAATATAATACTCCAGCTCACGCTTAAGCTAGAAACTAAAAAGCTGTTTATGTCAAGACTGGGTCAAGGTTAAATATTATAAATGCCAAATCAAGTCAACTCGATGTGAAATTGGACAAAAATCCAGGCCTCAAATGTCAGAGATAAAGCTGTTATATCTGAGTCCACTATACTGACCTCCAGAACTTCACTTTCATAAATATTGCAATATTTCCGGCAATGGCACTGCATGCAAACTGTACGTGGCAGGATTATCCTGAATCAACATGAAAAATTATTAATGTACAATGTCATCATCTTTTATTTTGTTTTGATATTAAACAATAATCTAGATGTCATTTAACTGGAAAAGGGGAATAAAGCCAGTGGTGAAGTACACTGGTAACTGATAACAGTTTTATCCTTGTTGTCACATTAGTACCTCCCTTAAGATTTTAGTTTTTGCTTTCTTTTTGTTGTTGTTGTTGTTGTTTTTTTCTTGAAGATTCCCTTACTTTATTTCTACATGGTTTCTCTGAACACTGGCTGCATTTCCACCATAAAACAACAGTACGTTAAATATGCTGCTGGACTATGTACCTGGAGCACTGAAGTGTAAAGCACATAGCTCACAAGCTGTGCTCAGACTGTAAAGGAACACAACTTTGTTACTAGTTAATTTTATGTTAAGCTAATTTGGGGCTAAAAGTATAAAAAACAATTCCATACCATGTAAATGGTTTTAATAAAAACAAACAAAAATAAATAAATAAATAAATAAATAAATAAATAACTCACATTGATGCCAAAAAATGTTTTGTCTATACAGCAGCATAGACTGTATATAAAAGACAAAATTAGGCACCTTGGTTTTTGGATTTGCATTTTTGAATCAGCGATGACGTCCTTGTTAAAACTGGATCACAAACTGATCTGCGTGATTTAAAAAAAAAGAAAAAAGCTATTGGAAGACCTATATCTGAGTGTGGCAGGGCGTGGCCTGCGGTACAGGTGCATCCGCCTTCCCTGCATGGCACCGCAGGCCACGCCCTGCCACACTCAGATATAGGTCTTCCAATAGCTTTTTTTCTTTTTTTTTTAAGTCTTGCAGCTTGGCCAGAGGAGGGCGTTGAGCCACTGCAAAGTGAAGATGTCTAAGAAGTTTTATTCTCTGCAGGCACTTTCAATGGGAAAGCAAATCACGGACGGAGAGGTAAGTGACGGACGGAAGTGAGGTAAGTGACGGAAGTGATGTTGTAGGTGACGTCAGACGCCGGAGATTTTGGCGGAGAAAAAGCAAATGGTAGCATAGAGTTTAACAAAGGTTTTCCAAGCTTCAGTATTACCAAATATACTAATCAATTGTCATATAACTAACAACATCTGTTTTATCATCTCTAACACCCTGGAGGACAACGGGGAGAGTTTAGACGCTCTCCAAGATTACATCGACCGCTGTTTTCAAGATTTAGTAATGCATAAGGCCCAGAGTGCATCTTCCCCGGCCAAAATCGAGACGCCGTCATCGAAGAGAAGTCGCCAGGCAGACTCCCCCGGTACAACATCGCCTGCCGGCAAAGACATCGCAGAAATCCTGGAGTCAATCGACAAGCGATTGTCCAGTTTCGATGCGAGGCTGTCCCTGGTGGAGATCTTACACCGGGAATTTAAATCTCTGAGAGAATCCCTGGAATTCAGCCAGCGGCAGATGGAAACGCTTGCCGCTGAAAATGCCACGCTACGGGAGTCGGTTAAATCTCTCACCGATAACGTGACCCAGCTAAACATTGAAAATAAAAAAATAAAAGAGTCCGTTATCGATCTACAAGCCCGTAGCATGAGAGATAATCTTGTGTTTTCTGGTATTCCAGAAACTGCCGGAGAGGATGCGGAGGCAACGGTGAAAAGCTTCATTAAAATCCACCTGAAGCTGCCGGAGGACACCGTAAAGAACATCGACTTCGATAGAGTACATCGCTTGGGGGGCGCGCGGTCGCGGACCGGGAGACCACGGCCTATTGTGGCCAAATTCAGTCAATTCAAACAGAAGGAACAGGTGAAGAGTCGCGGCAGAGAGCTGAAAGGAACGGACTTCAGCGTGAACGACCAGTTCCCCAAAGAGATCCTGGAACGACGCAAGGTCCTGTTCCCAGTTCGACGTAGCTTTATCCAGAAAGGCTCCCGTGCTGTCATCGCTGTGGACCGGCTCTACGTGGACGGACAGCTGTACCGCGACCCCGGCACCACACCGTGGTTATACTGACTGCACTCCAGATAAGAACCCGCTACACTCTTTTCTTATTCATTCACACTTTCTCCTTTAAAATGTGTTTAACCTAGTAATATCAGTAGGATGTCATAGCAGATATAACACCGTCACCCTCCGTCATTGCTTTAATTGGAATGTTTCCGTTTCGTTTCCTTTTTTTTGTTGTCGCTCACAGTTCATGTGGTTTCTTTCTTTCTCTTGTCTTTCACTGCTGTGGTCACCTACTTCCCCACTCACCTACAAACAACACCCTCTATTTCTCCATATTTTCACAACACGATCACGCAAACACATCAGCTCAACGGCAGCACATTCACAACAGCCTCACAGCACGCACAGACTTGCAGGACACATAAGCAAGCCACGCTTGTTCATATTAGTGAATATTCACACACATAGTCAGACTTATGGAGTCTCTCACCACACTTCTTTTTCTCTTTCTATTTACAAACAAGGGATGTTTCCATATTCTCTCCACCTGTCTAAACGAAACACCCAGCATACATCATTAAACATACACGCACAATTAAGGGCATGCTGAGGTTTGTCACATGGAATGTAAATGGAGCTGGCACCAGAGGAAAGAGGTTAAAAATATTTAACCAGCTTAAAAAACTACAGGCAGATGTTGTTTTATTACAAGAAACTCACAAACCTGTCACAGGTTTAAATGAACTTAAAACACCTGAGTTTCCTAACGTGTTTGCAGCCGGTTATAATTCTAGACAACGGGGAGTAGCAATTTTAATACATAAAAATGTTAATTTTACAGTACTCGATACAGTTATAGATCCAGAGGGTAGATTTCTAATTATTAAACTATCAATATTGAACAAAAAACTATGTATTGTTAGTATATATGGTCCAAATGTTGATGAACCCTCATTCTTCCACGGTTTTTTTAGTGCACTCTCTGAACACCTTGATTGCACACTCATTCTTGGCGGTGACCTCAACCTTGGACTAAATGAAGAAATGGATAGGCTCAACACAACAGGAACTCAGCGTAATTGGCAGTCCACAAATATAATCAAACAGTATATGAACGACTTTGGTCTTTGCGATGCATGGCGCTCTCTTCACCCCACCAGTAAGGAATATACTTTTTTCTCGCATGTTCATCACTCTTACTCTCGTCTGGATTATTTTTTGGTCAGCAGCTCACTGCTGTGTGACATTTCAGACACTGAGATTCATCCTATAGCTGTCAGCGATCATGCTCCTGTATCTTTAACACTAATGCACAAGAATAATACTACGCCAAGTAAAAACTGGAGATTTAATATATCACTACTTAAAGATGAAGACTTTATTAAATACTTTAAAAAGGAATGGACTTCATATTTAGACTTTAATGACACTCCCGGAATATCTGCTTCTGTTCTATGGGAAGCAGGGAAAGCTGTGATGAGAGGTAAAATAATTTCTTTCTCATCACACAAAAAGAAAGAAGAAAACAAAAATATTCAGGAATTAGAAAAAAACATCAAATCACTAGAAGAAGCCTACGCGTCCCACCAAGATCAGGAAACATTGAACAAAATATGCAAAACAAAACTAGAATTAAATGAAACTATTAATAAAAAAACACAATTCCTTATACAAAGACTTCGCTTGCAGAATTTTGAACACAGTAACAAATCAGGTCGATTTCTAGCTAACCAGCTAAAAATAAATAAAGAAAAAACAACTATATGTGCTGCTAAAGATTTATCGGGGAACACAATATATGATCCTGGAAGAATAAACAACATTTTTAGGGATTTCTATGAAACTTTATACTCACCACAAATAAACCCATCTAAAAATGAAATTGATCTGTTTCTTGACAACGTAACTCTTCCAAAATTACTAGACAGTCAAGCAATGGAATTGGATTCGCCACTGACGCCAAGTGAACTCCAGGAAGCCCTGATAAGTATGCCCAATAATAAGGCTCCAGGTCCAGACGGCTTCCCTGCAGAATTCTACAAAGAATTCTGGACAATTTTGGCACCAGTATTCCACAGCATGTTGCAGGAAATCGAGGAAAAGGGCAGACTACCACCAAATATGAATTCTGCCAACATTAGTCTCCTGCTAAAACCAGGCAAAGACCCTTTATTTCCCTCAAGCTATCGTCCAATTTCTCTTTTAAATGTAGACCTTAAAATAATCTGCAAAGCTCTCTCAAAGAGATTAGAGAAAATGACCCCCCTCTTAATTCATCCTGACCAAACTGGTTTCATAAAAGGTCGGCACTCCTCAACAAACACTCGTAGATTACTTAATTTAATAGACTACTCATACGATAAAAACATCGAAGCCATAATATTATCTCTAGATGCAGAAAAAGCATTTGACAGAGTTAATTGGAAATTTTTATTCGCAACTTTACACAAATTTGGTTTTGGAAACTCTTTCATAAACTGGATAAGAATATTATACAATTCCCCAACGGCTCGTATCAGAACAAATGACCAGACATCCTCCAGCTTCTGTCTCCTGAGGGGCACCAGACAGGGATGCCCACTCTCCCCTTCACTTTTTGCAATTTTTATCGAACCTCTAGCAGCAGCATTTAGACAGGCTACAACAATTAAGGGCATAAAATGTAAGAACATAGAACATAAAATCAGTCTCTATGCGGATGATGTGTTGCTTTTTCTGCAAAACACACAAACCAACCTCTCTGAGGTAATTACTTTAATAAACTGGTTTTCAAGAGTTTCAGATTATTCAATTAACTGGCCAAAATCTACAGTTCTCCCCATTAACTGCTCCTTCCATAATTCTTCCTCTGCCCCACTGCAATCCGGAAATATTAAATATTTAGGTATTAATATCTCTCCTAAGCTTTCAGACTTAACTAAACTAAACCACATCCCACTTCTAAAGAAAGTAGAAGGCGATCTGACTAGATGGAAATCTTTACCCATATCACTCATGGGAAAGGTCGCCACTATAAAAATGATGATCTTGCCAAAAATAAATTACTTATTTTTGATGATCCCTAACAAACCATCACAAGATTGGTTCAGATCTCTGGATTCATATATTTCCAAATTCCTTTGGAAAGATAAACCCCCGCGTATTAGCTTAAAAACGCTACAAAGAACCAAGGATAGAGGAGGATTAGATCTGCCTAATTTTCACTAATACTTCTTAGCCAACAGGCTTCAGTTCATCTCAGAATGGTTAAAACATACCTTCTTAGTTGAGCCCTGGCTAGATGTTGAACAGGCACTATGCAAGGATCTAGAGATTTCAGACCTACCATTTATTAGCTCAAACATCAAAAGACATGAATGCTTTAAAAGTATCAACATCAGCTTTTCTCTAACAGCATGGTGGGAGTTTCTAAAAATAACGGAGTCTTCATTAATCCCATGCAAACGTACACCTATCTGGAATAACCCTGACATATTACAAAACAATAATATGATTAATTTCCCAGAATGGAGTTGTAAAGGAATTAAATACTTAGAACATATATTAGAGGGAACAGAATTTATTCCATTTGACAGACTAGTTGAACAATATGGGATCAACAAGACAAGGTTTTTAGAATATCAACAAATTAAATCCATAGTAAAAAAGAAATTTAACCTCAGTCAAGTTGAATTACAAACACCACTAAGTGCGACACATTTTCTTACTCTTAAATCCCCCAAATTATTATCTAAAATATACAGAACACTTTCTAAATTAGATGAATCAATATCCCTTCCTACTGCAAAGTGGGAAGCAGATTTATCAGTCAACCTAGACCAAAACTTCTGGTCTCAGATTTGCTTAAAAACTTTTAAATTAATTAAAAATCCCAGTCTGCAATTAATACAATACAAAATACTTCATAGAGTGCACTATACAGGTCATCGGATGTTCAAGATGGGCTTTACATCTTCCAACAACTGCTCACACTGTCAAGGCAATACACCAGACAATTACATCCACGCTCTTTGGTTCTGTCCACCAGTGCAAAAGTTTTGGCGCGAGATATGTGAAGACTTATCAAAGTGTCTGAAATGTAACATTCCAACCTCCCCCTTAGTGTGTTTGTTGGGCAGCTTAGATAATGTCACTTCAGAAAAGAATATAGCCCATATGATCTTCACTGCCCTATGCATAGCCAAGAAAACAGTCCTCATGAACTGGAAAAATAAAAATAATCTTAATTCTAACCAATATAGAAATTATCTATTAGATTACATTAGTCTTGACACAGCCTCTGCCACCACATCAGATCAATTGCTCTGGGCCCCTTTTATCAGCTCCATCACCTAGTGGGGGTGGGGGGTCATAGTTTGGTCCCGCCTTCACTGTTGTGATTGGTGAGGGGGTAGGGACAGGCTTAGGGCGTCGGGGGGTTCCCCGGAGGCATCTTCCTTGGGGGGCTCAACCCGGGGTAGCGGTCACGTCCGGTTGAGGGCTCTGTTGGCTCTCAGGTGACTGTTTCCTCGCGGCTGCGTGCAGCGGGGCTAGGGGAGGGTCTGTGCTGACGGACGCGGGTTACTGACCTGGCAACCTGGCTGCCCCTGGGTGGGTCCGGGATGGGCGTGAGGTTCTGGGGGCGCTCCGTCTCTGGGCTGGGGCCCGGGCCGGGCCTCGGGGGCTCGGGTCCTGGTTGGTGCGTTGCCGGGGTTGTGGGCGGGTGGGTGCATGGGGGCCCGGCCCTGGAGCAGGGTGCCGCCGGTGCATCGAGCCGCCTGGGGGGCTCTTCAACTGGTGGGGGGGATGGTCACATCTTGCAGGAGCTTTCTTCTCTCAGGAACTCTCTGCAGGAGGGGGAGATACAGGAGAGGTGGAGGAAGATCTCAGCCTGGGCGTTTACCGTCTTATGTAGTCTGGAAGATGTGTGGTTGGTGGGGTGGGTGCAGTTTTCTCTGTGGTGGGGTTGGGTGGACTGTCCAGGGCTCTGTGGAGCCGGGGGGCGCTACTGCACTGGGCCCCGGTCTGATGGGCCTGGGCCCCCCTTCCCTGGCGGGTCGCGGAGGGTGGGAGTGCCTACTGGGGTCAGCGGGGGAGCTGGCCCCAGGGAGGGGTTACCTGCCCCTCCCTTCCTTCCCTCCCCATCTCCAGCTGCCTCCCTCTTCCCGCTCCTCCACAACCACCCACACATGCAGGGCCTTGGAGTGGGGGTATGTCACCAGGGTGCAGAGGAGGCTACCCCCCCCCGTCCCCCCCCCGTCCCCTTCTGGCTGCCTCTGCCTCAATTTTATCCCACAACTTAGACATTCACATTATTCACACTCTCATTACACATACATATAGGATCTTGGGGGTGGGCACAATCACGGAGTCCAAATCACCATCAGGGTGTATACCTCACCCCTGACGTCGTTGCCCACCTCTCAATTTTAAATACACTTAGTCATTGAGGGTTAGCAGGAGGGACTATGCGCTTACCTGCTGCTCCTTGGCAGGTAGCTCCATGCCCTCCTGGGTTTTAATTGCACCTTAGAACACATATGCATCAACACTACAATGAGCGGGTGGAGGGAGGTTTGGAGTCTTCTCCCACCCCCATTCTCTGCGGCCTGCTGGAGCGGGAGGGCTAGTAGGAGGAGTTGGCCGTCCGACTGCGGTCTGGGGTGTGGGGCCTCCCTGCTGCTGCGGAGTCGGGGTGGTCTGCCTCTCCCCACCGCAGGGAAAAGGGTAACACCACCTGGGTCTGGGTGCAATTCCCCCCTCCAGGGGCAAGGGTACCTAGACCCGGTTTGTAGAGTACGCTTGGGGAGTGTGATTGTGTGTACAGCGTCTCTTTATGTCTGTCTCCACGTTGGTTGAGTGTGGAGTGAGTGCATATGAGAGCATGAGGGTGGGAATGGATGTTTGTGTCTGTGTGTGCCTGTATGTCTGTGTCTATATGTCAGGTTGGGTATCAGACGCCACCTCTCTGGGGACACCTCAGGCCCTCCAAGGTTTGGAGGCCTATCTCCACCCACCACCACTTCCCCTGCCGGTGGCGGACTCCCTCAGGTGTCGGTGTGTTGGTGGTTCTTTGTGTCTGGGGGTGGGCGTCCAGGTACACACCGGCTCACTCCTTGGCGGCCGCTTGTCGGGGCCTGGGGCCTGGGGCTCGCTCGGGCCCCTTTGGAGGTGGGGTGCCCCCGGCCTCTCGGCCTAGGGCTCGGTCACTCAGGCGCAGCTGGGGGCCGGCGGAGCTCACGGGCGCGTCACTGCAACTCCCCCTGACTTCTGCTCCGCGGCTGCTGGGCGAGCCCTCATCTGGGACTCTCCTCAGCTCTTACTGGGACAGTGGCGCGGCTGCCCCTCTGTTGGTCTTCCATGGTCTCTTGTGTTCTGGGGGCCTCTGGATGTCTGGAGTTTTGATCTCCTCCATACCCGCTTCACACCCTGGAGGACGGGGCTGTGGCCCCCCCACACTCCCTAGCAGATCATTACATGGAGAAACCTTTGGAATGCAAGCATGCTGATCCACACAGGTATGCACACATGGGTATTCACAGACGCGGACTAAAGCTTTCTTGGCTGCTGCCTCAAAGCACACTGTGCGCTGTCTATCTTGCGTGCTGCACAATATCGTTTATTACTTAGTAAATACTGATATCTATGACTAGCTAGTTTATTGTGATGGTGCTTTGTTTTCTCTATTATTATGTTGCTCTTTGTTGTTTGCCGTCTCCTCTGTTTGTTTTTGTTTGTTTGTTTGTTTGTTTTTTTTCTCCATACAGGTGACCCAGGAGTTTTTTTTTGTTTGTTTGTCTCTCTTCCCCCCCCTTCTCACCGTCTCTTCTCCCCTTTGGTTTTCTTTCTTTCTCTCCCCCTCTCTCTCTCATTCATTCCCCCTGTCCTATTTATTAAAAAAAAAAAAAAAAAAAAAAAAAAAAAAAATGACAAAGGATGAACTGAAGCTCTGCCATCACGTAATGTCGCATACTGCTGTTTCTGATGTCATTTAGAAAAAAAAAAAAAAAAAAAAAAAAAGGAAAGCAAATCACATTAGCTCCATGTCTGACAGCTCTTTCTTTATCAGCACCACAAAGTGAATAACTCACTGTGTGGAGGAGTGGTCATTTCAAAAGTTATCAGGAGCAAGCCTTGTAAGTAAGGTGCATCACAAAGACACAGATACCTGCCACACAGAATCCCAGGGAGAAATCACTTCAAATCAGTACCAATAACCAAAACCAAAAATGTGTTAAGGTCCATTATACTTAAATGGGCAGAGATGTGATTCAAGTAATTGAGAAATTAGTGTACAGACAATGGTAAAAAGAAATCAATTGCCCTCTAATCTATTTATACAAACAAGTTTAAAATGCAATGCTCTGGTTTACTGGTGGGCAGATGGGTTAATGGGGGAAGGGAGGTCTAAGCAAATCACCTGCATTTCACCTTTACACACACACACTCACATTAAAGTGTGATTAAAAAAAAAAGAGGTCACCAAATAAACCTGGTACACAGAGCAAACGATTGTGCACTTCAGCTTCTATTTGGCACAAGCAAAAAAAATAGCCAAAACATAACCAAAGCACAAACAAAATAACCCTTTTACGTAGATAATGCAACAACTGAAACAGACTGGTTGTCTGCAACAGTTAAACGAACCTCCTGTCTGGTGGTGGAACAAAAGTGTAAAGAAAAAAGACATTTAGCCGCTTTCAGTTTAGAACAACATAAAACTGACAAGGTCCTCTGAATAAACAGCAAGCATTTGTAACTGTGTTCCTTATTGCTAAAATATGTTTTTGTTAGTGCTTCACAAAAGTAACACAAATATGTATTAAAGTTCTTTGCAATTTAGTGAATCATAGTCTTACAGGAGCTACAGTTCACTCCTTCATTCTCTTAGATAAAGCTATTAGAATCCCTGCTATGCTGTTGCTCTCATTTCATCTCAACAGAAACTGGTATGCAGTTAAAAAATAATGTGTTCAGGGAGATAATTTTTCACTTTGTAAATTAAAGGAGACTATCTTTCAGCATGCTGCCCTAAAAAATGTGCATCTCCAGAATGCTGAGTTTAACCATGTTTTAAAAATAGCGTTTTGTTCATAACTTGAGTACATGTTGGCAGACTTTATTAATCCTGAGATGTGTCAGTGCAAGTCAAGCTAGAGTGTTTTCTCTTCCTGCAACACTGTTAACACCTCACTCCTCACTCCTATTTGATGGAATATGAGGGAAATTGCTTCTTAGTCTCTTGAGCATCCCACCAAGAAGAAACTGGGTCAGGAGTAAATGACCCTGAGTCTTAACGGAGGGAACCTGGATCCAAGAGAAAATTGGAAATACTGTTAATTTCATCCAGTGCGTGACCTCTGCCATTTTGGGACTTTATCGCCATTAATTCGTCAAGGGTTTGAGTTGGAAGTAATTATTCTTGCCGATCTCAGTTCTTTTCTGGCCTACAGCAGACGGGTGGGAAATCGTTATTTTGAGTAGCATAATTTTATTTTCTCTGTAACCTGCAAACTCTGCTCATCTGACAGGTCAATAAGCCTAAATAGATACATGATTACTGCTGATAAGCTGCAACAGCGTCTCCGCTTCACCTGTGAGGGATTTGTGAAACAGATTTTATAATTGTCAGTACGACAAGAGCGGGGACGTGGTTTTGCAAGGCATGCAGGTGTGCTGAAACCCATTCTGTAATGGGAAATGCAATAGTAAGGACTGCAGCAATTCAGATAACTAAAAGACATAATCATCGCAAATGTGATCATAAAGATATTTATTTAGATTTAGTCTTTATTATTTATCTGATTAAAAATGCAGATCTATCGTGTTTGATGGAAGTTGCTTCATTCATTGCATCTCACACTGTATGTTTTCTGCAATTTCATGAGCAAAATTTTGATCAATTTAAATTTTTTAAGAGATATCAACTGCATTATGTGAGTGTGTCACTGGCAACAGAGATCCTGTTTACAGCTAATTGTATCGAGAGAAAAAGAAATATTATGAGTTGTTATCATTGGCTCCTTTATACCCATAACTGATTCCATAAGTGGATAACAGAATTATTCAAATGAGAATTTAGAGGAATCAACTCATATCAAAGAACCTGACCATTTAAAAATATTCACTTGTCATTTGTCCATAAATTTGACCCCCCCCCTCCCCCCCCAAAAAATAAAAAATAAAAAATAAATAAATAAATAAATAAAAAATTTTCATCCCTCTGTGCGGGTCAGATGAGGCCCATCTTTGAAAGCCATTTATTATAATCCCAGTGATTGAAGCCATCCTCTCTGAAAGGCTTAAGACAAACTAAAAGGCAAAAATGTCAGCTCCTCAGTGCAGCGCATTTCCTCCACCTAAATTTATCATCCTGTGGCGAGTGACAGCTACTCTGTTTTGCTGTCATGAGAGTGCCACCTGCTGATCTGGACCATGTTCAGCATCCACTGGATGTCTCTACTGTAATGGCCCCATATGTCAAAATGAAAACAAAGAGAAATCTTTATAAATAACAGCAGCTTCAGCTGGCTTTGCAGTTATTTATTATGTGGATTCCCTCAGTCTACTCGCTATCATAAATCATAAATATTTTTAATAGCTAAGAGAAGAGAGAAGGTAAGAGGCAAAAAAAATAAAAATGCAACTGCATTTGTTGATAAAGCAACATGATTAACAACATGATTTTTAAAAGGAAATTATGCATGACTGTAGGACTTACAACAGACAGGAATAAACTCAGGAATAAACACTTTGGCTGAAAGTGTCCTGCTTCAGCAGACAAGGAACTTGGCTTTTGAGGAGAGGTATCTGTTACACCACCCACCCAGTGAAAGGGAGAAAAAACAGGGATATAAATCTTGTAATTTGAATTAAGTAAAATAACAAACACTGTTAAAGGCAGGTTTATATGCACTCTTGTGTCTTTAACTTCACGTCCAACATGGCCTTTTGCCAAAGTGTATAGCTCAATAAACATTTTCATATCCCCTACTGCAGAGCATGAAAAGGCAGTAAATGTCAACCGAGAGCTAATTGGGAGATCATATAATTGTAGCTGGGTATAATGTCTGTGCATGCTTTGTATAACTCTGCTGGTAAAATAAAACAGTTATTGTCTTCTGTTTTCATAAGAGGGAGTAGGTATGGTTACATGGCAGCACATAACAATTTAAAAAAAAATCTTTTTGATATGATTTCTTTAAAATCACATCACTGATTATCATTCTTTCATTTTATTTAATCGATAATTTAATGTAACACCACCAGTGTTGGTCAAGTTACTTGAAAAAAGTAATCAGTAACTAATTACTGATTACTCCCCCCAAAAAGTAATCCCGTTACTTTACTGATTACTTATTTTCAAAAGTAATTAATTACTTAGTTACTTAGTTACTTAGTTACTTTTTAAAAACACGATTTACAACCTGAAGAGGTGATAAAGTGATAGATCTTTCAGCCCAATTCTACTTTTTCTACATAATCCATCATACAAAATGTAATCAAATGGAAAAGTCTCTTTTTTTAACTTGTTTTATCAGTTTTAATCTTTTAACTTTATGCATCAAGCAAAACATTTAATTATATGCAACATTCTCTGACTTGAATAAATTAGTTTAACATTTAAACCTATTTTCTACACATTCCAGCACATAAAATAAAATATTTTTTGTGTTTTCACTCACTCTTTCAAACAGATGCAAGTAAAACACAGCAGAAAATAAATAAAGTCAAAGACTCAGCGGTCCTTTTGCTCTATTTTCACCTGTAAAGCAGGAGCAGGGTAGGCGGAGGGTTACCCTGGTGTAGGTGTGCTGCGGTCAGTTGAAGAATCCGCGCGAGTGTCTCTGTGAGTTTCCCATCACGTCGTAGCTACTCGGGTGCTTGCTCGGAAGTTTAGGGGTTTTTTTCGCTGTAAAAAGAAGTTTTCTTCCCACGCACGATGGACGCTAATGATTTTGTCACTTTTTATGGAATCAAACTCAAAGTAAGGTCAGTACTTCCACACTTTAAACGCTGCACGCTCATACTCTCTCCCGCACTCGATATATTATCCATTGTTGATCTGCACACAGCTGCTGTCACCAACGTCGCACTTGCTTGTCATGAGACATTCTCGCAAAAAAAATCACGGTTTTAGTAACGCAGTAACGCAGCGTTCCTACGGGAAAATAACGGTAATCTAATTACCGATTTTGCAATAGTAATCCCTTACTTTACTCGTTACTTGAAAAAAGTAATCAGATTACAGTAACGCGTTACAAGTAACGCGTTACTGCATATCTCTGAACACCACACACACCATTTGGAAATATCGCAACATCTAGTCACACTCACAGCCTAGTGCACCATTCATTATGGCATAAATACATGAGCAAGTTTCAGGATCTTACTTAGTCTGAGCCAATAAATGTAAGCATCTGGAAAAGTGTCTTCCATGACAAACAACACGGCATTACTTGTCAGTAAATTAGCATCAATGTGGACCCACTTTTGGATGGTTTCGTAGCCAGTTTGCTGCTTTGGGATTAGACCTTATGTTGCAAAAGTTCCAAGAAAAAGTTTGAAAAAATGATTCTTCACCCTCAATAAACATGAAGCAATAGTTTTGAATAAAACGTAGCAGAAAAATAAAAAGTCAGAGTTTTAATTATTCAAATCATTGAGGAAAATGTGCTTTGTATAAACTGAATAGATATTAATTAAGTATATATAATTTGATTGGTTACCCCTGAATGTAACATTTTATATTTTACCGATGTATAACAAATTTACACCTCTACATGTCACAAAGTTGTCAAGTGAATATGTACAAGCTGCTCATTTGGTATCGGCGTTTAATTAGAAAGGCACAGGAGCTGCAAACATCTGTTGATTTTAAAGAAAATGAATGTGATTTTTGCCAGAACTTAAGCAGTTCTGTCTTTGTTTATACTACAGCTCCCAACGGGCTCTTTCAAATTTGCCTGATTTCATAATCGTGCTGAAAGAAAAACAAATAACACCGGAATAAAACATGTAAATATAATACTCTCAAACTAAAGCTTTAATATCCACCTGTGCTTGCAGAATTAATGTGGCAAATTTACTTATTCTACTCACATCAAAGGGAAAATCACAGTAAGTGATGAAGCAGATAGGCCCATTTATTAAACTGGCAGTCAGTCAGGATTGTTCCTCCGAGGCTTGCATCAATGTGAGGTTTGGTTTATGATCTATTAGCTTGCCAGTGAAAAAGAAAAGGTCATACTTGAATTCTGCTTTTATGTGTTTTTGATATTTCTCCTCTGGTTACTGTTTCCAGTGCAACAAGGGGTATTATAGTATTCTGTGCATTGACATCCCTGTTCACAGAATGGCAAAAAAAGTTGAAGACCACGCTTTCCCTGCTACTCTGTTTAGTTTTATTGTAGTTGTGCTATCATAACAGAATTAGCCTCTTTATATATTTTTGACCATTCTACCTCCGGCTGTTTCTCACTCAGCTGTATTGAATGCAGGACAGTAATTGTCAGCAAAAACTGCCTGAAATATTGTCAGACTCACTTGTGCACTCACTCCCTGATTGGTAAACATATTTCCTGCTACACCAAAAGAATTATTAAGTGATGCTACAACACTTTAGCTCATCATGAAGCCAAGAACCAATTTAGATCTGTGTAGGAGGCGGCGGGTGGGAAGCAGCATGTAACTGCTCATATGGAAATAACTGTATGGGTTTCTAGACATGGTACAGAGCGGTGCTGCAACACAGGAGGCCTTACAAATAAAACAAGTCTAAATCTCACTGTAATGATTGTAGTGAATGTACGTTCTAGACACGTTAATAGAGATGGATGAAACTTACTATATAAACTGCCCAGGGTACCAGGATTATCAGCATCTATATAGCTTTTGGGGATTATTTCTGTAACACTCCAGTCCTTACAAATTCTATCCATTATGTTGGATAATTGATCTCTGAACAATATGCAACATTACATTTATGTTATGTTATGTACCTTATAGGTATGTTGTTGAGATTACATGTACGTTGCCTGCATGCGGTTGTTTGTACTGTAAATACATTTCCTGAACAGTTTTTTAGTGCAGAGGCACTTTGGGCTCACTGGAACATGTTCAAACACTGAAGCTCACAATTCCTTCAAATATATGTACCTTACAAAGAAGATAAAGTATAAGTATATGTGGCTATTTTTAATGTCTTTAATATTTTTAACAGCCAGAATAACATCATAAATGAACATACACATTCCTGTCTTCATACATGAGCAAAGCAAAGACATCCTGCTGGCCTGGCATTATCCATTTGTACTTTTTAAGATTTAAGCTCTGCCGCCAGAAGTCGAGAACTGTCGTTACGCAATCAAGTTTGGATTAAAATGCAACTCCTTGAGTCGCTCTTCTCTTCCCTAAAGCTGTGATATTTAATCTGTGAACACAGGGTCGATGGAAATGGTGTCTGTTAAAGTCAGTTGATGAAAATCTTTATTATTGGCCCAGACACAAACATTACTGTGATTCTGAGTTAGGTTTTCACACTTTTGGAAGCAATTTGCCTCAGTCATTTTCCCGAAGACATCTAAACACAAGCACACAGGGTGCTTGTTACTTATCTGTGTTATTTTTTGTGGCCAAGTTACACATGAAACTCTTTTTAAAATATCTGATTAAAAATACAGTTTTAAGAACGACACTTGATTCATTTTTCTTTCTTCTACTCCAAACTGCACTTGGCCTTCCTCTGTTTTGGATCCAGTAACTGACAAACCAGTCCAGGCCTTTTGGACTCCTGTGATCAAGTCCCTGTGAGAATGTGCCAAGTTGGGTATGAAGGAAGGGGAGTTTTGGCAGATATTTGGAGGATGTGTTAATTTTAACAGCACTGATTACCTAATTTAGTACTTAATTGTTATTTAACTGCTATTTCCTGCAGCTCCTCCTTCTGTTTGAGGTCATGGATATTAATAAGCCACAGTGGCTACACTGCCAGGAGCCCCTAATATTATGATTATAGCCTGGTACAGGATTTGAATTGTCATTTTTAAGGTTGCAGATTCTAATTACTTGTCTGTACTTTGCTTTTCTTCAGTTTGGCCAATTTATTCTGTCCTATGCATGTTGTGAAGGAAAGATAAAAAGAAACTGAAATGTCGAACTGTTTTGTTGCTCTTTTATTTCCACTTCCACTCCTAAACCATCCCTCATAATCATTACTTCAATATCTTTAAAAAAGTTGATTTATTCTTGTTTTGTTACTGCCTTTAAACTGTTCCTCTTTTGTTGAGACATTGCTGGTCAGTTAAAAGTAGATGATGCAACACAGTGTCATAATTAAATGTTTGGACCCTAAAGAACAAACCCAGACACCTACGGCAGGTTTAAGAAGTTATTTACAGGAATTATTGCACAGACAAACAGCAGGACTTGTAAACAGGCAATTGTGCAGTGAAGTGTCTCTTTACAAGCGTGAGGCAAGGAGCTTTGCTGGAGAGGAAATGGGTTAGTTTCAGCAAGACATGAGTGTTTTTAGGACGATCTTGAACGTGGATCTTTGGTCTCAGTTAATTATATCTTACATTAAGCAGCGGAGGGACACTGGTGAGCTGGAAGAAGGAGAGTGGGTATGCAGGTGTTTTTTTTACCCAGAGGAAGTAACCGTGAGCAGACAAGAAGGCAGGGTTAAACAAAGCACAGCACTAACACAAGGTAAGCACAGAAAGCACCAGTGACCACCACAGAGTCCAAAACTATCTGAGCAGGATTGGGAGCACATGGCGTTCTCTAACTACTCCTCAGGTGTGACAGCCCGGGACAAAAAGTTAGCCCACGACTCCACCTGAAAGAAAAGAGATAGTGAGAGACAAGAAAACACCCTCCAAACTGACCATGACACACAGTTAATGAGCACAGAGTAGTGCTGCAACACAGGAGGCCTTACAAATAAAACGAAGCTAAATCTCACTGTAATTATTTAAATGTATAGATGAAACTTACTATATAAACTGCCTAAGGTACCACGATTATCAACATCTATATAGCTTTTTGAAATAGTTTTTATAACACCCAAATCCTTACAAAATATATTGACTATGTTGGATAGCTGACCTCAGAACAATATGTGATATTACATTTATATTTCATGTACAGTTATGTACCTTATGGGTATGTTGTTGAGATTATATGTACGTTACCTGCATGCAGTTGTTTGTACTGTGAATACATTTCCTGAACAGTTTTTAGCGCAGAGGCACTTTGGGCTCACTGGAACATCATATTTTTTTGAAAACAAATATGTACCTTGCAAAGGAGAAAAGGTGTAAATAAATGTGCTTATTATTAATGTCTTTAATATTTATAACAGCCAGAATAACATTATAAATGAACATTCATGTTTGTGTCTTCATACATGAAGCCACATCACAAGTTAGCCAACTTCACCTGAGAGAAAAGAGATAGCAAGAGGAAAGAGGGAGAGAGGAAAACACCTCGCAGACTGACCATGACACACAGTTAATAAGAAAAAAAAACAACTTTCTCTACGTTGGACTGTTCATTAGGTCAAAGTCAGCAATGCTGAAAGGCCAATTTAATGTTGGCCATAGTGTTGAGGGTTGGGGGCAGCAGGTCCACACATACTTATAAAACTACTAAGTGGAGGTTTTTGCAGAATTTTGTCTGTGACCATTATTCACACACTGACACATTTTAACAGCACAGCAGCTCCTCTAAACTGTACTTAAAAGCTAAATCGATATCCTCAAAAGAGACTTCCTCATTGTGTGTCTCTATATGACAGCCAGGTCTGCATTAACCTAATATAATCCTGTACCGCCCCCAATATAAGGAATGATCTTACTTCATGTTGTTCCTGTATAACAACTGTATAACTCCCATCACCAGCTAACTTATGCAAAAGTCCAAGTAAGAAAATAAGAAATCTGATGCATATAGGAGTATCTGGCCATTATTATGAAAATAGCCTTTAATAGCCTTCAATTTCACACACTTAAAGGAGTTCCTGTAGCGATAGCAAGATCTCAGGAGGTTAACTGAACAAGAAAAACATGATGCTCTCTACGGAATAAATAAATGCAAGATTATTTTTAAAACATTAGAGCACATTCTCTTCCACTGATTGTTAAAAATCACATTTACAGTATAGGTGTAACATCCATTCTCCTGCAGAGTTCGTTTTGACATAAATGGGGCAAGCCAGTGTCCGATGTATTCTTATTTAGGTGTTGGCAAGTGTGAAAATGTAAAAATACAATACAGTGCAGGCTGGAGAGATGATCCTCGGGCTCCTCTCATGCACCTAATAGCAGCTGAGTGACTTAAAGGGAGGCTGTAATTTCAGGGATTTATCACATGATGGATGAGAGCTGATGTGTTAAGAGACCTATGAGGGTCCTAGACAGCAGTCATAAATCTTGGTTCATGCATGAAACCCCAAACATATTTGCATCTCTCATTTCACCACATGAAATTAGCTGTAAAATGTGATGGAACAGAGCAGAGACCATTCCACGGCTCACTAGAGGACGGATAGCCATTTTCAACCCAATTTATGCTATCTAATTTGAGTACCGGCTTGGTGAAGTGAAGTGGTAATATTGAAGCATTACTCATACGGAAATGCACTGTCACATCACTTTGATGCCGTGTGCCTCTGCTTGTACATGGGCATGATAAGTAGGCTAAATTACATACCTGGAGGTGCAGATGATGACACATTATTTAAATATGTCTTATGTGCTGTTGTGTACATCTGCACTGATATGTGTTATGTGTTGCACTTAGTTAATTGGTATCTGGGGAAAAGCGTGTGGGCTATAATTAGTAAAGTGGATGGTAACATGTGTTCTTCTGAATATAGGTAGCAACCATAATGGGGATTTTTTTCCCCTTGTCTATCTCATGCTGATTGCCTAACTGACATATAATATTACTTAGCAACTGCAGCACAGATGCTTTCTATACGTGCTGACATGCCATCTCTAAGTTATTGTGAAATAAGATTTGTTGGGACATGATGCAAAGCTCTAAAATGTCTGTGTTTTCAGGACTCTTAAATCCTTTGTAGATAATATGATAGTGGCTTTTGATAAAGACCCTATTTCTGTTGAAAGGATATTGGGAAAATTGTTGTTTTGTTAATTGCTACCAAAAACAAGCAATTAATCTCCAGATCTCAGTGAGTCAGACAGCGATTCATTACTGAAGCATTAAAAATCGCTTTGCATTTTAAAAACTTAGCTTAAAAGTGTTCTACACAGAAAAAGTGATAATAAAAAAGCTGCATAGAGGAACAATGACAAGTGGGTAGCATTACAGAGCCATCCATTATTAAAAAATGAAACTAGACAGGAAGCAGGATCAATATGTGCTTGATTAACACGCTGATACAAAATGAAAAACAGACCCTGAACTTTTCAGAACCTCTGAAGGAGGAACTTAAAACATTCACCTTTTTCAGAGCTATAGAAAAAAACCTTCAGTTCTAAAGAATGTGTTTTCTAAAGAAGAGGTGATGTAACACAGTGGGGAACATGAATTTGTCACAGTTCTTGGAAATGCTTTCCTGTGATTAAATTCAACATGAGTCCATAGTTTTTTTCAAAGATATTAATCAAATAAATGAAGCTGTCAGATCTTATTTGCAACATATGATTTATCCCAGTGTAGGAAGATTGTGTTGTGTGTAACTGTCAGGGTTTTGCCTGCTTTCACAATTTTACTGAACTGAGCTCAAGAAGCAGGAATAACAAAGGATGTATGGGGGCAAATATTCAGGCTGGGATAACACTCAGAAGAAAAGAAAAGTATTTTTGGAACTGTTTTGTAGAGTTCTTGTTACTTAGGGCTCCACTGCAGGCTTGTTTCCAATGGCACGCTGATGGTGGGTCAGGCAGGTATTCAGGTAAGTATTTGGCATGATTTCCAATGGGTTACTAAAGGCAGACAGAAACTCAAAAAAGCAGGTGAGTAAATGAAGCAGTGCAAGAGGTCTGGGCTTAACTCTGTCTGTGACCCAGCATTTTGAGTTCATTGTGTGTTTTTTGGAGTTCTTCTATTATATTGAATATATGCTTATTTATGTTGTTGCCATTATTAGTTGTGATTTAGTTGAGTTTTATTCTAGTTCAGGTTCTATTTCTCCTTCTGTGAGTCCGTTCTTGTCTTCTGTGTTAGTCTACATCTCGTCATGTTTACTGTTTATTTTGAAAGTCTTGTTTCCAAGTTCCGTGTGTTTTGCTTTACTTCCCCTGTGTTGTCATGCTGTTCATTTGTGTCAGCTGTTTCCTCATGTGTTTCCACTTCCCCTGATCACCTCCTGTGAATATTTAGTCTGTCTGTTTTCATTCAGTAGTTGTCAGGTCGCCTCTGTATTTTCCTTCCACGCTACGTCAGGTTAATGGATTTTCACAATTCTGTTCAGTTCATGTTCATGTTTTCACTTCATAGTTCCCTGCATGTACCTGTTCAGAATTAGCCACAGACATCACAGTTATCCTAGTTAGTTTACTCTCCCATGTTCACTTTGCTTTATTTTTACATTCTTGTTATCAGCCCTAATAAAGGCTTGTTCTTGGTTTAAAGCTCAGGACTTCTCCCGTGGTTTGCATTTGGGTCGGTTCGATTAATACACTGGCGTACCCTGCCAGGACAGCCACATGGGTAAAAGAGCAGGTTTGGGAACTGTCAGTGACTCTTGATGGAGAACAGGTGTGCCTGCAGGAGACTTTTCACCACTGGACGAGAGCCACGCCTACATTCACACAAAAGGGGGAGAAAAAGAGAAAGGAGGACACGGGGAACCATGGGAATAACAAAATTGCTTAAATAAAGTAGAATTTTTTTAGAAATACAACATGACAAACGATAAAATTTACACAAAACAGAGAAGTTTAGTTAAACAGAAATACCCCAATAAGTACTACAAATAAAGAAAGTAACAACAAAAAGCCATGTGAAATCTGAAGATGTCTCTATAGCATAAAATAGCTCAATAAATTGAACAAAGGACAATAATCTTGTCTTGTTTTCAGTTATGATTTAAATATTTTGCATATCATTGCATTTTTTCTACTTTTTTTGGAAATTGGCTTATAAATATTTTTATATATTGTTGGATTTTATGTGTTAGACAAATGTGCTTTTAGAAACTGAAGCACTTTTCTCTCTCAGACGACTCCAAATCTGCATGGTCTACATTATAAATACCAATTTTGCTGAAAAAGTAACGTCGGTTTCCACTTTGAACTCAAATAAAACCAGACAAGTGACGGGAAGAGTTTATTTTCATATCAATGTTTATGACAGCAGACGAGGCGTGTGAATACAAAAATGTGACTGCTAACGGAACAACAGGATTATGCGGCATAGTTTACATATTTTAGGTACAACATGCCGTCAGCTACACCCTGAGTCAGTTCAGAAATTTAATTCTCTTTCTGCTTCCTTTGCAGCACATCCAAAGTGTCATATCTTCTGTTGCACAGCTGCTCTCAGACGGCTGTGGAATTTGACAGTTGTGACAATTTGACAGTTGCAAGCCTGTGAAACTTAAATTGATAAAATGATAAAAAAAAACAAAAACAAAATAAGAACCAAAAAAAATGCTGTGCAGTATTCATCTCACAGTTTGAATTACGGGAAATGCCCGTACAGATTGAATGGTCGCCACATCATAACAACCTCGTGTAGCCAGCGTGACCTGAACATTTCACATCTTTGCTTTATGCCCCAACCAACAGCGTTCCCATTCTCCTGCCTATAACCATCACCTATCTCTGGCTAGTACTGACTTTTTGTTTTAAATAACATGCCAACAGGACGCAGTGTGTTCATCTGTCTTTGCTGAAGCCAAAGGTGTAAACTCCTTCAGTAAATAAACACCTGGCTGGTAAGCTGTTGGGTAATTAATGTCACACCTGCTTTCATTTTTCATGCTGTTGTTTTATTGTGTAGATGTTAATTACCATGGCATTCATGAGGATTCACCTCACAGCACCGCACTGTGTATCTGAGGAGGAAACTTTTTAATTACCTGGCAAAATGTTTTTTATTTGTTTTTACATTTTTTAAACAGGATTAACTGTATAAAGTGAGATCTTTGGTTTGGGATTGTTTTGTTTTGTTCGTGTTATTTTTAATGGTTATTATGCAACTGACAGCATTATGTGGGCTCGGAAGTGATCCAGTTTCCATGTTTGGACAGTTTGTCTGTGTTTGAGGAGATGAGTCACTCTGAGAAATTATGCAAGCGTGGTTAATTGTTTTGTTGTTTATTTTTGATTTGTGGGTTTTTAAGCTCCAGGCATCCTTTACAATACATTTTTCACTGGTTCAAGTTCATTAAAAATAACTTGATAGACCATTTCTTCATTCACCATGTGTATGTTTGAATTTATTAAGTTTGATTCATAGATTTTGTCCTGTAAAAAGTTTTCCCAGGTGCTCCCATTTATTTTGGTATTAACAAAAGTGAAAGTGGACAGTATATCCTTATTGGCTCCATCACTAGTCAGTTAACATAAAACTAATGTAGGACTATTAGTGGAAATCAACCAGAAAATCTAGTAACATCATGTTCTGAAATCGGACAAGATGGCACTACGTACGCACTTAAAAACTGTACTTTAAAACACTTATTTTGAACATCCAGCTTCGCAGACAATGTTTGATCTGTGACATTTAAAGTGTGTAACTATTAGCAGAATAACATACTTGAAAATAAATATAAAACAAAAGGAAAACTCGTGTCAGTATCCTTTTTTCAGTCCTGTGAGATGTGTGGCATTTTTGGATGACTATTTCTGCTACATTTGTGTCCATTTGCGTATTATTGCTGCAGACTGTTCTCGCATGCCAGTTTTTTGCAGTTTTTCAACACACTTAATATAACAGGAATGAAAGGACAGGACTATCTTAGGCCATTAGCACCCTCAAGTACCCTGCCCAGGGAGTTCAAGAAGGCTGGGTGCTCTGAACCATCAATCAGTGCAGACGACAGTCAGGACCTGTTCCCCAACACGAATGTGCACTGAACAAGCCCTCTCATCCACCAGGAGAAACCCGAGCATACAGGCAGCAAGCTGAGGAGGATGCCAGAGACCAAGCCATGCATTGAGGTGAGCCTGACTATATCTAGCCAGTACCTCTCAAACTCACACACTAACTCTGGCTCCTTCCCCACTAGAGAGGTTAGCATTTCATGTCCCAGTTGCTAGGCCCCGGTAACCCTATCCTGGGCAGGGTGAACTGTCTCCTTGATCTTATATTCATAGGGGTCTTTTGAAGCACTCTTTGTCTGTTCCCTCACCCAGGACCTATTTGCCATGGGAGACCCTATCAGGAGGCAAAAGCCCCCCAGACAACATAGCCTCTGCGATCCCTAGGACACACAAGCTCCACCACCATGACCATTAAATAACCAGGAAGTGAAACTGCTGAGAATAACAATCACTTTTGCAAGAGTGTCCTGGGCAAACATAAGCAACATTAACATATGTTTTTCAGTGTAACAAAACAGTAAAACTTGTTGGTGTGTGTAGCTGGGAACTTGGACTTTGCCTCCTACTGTGGAGACCACATGGTGCTGCAGAGAGAGCTGTGCTGTGGGGATATCGAGGGTGCACAGGTTACCATCTCTTTGTCAGGATTATAAAAACAGCAAGCCTCACTGGTCATTGTGACAAATGGTGAGAACAGCACGTTGTTGTCAAAGACGGGATTTATCCTGACATCTGTACTGAATTCAAACTAAGTGAACCTGGCAGCAGCAGATATAGCGGGTACCTCACTTTTTTTAGGGCTTCTGTTATGTAAATGTAGTCGCCGACCTAGTAGCAGTAACAGCATGTTGTGCCTCAGATTCAGTCTCTGAATTTGTCTTGATCATGTTTCATAAATGCTACAATGTTACACACATAGCTAAAAGGTTTTTGTGTACTGGTACGGTCTATTTTCTATAGTTCACGTGTCATGAACATTTGATGAGTGACCCTTGACCCCATTGCTGCCGATGGTCCATACAGTGTGACAGCAAAAGTTCAAAACAGTAGAGCTACTTTTACAGATGTGCTGTTTGGAGACATCTGGCTGTGTGGAAGGCAGAGCAACATGTGCTTTAAGGTGAGTCAGGTACGGTAAGCCAAGTGAACAACACACCATATCGATAAAGGTTTATTTTAGGCAAGCAGCATCGTGATGCAGTGGTCGATGCTGTCGCCTCAGTG
The DNA here is from genome assembly GCF_964374335.1 of Astatotilapia calliptera. Lineage (NCBI taxonomy): Eukaryota > Metazoa > Chordata > Actinopteri > Cichliformes > Cichlidae > Astatotilapia > Astatotilapia calliptera. The sequence goes on along the minus strand of NC_137435.1, from coordinate 23,193,761 downwards.
GAGGTGCTAGCCCTTTCTGTGTGTCATTTGTATTTGCTCTCTGTGCCAGTTTGGGTTTCCTCTCAGTGCTTTGCTTTCTTTCCACAGTAAAGACATTCTTGTTAGGTTGACCGGTCATTCTACATTGGTCATAAGTGTGGGTGTGGGAGTGCATTGTTGTCTGTTCTCTGTGCTGGCATTCGGGTTGTGCCTCTTACCTGCTGTCCGCTTCCTCTTTGCCAAAGTGCAAAACCAAAATATTTCATGCTTAAAAGGTATTTATTCATGTGATGAAACATATTTATTTATTAATTTACTCACTTTGCACCCAATTTTTAATGCATCAGAGGAGCTGGCTCTTCTCACTGAGTACTCTCATGTGAGCTATGTTACAGCAGTCTTGACAGCGAGTTAATGCATCTGGCTGAAGTGGAGATTCCCTGGTCTGCGCCCACCACCCGTAAGATGAGGATTTTTTTTTAATGTGTCTTTTGTCCTCTTGATATCAGTTCTAGATTAGGCACTGGAATAGACATCTGTTCTGTTTCTCAGATACAATGGCAGAATTAGATCTGCACATTGGTGGAAAAGAGGTGAGTGATGCTTAAAACCTGATTCGAGGAAATTACCTTCCTTTTTTAAAACCTGATATGTACTTTATGATGAAATTATTAGAAGAACAACCAGCGCAGATTACCGCTTTTAACTAAGGACATCATGACCACTTTTGGGGAAAACGTTGTGTATGTGATAATGAGGTTGGTAACTTTTAAATGTTAAATCCAGTGGATCAAAAAGCCTGCAACCCTCAGATTTAAGGCACTTGATGGCTGATCATCTGTACTCACTCACTCACTAGTAACAGACAAAAGTGTTTCTAAGGTGGTGGATGGAAATTGGGATAAAAAAAAATCCAAATCATGATGTACAACAATCGGGTTCTTTATATTGCTGCAAGAGTATATTTGGAGAAATGGGCTCCAGTTCTACTTGTTGAAAAGCATCTATTCTTGCATTCAAGCTTCTTCAGAGTAAAGTGTTTCTGCTTTTGTTCTCATATAGTGCCAAAACACAAGCTGTCCCTGGCATAACTCTAGCATCAACAGATTTCTTAATGTACCAGAACTGAAAAGATCAACAGAGAAACCGATTTCTGGAGGCTTTTCTTCAATAAAAAGTATGCACATGTTGTGACCTGCTTTTGCTGTTAGACTTTTTTATTTTCTTCTGTTATCTTACCAACTGGGACATCACAATGAATTAATAATTAAATAAAATAACAACAGTTAGATTACATGGTTTTTTCTGTTTCAGGATCCATCCCTGAGACAAACAGAGTGTAGCCTATAGATTGACACTGGATGCCTGAGCTGGTGGCTTATAAGAAAAAGGACATGGTCTTTCTTGAAACTTACCCTAAAGAAACTGTTTCATTGTACATCAACATTACCTATGGCTAGGCGGTCTCTGTTACTCCCTCTAAAGACATTTTAGGGCCAGCACCGATATAGTGTTGATGTTAGCATTTACACTAACTGCTGGGTTGACAGTGCAGCAAGACACTGAACCTTAAATTGGCACCCTGCAATACCAGGCCTGCCCCCAAGGGTGTGCAGATTATCTGCATGTTAATGAGATACACTTTGCAGAGCAAAGTTAAATCACTTATTTTATTATTTGCTATTATTTTTGTGGGTTGTCCAAGTTTTACGTGTAACAATCTTTAGAATCTTTAACTCCTAAGACAAAGTCATACCTTTTCTCTTCTCTTGTGTTTTTAATGAGGGCTTTTGATTAGAAATTTGGGCTCTGTGTAGCTTAAGTCTCTCTAGCACTAGTCAGATTTTACCGGCACTTCCTTTTATCATCAATCACTCTTCATCGAAAAGAGGCGTCTGGAAAATCTACTAACCCTGAAAATGTCAGAAGACATTTGTCTCTACGGTCAGTTGGGATAATTGGACATGATGTTGACTGGCGACCTCTCCAGGGTTTGTAATAGGCTCAGAGCAGCTTGTCTGTTCATTTTGTAATTCCATTTGGTGAAAACACCATGAATAAAATAATAATAAACATTTATTTATTGTTTATTACATTGAATCTGACCTTTTACTTTAAAAATAGTTTGGGTAAGTTACTTTATATTAGTAACTTAGTTACATTACTAGTTACTTCCATCAAAAGTAACTCAGTTACTTCAAGTTACTCGTTACTTTCAAAGTAACTAGTTACCAGGGAAAGTAACTTTGGTTTTACTCAGAATTCTCTTGTTAATGTGTTTCTTCCATAACTTTGCCAGTCTTCTAGCTTGCTTACTTGCCACAAGTGCACTGTGCCACCTACCAAAGGAAAAAATAATGTGCATATTTCCACGAGAGAAATCCTACGCCTGGACCGTCATTGACCGCCACATGATTCTAGCCTACGTCACAGCGTCATGTGCGCTTTTTACATCCAACACAAAAACTGCAGTCGTGGTGCTTTCGATTGTACTCAGAACTCAGAAATTCTGCCTTCCGAATAGGAAGATGTAGGTAACACCAGACTGCAGATGAGCTGCATACAGGGCTGGACTGGGGCAAAAAATCGTCCTGGGCATTTTGACTAGAGACCGGACCACCATTATAGCAAAAATCATAAAGCCTTTGAATGAAAACAAACACTGTTGTGACAGTGATGTTCACTGTCTTGATGGTATATATGCATCAATCTATCAATCGTTTGTTGTAAGACTCAGATAATTATTTATTAAAAGCTAGACATTTGAAATGAGAATAAGAAAGTATTTCCTTGTGCCCCCCTCTCCCTGTTAATGCCCTACATGCCCCCCTGGCAACACTTTGCTAGATCCGCCCCTGCACAGTTACCAGCTGTCAGCGTAAAAAAGGATCCTGGTGCTATTTGTCTCTCAGAAACAGTTCATAACTTCCCTTCAACTCATTTATGTCAGCTAAAAGGTAAACCTGTTTCTCCATCACCTGTTCAGCTCTGATGATTCAGTAAGGACATCTCCTGGTTTCATCTTCATGTTTCCCTCTCACCAGATATACAAACTGATATCATGACCAGCAGCTTTACAGCTGTGGCTCCAGCAAACATCAGCTGATACTAGAAATTAATATTAAATAAATTCTAACAACAGCTGATCAAACGTGCTGCTGTTGTTTAACGCGACATCCGGTGGTTTCCTCTTTCTGGCGCAAAGTGGACGATAAATAAACAAGAGGGAAAAGCTGATCAGCTGATCATTGATCAGTTTCATGATTAAAGTAGCAACAGGAGAGGGAGGGGGAGAGAATGAGGGAAGAAGAGGCAGCTGTGCAGCAAAGACACAGAATAACTCCAGCTTTGTGTCTTTTTCATTGTAGCTGAAGTCCGGGACTGTGTTTCTTTTCACCTCAATACCAAACGCGTAATATTTTCTCTGAATACGAGATGATTCCGTTTTTTAGGGAACGGTTGGCAACTCTAATAATTAACCGTATGAACAAAATAAAGTTCCACATCATTAACATCATAGAACCCACCCAGATGTATAGAAACTCCATAATGCTAGCTAGCACGCAGTACGAAAAAGTCAGCACAACGAAAATAAACTCCACCTAAACTTGGTTTATATCTGACACAGATAGACTGCAGGTCATAACTTCTTACCTGAAGTTCAGTTCACCTGACTCGGACCAGCGGCCGCTACGGGTCTCTCCTCCTCCTGCGTCCCCTTTCTCTCATCCACCTGCTGGCCTCCACCACTTGCTAATGTTACTGAATCTGTGGAAGCTCCGCGATAGCCACCACACGAAGTAACGAATAACGTGCCTATCTAAATCCCAGTAACGAGTAACGCGTTCCTGGTTTTGGCATAATAACTAGTTACCGTGCTCGTTACCACAGTAATAACGTAGTTACTGTAACGCATTACTTAATAACGCGTTAGTCCCAACACTGGTAATATGAGATCAGTTTTTTTGAGCAATGAAATACAAAGAAATAACCCCTTCAAGGTTTGACAGTTTGCATAAAGAAGGTATATCAGCAACAGAATGCTTTGAAATTTAATTTTGCTTTCTGTGTGAAACCAAAGAAACCCAAAGTAATCATAGTGATTACTCATGATTACGCTTCATGAGTATTTATGACAGCAGAGGAGAATGGGCAAACTGAAACTGCTAATGAAGCAAAGGGATTCTGCGCAATATAGTGTATTTCACCTAGTCAATTCAGAAATGTAATTCCCTCTCCATTTCCTTTTAATCAGATCCAAAGGGCCGTATATTTCACAGCCTTTTTATTAGACGCAGTTTCACAGCTGTTCCAACAAGGTTGTCATTCAATTTGACAATTACACTGATTAACAATGGAGCTGGAATGTGATATGCAGGCCTGTTAAACTTAGAGTAAATCAATGAAAACAACATAAAAGTATATGTCTCACTGTTTGGATTAAGAAAAAAGCCAAACTGTGAGACGTACAGCTGCTGCTGAAGTTTTACATTGTGGTAATTTCAGTTTTATGTACTGACACAGATCTTTAAAGCAGTTTGCAATGATTGGACATTAATGGTGGCCTCATCATGTACAGGACGTGGACATTTCACAGTTCTTCCATTACTTTATGCCCCAACCAACAGCTTTCCTATTCTCCTGCCTATAACCATCAGCTATCTTTGGTTATTACTGACATTCAGTTTTAAATAACATGCCAACAGAACGCAGTGTGTTCATTTGTCTTTGCTGAAGCCAAACAGGTAAACTCCTTTGGTAAATAAGCACCTGGCTGATAAGCTGTTGGATAATTAATGTTGCATCTGCTTTCATTTTTCATGCTGTTGTTTTAGTGTATAGATGTTAATTACTGTGGCATTCATAAGGATTCACCTCACAGCAACACACCGTTCTGTGTATCTGAGGAGGATGTTTGAGAAACTTGTGGCACAATAACTGATGATATCTGTTTGTGGTGTGGCATACTACATGACATGACTTTCATGGCATATAGCACACCTTGTGATGGGCTTGTTTCAAGTCATTTTTTGTGCTTTCTTTGCAGAACAGCAATCACTGTGATTTTAGGAGATTCAACCCAATTTCTCTGACTACTGTGTTTCCTTTTTTTAAAAGCATTAATGAGCCAAGGCCCTATTCCTGAAAGCAGATTTAGTGAACAACTCTGACGTGAGGTTTTCTGTTCCAGAAACATGTAGTCAATCTTTCTATGTCCAGAAACATTTATGCAGGTTATATAAACCAGAACAACCTGCAAAAATGATCATTTCATTGCAAAGGCTCAAATTTTTTAAAAAGAGTGAACATAAAAGGCCAGATTTAGGGTAGACCAGGATTTGAATTCACACTCTTTGCATCAATTGTTAATTACTGGAACATCCTTTAATAACCATTGCTTTGTTAAATTAAAGCTTAAGGCACTAACTCAAAATTAGCATCTCTTTCATTTTGGCAATTAGTTCTAACAAAAGGTAATTACAAACAGCCATCCCACCTATATATATATATATATATATATATATATATATATATATATATATATATATATATATATATATATATATATATATATATATATATATATATATATATATATATATATATATATATATATGAATGAGTCAGTCTGGTAACTGACTTCCAGGGCAAAGTGTATTACTTTTACTGTTTACTGTCTTGATAACTGATCAGGGATTCAAACCAAAGTAATAAATAAATATGTTTCATCACATGAATAAATACCTTTTAAGCATGAAATATTTTGGTTTTGCACTTTGGCAAAGAGGAAGCGAACAGCAGGTAAGAGGCACAACCCGAATGCCAGCACAGAGAACAGACAACCATGCACTCCCACACCCACACTTATGACCAATGTAGAATGACCGGTCAACCTAACAAGAATGTCTTTACTGTGGAAAGAAAGCAAAGCACTGAGAGGAAACCCAAACTGGCACAGAGAGCAAATACAAATGACACACAGAAAGGGCTAGCACCTCCACTGAGGCGACAGCATCGACCACTGCATCACGATGCTGCTTGCCTAAAATAAACCTTTATCGATATGGTGTGTTGTTCACTTGGCTTACCGTACCTGACTCACCTTAAAGCACATGTTGCTCTGCCTTCCACACAGCCAGATGTCTCCAAACAGCACATCTGTAAAAGTAGCTCTACTGTTTTGAACTTTTGCTGTCACACTGTATGGACCATCGGCAGCAATGGGGTCAAGGGTCACTCATCAAATGCCTTTAAAAAGAGTCATGACACGTGAACTATAGAAAATAGACCGTACCAGTACACAAAAACCTTTTAGCTATGTGTGTAACATTGTAGCATTTATGAAACATGATCAAGACAAATTCAGAGACTGAATCTGAGGCACAACATGCTGTTACTGCTACTAGGTCGGCGACTACATTTACATAACAGAAGCCCTAAAAAAAGTGAGGTACCCGCTATATCTGCTGCTGCCAGGTTCACTTAGTTTGAATTCAGTACAGATGTCAGGATAAATCCCGTCTTTGACAACAACGTGCTGTTCTCACCATTTGTCACAATGACCAGTGAGGCTTGCTGTTTTTATAATCCTGACAAAGAGATGGTAACCTGTGCACCCTCGATATCCCCACAGCACAGCTCTCTCTGCAGCACCATGTGGTCTCCACAGTAGGAGGCAAAGTCCAAGTTCCCAGCTACACACACCAACAAGTTTTACTGTTTTGTTACACTGAAAAACATATGTTAATGTTGCTTATGTTTGCCCAGGACACTCTTGCAAAAGTGATTGTTATTCTCAGCAGTTTCACTTCCTGGTTATTTAATGGTCATGGTGGTGGAGCTTGTGTGTCCCAGGGATCGCAGAGGCTATGTTGTCTGGGGGGCTTTTGCCTCCTGATAGGGTCTCCCATGGCAAATAGGTCCTGGGTGAGGGAACAGACAAAGAGTGCTTGTCAGGTCAAATGTGTGATATTTGAATTTGATATTGAATTTCACAGCGGCCTCTACTGTTGCGGTAACAAAGCAATATGGCAGTAGCCCGCACGCTATGCTTTCATATTAAAATATGAAGGTTTTGTGAGTGATTTTGTAAATAGGGGTATTTTTACCCACTCCATGGCATGCTGGTCAGTCACAGGAGCACGTTCAGTGAGAGACTGCACCACTGAACGACACAGGAAATCTTTCCTGCCTGTGGCCATCTCCCTGTACAACGCATCCACTTAACACACTGGTTACTGCTACAACTACACATGTTTCTTTTCCAGCTATTTATTAATGAGTGACTTATGTATATATATATATATATATATATATATATATATATATATATATATATATATATATATATATATATATAGTACTATTCTTAGTTAGCGTATTGTCTGTCTTGTTAATGTTGGTTTATGTTGGTTTATAATGGAGCACTGTAACAAAAAAATAATTTCCCCCAGGGATCAATAAAGTATTCTGATTCTGATTTTAGTCTAGCATGATGAAAATTTCCCTGTCAAGAGGAAATTATTTAAATGCATAATGTAAATGTTTATACTAAAGTTTGCAGCAACTAATTTACTGCAGATTGCACTAAATCTAATGCTTAAAGGAAAAAAGACATATTATGCCCATTGTGGTTGTCACAGTTACTCCTAGTAGTGTTTTATTTATTTTAAATCAGAGGAGACATTAATGGTTTCTGTAAATTTATGTTCAATTTATGACTCCAAAGGGACACAAGTGTGTTTGAAAGAGTTCTACTAGATCAGTGGTTCTTAACCTGGGTTCGATCGAACCCTAGGGGTTCGGTGAGTCGGTCTCAGGGGTTCGGCAGAGCCTTCGCCATGACATGCATGGCTCATTTTGTGCACCAGTAAAAAAATCACATTTTATTTTTCACTAAAGAGGGGTTCATATTAAGCTGGTGGGGTTCGGTACCTCCAACAAGGTTAAGAACCACTGTACTAGATGGAAAAATTTTCAGGGTCATATATCTGGTATTGTCTCTTAGAGCAGGGGTCCCCAATCCCAGTCCACAAGGGCTGGTGTCCTTGCAGGTTTTAGATCTCAGCCTGGGTCAACACACCTGAATCACACGATTAGTTCATTACCAGGCCTCTGGAGAACTTCAAGACATGTTGAGAAGGTAATTTATCCATTTAAATCAGCTGTGATGGATGTCTTAGTATCCGATAAATGTAAAAAAAAAAAACCCAACAACAACAACAACAACAAAAAAACACAAGAAGAGATTAATTAATGTGAATTATTTATCATCATAATTGTTTATCAAATTTGGACAAAATGTTTCGTGGAATAGAGCTCCGGACGTTTCGGAATTACTAAAAACGCGGTCGATTTCTTTGGCTTTTATTTTGAAGGATCACGAGATTTGCGCGTCAGCTGCTGGATGACGTCACGACATCGACGCACAAATACCGAGTCCCGAAACGCAAGTGACGTTTGTATCTGTTACATGGACTTTCGCCAACAAGCGCGTGACTTTTCCCCACAGCTTTCTATTAATCATGTGATCGTGTGATCATGGCTGCTACACTTTGTGTTGTTTTTGCACTTTTAGCTTCTCTTCACACTTGTGGTGAGTGCATTATCTTTACGCTGCATATTGTGGCAGTTTTCGAGTTTCCAGCAAGCCTTGACCTACTTAATGTAAATCTAACCGGACTCAATTTTTTATGTTGTGTTTTTTATTCATCTGCACAAGTTTTATGATTCCTTGAAACTTTAAATAACCAGGAAGTGAAATTGCTGAGACGAACACTATCTTTTGCAAGTGTCCTGGGCTGACATAGGCAGCATTAATCTTGCTTGTTTTTTTTTTCAGTGTAATAAAACAATAAAACTTGTTGGTGTGTGTAGATGGGAAGCTGCGTTTTGCCTCCTACTATGGAGACCACATGGTGCTGCAGAAGTCTCCAGAGAGAGCTGTGCTGTGGGGATATGGCCCCGAGGGTGCACAGGTTACCGTCTCCTTGTTAGGTTTATTTAAACGGCAAGCCTCACTGGTCACTGTGACAAACGGTAAGTACAGCACGTTGTTGTCAAAGACGGGATTTATCCTGATGTCTGTACTATATTCAAACTAAGTGAAATTGACGGCAGCAGATATAGCGGGTACCTCACTTTTGTTTTGGGGCTTGTATTCTGTAACTGTGGTCACTGACCTAGTAAAAGTAACAGCATGTTGTGCCTCAGATTCAGTCTATGAATTTGTCTTGATCATGTTTCATAGATGCTACAATGTTACACATAGCTAAAAGTTTTGTTTCTTTTTCTTAAAGGCATTTGGCAAGTGACCCTTGACCCTGTTGCTGCTGGTGGTCCATATAATGTGACAGCAAAAGTTCAGAACGATTCAGCTACTCTTACAGATGTGCTGTTTGGAGACATTTGGATGTGTGGAGGGCAGAGCAACATGTGGTTTAACATGACTCAGGTAAGGTTGTCTGTCTCTGTGCTGACATTCAGGTTTTGCCTTATACCTGGTGTCAGCTGGGACATGCCAAAACCCTCTGCATCTTTGCCCAATTACAAAAGAGCCATCAAACATATAAGGCAAAAAGCAGTTTCTTCTTAAAATGTATTTAATCATTTGTTAAAGCATATCTATTTTGTTTACTCACTCTTCACCAGATTTTCAATGCAACAGAGGAGCTGTCTGTTGTTGCTAAGTATCCTTATGTCAGGCCTTTTATGGTAGCGTTGAACACAAGTGGCATCGAGTTAATGGATCTGATAGAAGTAGAGATTCCCTGGTCTGTGCCCACTGCCAGTAAGATAAGATTTTATTTTCATTTTAAGTATTTATTGAGATATTGGAAAATGTGTTTATACTTAAAGGTTTTGTTTTGGATCATTGAACATTCATATAGTACTTTGCATCTCTCCCCAAATTCAAGCTATGGTTTTATTGTGGTTTCAACATATGACATTAGAATATGGTCTCAGGTCAAATAAATATCAACCATGATGCATATATACCGCTCTTAGCTTGCATTATACTGGTTGATTAATGAACAGCTGTGTTTCCAGGTGTGGTGGAAGAGTTTTCTGCTGTGTGCTGGCTCTTTGGACGTTACATGTATGAGACCTTGAAGTACCCCATAGGACTGGTGGAGTCCTGTTGGGGTGGCACACCGGTCGAAGTGTGGTCATCTTCAAGAGCCCTGAAACAGTGTCAAGAAGTGCCAGTTGTAGACGGGTAAGGACATAAAGACACATTCTCCAGCTGTCTGACTGAAGTTAAGACAGCAGTTGTTTCTGTGTGTTTAATACCCATCAAACATGGTCTGTACTAACTGCACTGTGCATGTTTTCTCCATGTCGTGATCTCAGACCTAAAAAAAATTCTATTTTGTGGAATTCAATGATCCACCCATTGCTCAATATGACCATCAAAGGGGCCCTCTGGTACCAAGGTAAGACTCCTTATATCACAGGTAGGTTTGGCGTATTCAGTGACTCACATAAACTTCTGGGGTTTATCACATTTTCAGGTGAGGCCAATGCAGAGTATAACCAGGACAAGTACAACTGTTCCTTCCCGGCTATGATTGATGACTGGAGGATGGCATTTCATCAGGGCTCAGGGGGGCAAACAGCTCCTGACTTCCCCTTTGGGTTTGTCCAGGTCTGTTAGGCATTGGTTTAACACTAACAAAGAGTAAACTTGAAACATTTTTGGTGTAGGTGCACCATTACTGTAGCACTGTAGCATCCAACAACACATGGGCTTCTCTTTTCAGTATAAGTGTAACATAGGCCGATTTATAACATTGTTTATTGTGTTGCAATGGTGATGAGTGATTCCTCTACATGTGCAGCTGTCCACTTACATAAAGACCTCCAAAGATGATGGCTTTCCAAACATCCGCTGGCACCAAACAGCAGACTTTGGTTTTGTTCCTAACCTCAGGATGAAGAAAACCTTCATGGCTGTGGCTTTGGATTTACCAGATGCAACTTCGCCGTATGGCACGTAAGAACAAGTGAAAGCATAGAATTTTTGTTATATCTAGTGTGTACAGTGGGGGAAATAATTACTGGATCCCACGCAGAATTATTTGGTTTGTTCACTTACAAAGAAATTAAGTCTCCAATTTTTTTGGTAGCTTCATTTTTGTGTAGAGAGACAGAATATCAACCAAAAATCCAGAAAAGGCAGTTTACATAAAAGTTATACATTTTTTGCATATTCTCAAGCTAAACATTAGTACTTTGTGGAAAAACCCTTGTTTCCAAACACACAAGTTTATTTAAATTCAGTCTTATTTATGTAGCACAAAAGCAGTTGCCTCAAAGCACTTTGTATTGTAAGGTAAAGACAATAATATATAGAAAACCCCACCAATCAGATGATCTGCTATGACAAAGCTCTTGGCGACAGTGGAAAGCAAAAACTCCCGTTTAAATGGAAGAAACCACCGGCAGAACCAGGCTCAGGAAGGGACACAGTCATTGTGGGTAAGGGGAGGTGGACAGGAAAAAAGAGACACTGTGGAAGAGAGTCAGATATTAATAAGAATTGGACATATAATCAAATCAATCCTTATACAACAGTTGGAAGAGCTTGGTCTGCGTAGCCGGCAATAAGTCAGACTGGTCCCCGGTGGGCGTTGGACTCCGCCAGGGCTACCTTTTGTCACAGATTCTGTTCATAATTTTTATATAATTTCTAGGCCAAGGGGCGGAAGGCTTCTGCTTGGGCAGTTTCAGAATCTCGTCTCTGCTTTTTATGAATGATGTGGTTCTGCTGGCTTTATGAGATAGTGACCTCCAGCTCACACTGAAACGGTTTATAGACAAGTGTGAAGCGGCGGAAATGAGAATCAGTGCCTCCAAGTCTGAGGCCATGGTCCTCAGCCGAAAAAGGGTGGAGTGCTCACTCTGGGTTAGGGACCAGTTCCTGCCCCAAGTGGAGGAGTTTGAGTATCTCAGGGTCTTGTTCACGAGTGAGGGGAAAGGGGAGTGGGAGATCGACAGACGGTGCTGCAGTAATGCAGATACTCTACCGCTTTGTCATGTTGAAGAGAGAGCTGAGTGTAAAAGCGCTCTCGATTTACCAGTCGAGCTACATCCCCACCCTCACCTGTGGTCACAGACTTTGGTTAGTGACCGAAAGAACAAGATTGTGGATACAAGCAGCGGAAATGAGCTTTCTCCACTTCTTCATTATTTAACAGACATGTGATGCAGTTCTCTATCCAGTTGAGTATTAGTATGCAACCTAACCCAACAATGTAAACTGTATTTTCATACATAACCATCAACATTTCAGAGGCCGCCTTTAATAGGCAAATTTTTCTCAAAGGTATGTCAGTCACATTGTACTGTCTTAAGATGGACAGACTGTACAACTCTTTTTAGCTAATATTTTTAGCATTCTACCCAACATTCAATAGCCACAAGGAGCTCTCCTCTCGTCAGATGCCAAGTGGGTTTTGGTGTCTTGGCGAAGGACTCTTCTACATGTGGACAGGAGAAGGTGGGGATTAAACCTCAAAACTATAAATAGCCATTGGTCTATCCACTCTACAAGCTGAGGCACACCTGTCACATTTGGGGATGAAAATAGACTAGGTAAAAAAAAAAAAAAAAAGGAACATACCCCTCTGATGTCACTGATTGTTTGTGGATGGTGAAAATACCAAAGTCAAGGCTAGCTGTAAATGTTGCAATTTTTGGAGCCAAAAGTGGCAATTTATGGAAAAGAGGATGGAGTTGGTAAGTGGTACTTGACCCTTACCTGATGAGAGGAACATGCCAATTTTACCTCTTGTCTATAAGGTAGGTGTCTAACCTGGTAGTATCAGTTCTAGATTAGGTACTGGAATTAACATGCAGGCTGTTTTTCACTTACAATGGCAGAATTGGTTCTGCATTGGTGGGAAAGAGATGAGTGATGCTTAAAACTCCATTTAAGAAACGTACAATCCAGTGCAGATTACTGAATTTATCTAATGTCATCATAATCACTTATGAGGGAAAGAATTATGTATTTGATGATGGCGTTGATTATTTTTCAGTGGTACGGCTAGTGTAAAGCTAACTCTAAACAGATACAAAGTATTGAGAGTACAAATATTGGATTCTAGTTTATATGACAATTGGATTGTTTATAAAAATACTGATGTGGTTTTTCCGTTTCAGGATCCATCCCAGAGACAAGCAGGATGTAGCCTATAGACTGACACTGGGTGCTAGGGCTGTGGCTTATGAGGAAGAGAACGTGCCCTTCCTCGGACCTTTCCCCAAAGAAATTGCATCCACTCAGATGTACGTCAACATTACCTATGACCAGGCAGTCTCTGTCACATCATCCAAAGACATCTTTGAGGTAAGGGTGGCAGGGATGTAAGCTTGAGTTAGCGCAAATCCTAAAACTTTAGGGTTGACATTTGTATCCCTAGACCCCTTTCAAAAGTGTCCTACAGCAAGATATCCATCCGTCCATCCATTTTGTTCTGCTTATCTGGGGCCAAGTCATGGGGAAAACAACCTAAACAGTTGGCCTCAAGCCACCACCTCCACCTCATCTGGGGGAACACCATTGCCTTCCCACCCCAGGATATGCCCAGCGTGTCCTGGGCCTACCCCAGGATATCTGCCTGGTGGAATATATCCATAACACCTCGCCCAGGCAGCGTTCTAATCAGATGCCACCACCTCAGCTGGCTCAATGTGATGTGGAGGAGTCATGGCTTTACTTTGAGTGCTTTCTGAATGACTGAACTGTCTCTCAAACTAAGCCCAGCCACACTTCACTTATTTTTGCCACGTGTATCTGCGATCTTATTCTTTCAGTCATTACTTGGAGCTTGTCGCCATAAGTGAGTGTAGGAATGTAGATCAGCTGGTAAATCAAAAACTTTGCTTTTATACTCAGCTCTTGGTTCACCACAACAGATTGGTACAGCTTCTGCATTGATGGGTGTACCAATCTGTTTGTCATTTTCCAGCTCCCCTCTCCCTTCAATTGTTAACCAGACCCCAGGATACTTAGACTACTCTACTTGGGGCAGCAACTCATCCTAACTTAATTACAACAAAGCACCTGATCTGGAGTGAGAACACCATCCCTTTTTTTGCTGAGAACCATGGTCTCAGACTTGGAGGTTCCAGTCCAATTTGGAGGCTGCCACCCTATAAAGCTTATGCCTTTTGAAGCCAACAAATTCAAAACCAACAAACTGGGTGAAGTCCAAGAGCCACCGAACTGAATGGCTCATAGCAGTGGGTCAGATACCCCATACTCCTGAACCCTCTCAAACAGGATCCTCTGAGGGACGCTTTCTCCAAATCCACAAAGCACATGTAGACTCGTTGGACCGTTGCACCCTGCATTCCAACACTGTCCCTACTGGTGTGCAGGTTGTGTGTGCATATCAATGAGAAACATTGTAGAATAGTCTGTACAGCCTGGTTAAGTTACTTCTTAGATTATTTACTATTGTAGTTGTACTCTTATAATCATGCACTTAAAGAATATTTAGCTGTAGTCAGTACTTGTTGTGATGACTTCTAAGTCAAAGTCACTTGTTGTTCTCTTGTCTTTTTAATCAAGGTCTGTTGCTCGGATATTTGGGCTCCATGTGGGCCTAAGTCCCTTTGGCTTCAAACTCCTATAGTGGGGTGGGATCTGACCACCATCCAGGTGTCAGCTGCTGTGTGTCAGTCGTCTGAAGTCGCTGCTGTTCGATACGCTTGGAGAGACTGGCCCTGTGAGTTTAAAGCCTGTCCCGTCTACAGCGCCAGTTGGATTTTACCAGCACCTCCTTTCATCATCAATCACTCTTCATGGAAAGGAGGCATTTGGAAAAGCTACTAACCCTGAAACTGTGACAAGACATTTGTCTCTATGGTCAGTTGGGATAACTGGGCACGGTGTTGATTGGCGACCTCTCCAGGGTTTGTAATAGGCTCAGAGCAGCTTGTCTGTTCATTTTGTAATTCCATTTGGTGAAAACACTTTGTCTTCATGAAATTTGATGAATAAAATAATAAAAATCTCCATACCATTTCTTTATTACTTTGAATATGACCTTTTACTTTAAAAATAGTTGTATTTCATTGATCAGACACATATAGAACTAATAAAAAAAATCCCTTTATAGGTTTCACAGTACAGTACAATGTATCAGCAACAGAATGGTTTGAAACTGAATTTTACTTTCATTGTCAGACTAAGGAAACATTAAGCAATAATCAGTGATCACTCTCTTCATTTCCAAATGAGCCAATGAGCCGTATATTTCACAGCCTTGTTATTAGACACCCTTTCAAAGCTGCTCCAACAAGGTTGTTCTTCAATTTGACAACTGCATCACTTAACAGTGGAGCTGGAATGTGATATGCAAGCCTACGAAACTTGAATTAAAAACAAAATCCAAGTTCTACAGTATGTCTCACTGTTTGGATTAAGAAAAAAGCCCAACTGTGAGACGTACAGCTGCTGCTGAAGTTTTACATTGTGGTAATTTCAGTTTTATGTACTGACACAGATCTTTAAAGCAGTTTGCAATGGTTGGACATTAATGGTGGCCTCTGTCTAACATCATGTACAGGACGTGGACATTTCACAGTTCTTCCATTACTTTATGCCCCAACCAACAGCTTTCCTATTCTCCTGCCTATAACCATCAGCTATCTTGGTTATTACTGACATTCAGTTTTAAATAACATGCCAACAGAACGCAGTGTGTTCATTTGTCTTTGCTGAAGCCAAACAGGTAATCTCCTTTGGTAAATAAGCACCTGGCTGGTAAGCTGTTGGATAATTAATGTTGCATCTGCTTTCATTTTTCATGCTGTTGTTTTAGTGTATAGATGTTAATTACTGTGGCATTCATAAGGATTCACCTCACAGCAACACACCGTTCTGTGTATCTGAGGAGGATGTTTGCAAAACCTTATCTAGCAGCTTGTTTGGTTTGGTGATCACTCGCTGTAGTGGTGTAATAACTGATGGTATCTGATTGTGGTGTGGCAGACATGTTGGAGTGATTGGGTTTCTAAAAAAAAATAAAAAGTGCTTTATAGTTTTGTTTTTCTTAGAGCTCTGGTGTTAATATGCGATCAGGCTTCCGTGTTTACCTTTGTTGGAATTTGAGAAAATGAGTCACTCAAAATAAAACTGCACAAACAATTTTAATTTGCGTGGGATTTTTTAAAATTTTTTTGGGAGGGGGGGGGTGAAGAATCATGTTCTCATTGCTGTATTTGTATATTTCTTTCTTTGTTTGTGAAGTTCTTAACTAATTTTCTGTGCCGTCCTTGCAGAGCAGCAATCACTGTGATGATTTTTAGGTGATTCAGTCAAATTTTCCTGACTACTGTAGTTTTTTGTTGTTTATTTTTGTTACAAGCATTAATGAAAATGTATCAATCGTTATAAAATCAAAAATAAACATTGCACTCTTTTTGTTATCATTTATGCTTTCCCACTGAATCCTTATGTCATGTTTGAGTTTTACATTAACGAATAAAGCATCGTTTCCTGTTTCAGAACAGCTGATTAGGCCATAATTTACATGAATCAAGAAGGATGGAAAAGTGATTTCATCCCGGTCAATTCTGTCATCATCACTGTATAAAATAACATTTTAATTTAAAGTGTATAATTTTATAATAATTCAGCTGTAACCTGACAGGGACAAATTCAGGAGACAGAAACTGAAGAAAAAATCTTGAGAAACAGATCAGAGACAGCAAAAGACGGATCTTCCCCCAGATTATGACCATTTCATTGTCTGAATAATTATTCCCTAAAAATTTAGTCTATTGATGTAAAGTAGTGACCTCATTTTCTTGTATTTTGTTTTGCTCTTTAACATTACTGAAAAAAAATGCATCATGAGATTTAGAGAAAAAGTCTGCTTTAATGTTCCCCAGCTTAACCATTTATAATATCATCTAATATCAGCCTTCACTGACAAATAATGGCTTACTTAGGCAGAGATGTTTTACTGAGTTATAGTTTATAGTTCAGCAATAGTTCCAGATTTAACTAAAAAACTACAGGACAAGTTTTCTAAGTCTTTGATGAAAACCTGGAAAAGCTGTTCAGTCAGAAAAATAAATAAGTTAATTAATTGGTTAATACACATTTGTTTGATACATTAAAGTACATGCTGATGTGGCACTAAATCCTTATTTGTATATGTAAGAAATGAGAGGGAATGAGAGTTTATAGCAGTTAGTTTTGGAGCTGCTTCCTCTAAACCAGGGGTCTCAAACTTGTGGTCCGGGGGCCACTAGCGGCCCACGTCACCCCTACTTGCAGCCCGTATATTGACGTGAGGAAATATAATGCGATTTGGCCCTTGAAGTTACTTTTTCTGTTAGGGAGGATTTGTTTGTTGTTGAGTGCAGTGTTAAATTAAGTTCTTTAAAAAGCAAAAAATGATTTAATATGAGCAGAGAGTACAAACATGTTGAGGGATTGGCTGTGTTAGTTCAGTGAGAGAGTTGTTTGTGAAAACAATTTTCACTAGCAGTCAAAAACTAATGTGTACACTTATGTCTGCATTTTTATTTTGTCAAATATAAACAAAATCATAGCAGCCAGAAAGAGAGTAACAACTTGTTTATTTGGTAGTTCAATGAAACGCTTCAGTTCAGTGAGAAAAAAAAATTGCGTTCACAATTGCAGTTTTGTCTTGTTACACAATAATTGAAATTTATCCATCTTCTTCCACTTTATCCGGGGCCGGGTTGTGGGGGCAGCAGCCTAAGCAGAGAAGCCCAGACCTCCCTCTCCCCAGCCACCTCTTCCAGCTTATTCAGGGGAACACCAAGGTGTTCCCAGGCCAGCCGAGAGACATAATCTCTCCAGCGTGTCCTGGGTCTGCCCCAGGGTAAATTGAAATTTAAAAAAACAAAACACTTCATTTTCGGAAATATTTGAGGGTGTTTTCTTGTTTGTTTGTTTGTTTTTTGTACTACTTAAACACTAAAGAGGCTCTCCAATGAGATGACAGTGCCAGCAGTGGCCCACAGCTCATTTAAGTTTGAGACCCCTGGTCATTACCTTCCTGTATTTCCCTGAGGATAGTAGCTCATACTCTGGAAAAATATATGGGATGGATCACTGGCAATTTTATAAATGTGATGAATCACATTTATTTCATATTTTGACTGGAGAGACTGATACTCTTTCCTATAATTTAGGAAAGATGTTAGATTTTGTTTTTACTGCAAGTGAGTCAAGCCGGACTGCCATCCCAAATAGCAAACCTTTCAGTGCTGCATTGAAAATGAAGTCTGTTTGTTAATTTCTAACATAAAAATCAACATAAACTTCCCATTTAAAACATGTATCTATATAGATGCCCAAATACCTATATGAGCTAACCTGCTCTGTTGTACAGCCTTAAACACCACTGGGTCATGTACCCATATACCTTTAGGGTCAAATATAATTTCTTTCATTTTGTTCACTATGGAGACCACATGGTGTTGTAGAAGTCTCCAGAGAGAGCTGTGCTGTGAGGATATGGCCCTGAGGCTGCACAGGTTACCGTCTCCTTGTCAGGATTAATGAAACAAATGAAGCAAATCTCACCATTCACTGTGACAAACGGTAAGTACAGCACGTTGTTGACATCTCTACTGATTGGAAACAGAAGTCAAACTAAGTGGACCTGACAGCAGCAGGTATGGTGATACCTCACTTTTGCTTTAGAGCTTCTATTATGTAACTGCTGTGAGGGCATTCAGGCAGTGATTGTAAAGTTTTGAATCAATCAATTGCATTTGGGTAAAAATTTGTATCGCATTGATTTGGTAATTTTACTTGATCGCAGTTCGTGTATTGGTTTGTCTCTTTGTGTTAACCCTAAAACAGACTGGTGACCAGTCCAGGGTGGACCCTGTCTCTGGACCTATAGTAGCTGGCTCCAGCCCCTCCTTCCATGATGTGTTCACAAACATTGAACACTTACATTTTTACCAGTTGCAGCTTGCGATTTCTTAGTAATGTAGTTTGTAGATGCTAAATAAATGAAAACTAAAAGTTTCATGATGCTGCGGTGGGGCCAAAAGACAAGTTAAGCATGTTTGTTTGTCTGTAGCTCAGTAAGACGCATTCTGCTTTGCTCACCTGCTCTGCACACACACTAAACATACATTGCACTTTCAGTGTCGCCATAGGGTTGGTCTAAACATCCACAGCACTGTCTGAAAAACTGAAATCAATTTGAAGTTTTACTTCCTGTTCAAATACTGCCTGTCCCACACTCAGCCTGGAGCAATTTTCTCAATCTGGTGCCAAGTATCCTGTTCGATATCTTTTCAGAGGTCCCTTCACCATGTTTTCTTTAGCCTACCTCTTTTTCTTCTCCTCACTTGTGGGCTCCATGTCAGGGCTTGTCTGGTGATCTTGTTGCCCGGTTTCCTCAGTGTATGTCTAATGCATCTTCTACCTGTATAGCTACTTGCTTTGCTTTTCCCCCACAGGTCGTGATTACAGATCTTTGGCCAAAAGGTCTCCAAAATTTTGCTTGGGCAGCTGTTGATGAAGTTCTGCATCTTATTGGTGGCAGCTTTTGTCATCTTCCAATATTCTGTACCATAGAGCAACACTGATTTCACGTTGAGCTGTAGATTCTGGTCTTCAAGTATTCCTGACTTTACAGCATTTAACGGCACAAAAGTGTGAGAAAATCTTCATCTGCATCATGAGTAATTCGACTAATAAGACGTCTCATAATCATCATCTCATACATTTTAATATTTAAAAGTACAAAGTCTAAAATGTAGACATGCTTATTAAGGAAAATACAACTGGAAGAGGGATGAGCAGACTTTTCCATTTTGCAGTGTATGCATATTTTGCCTCACCTCCAAATAAGAGCACACTGTGTTTATGCATTAGAGACTAACATCCTGGCTTTACAGATGATAGCAAACACAATTTTGCACTCTATTGCACGTTCAATAAGCACGCATCTTGTCTTATACTGGCCAGGTAAAATAATAACTGAAATCACTAAAATACAACACCATGATCTAGATGTGTCTGCATGTGAAACCAACTCTACACTTGAAAAGTGTGGGGAAGAAGGTGTGCGCTATTTACTACAAGTACGACACACAGTTTGACTTGATTACTTTTAAGAAGCTCCTGCTCAAGCATTCAGTGGGTCATTGTTGTGGCCTGATATGCTGCCAGGACACGGTATGTCTCTGGCATGACTTTAACATCTAAGGAAATTTTTTCTTTGACAAAAAGCTAAACAGGGATTGTCCATTTTCCTGTGAACTCTGCTTTTGGTTACTGTTTGATGTGTTGACTTGTTCTTGTGATCTTAGCATGGCACTCTTTCAAAAACATTAAAAATTTTTAGTCTCACACTGTATTTTTTTTTTCACGATCCATCCCCAAGATGAGTAGGACGTAGCCTATAGACTGACTCTGTGTCCCAAATCCGAGGTTTATGATGCCCATCATCGGACGTTTCCCCAAAGAAACCGCTACCACTTAAGTATTCAGTATGTTCAGGCAGCCTCTGTCACGTGCTCCAAAAAGGTCTTTGAGGTAGGACTGGCAGCGATATAGGTGTGAGTTAGCATTTCCACTAATTGCAAGTTTAGCAATTTGAATGAGAAACACATTGCAAAACACTTCAGAGCCTGGAAATCTCTGTGCATTTGTGCTAGTAATAAATAAATGTCACAGGGTGGACTCTGAATCCCTAAGCAATAGTCTCAGTTAGTGCTATCTGGATAATATATGTACCATGACTGCATTTAACTTCCTTTTTACCGCTGTCACAGCCAGACAGTCACATTCATTTATTCACTTACGGTAAGTGTCCCATCATTAAGTGTCTCATCCCACTGGAATGTAAAGTAATGTTATTAGACGAACACTGCTATGTAACAGATTTGTTTTGGCTAGCTTGGAGTCCAATTCAGATGTCCCCATGAAGAAAATAAAGTATGTGTGCATCTAGGAACGAAATGATTATATCTACTTCAAGGTTTTCTGGATAATTGCTTTTTTTTAATGTATAGTTTGCAGATAATTACTGCACTGTGTGAATGTAGAAAAGGATGGCAAATGTTTATTTTAACACACTGTGAACTGAAATTTACAAGACAAGTCATTTTGACTAAAAGTCTGCACAAATAAATGTCTGATGTGTTGCATTCAAATCCAACACTTCTCCTGAAAACAAGAACAAAATACAGAAACATGTTTTGCTAAATGCGAGCATAAACTGGACGAAAAAACTTAGCTGTAATGTACCAGTTAAATACCTGGGCAATATGTATCCCATACATGGAAAAGCATAGCAACTACAGGGAGTGCAGAATTATCAGGCAAGTTGTATTTTTGAGGAATAATTTTATTATTGTACAACAACCATGTTCTCAATGAACCCAAAAAACTCATTAATATCAAAGCTGAATGTTTTTGGAAGTAGTTTTTAGTCTGTTTTTAGTTTGAGCTATTTTAGGGGGATATCTGTGTGTGCAGGTGACTATTACTGTGCATAATTATTAGGCAACTTAACAAAAAACAAATATATACCCATTTCAATTATTTATTTTTACCAGTGAAACCAATATAACATCTCCACATTCATAAATATACATTTCTGACATTCAAAAACAGAACAAAAACAAATCAGCGACCAATATAGCCACCTTTCTTTGCAAGGACACTCAAAAGCCTGCCATCCATGGATTCTGTCAGTGTTTTGATCTGTTCACCATCAACATTGCGTGCAGCAGCAACCACAGTCTCCCAGACACTGTTCAGAGAGGTGTACTGTTTTCCCTCCTTGTAAATCTCACATTTGATGATGGACCACAGGTTCTCAATGGGGTTCAGATCAGGTGAACAAGGAGGCCATGTCATTAGTTTTTCTTCTTTTATACCCTTTCTTGCCAGCCACGCTGTGGAGTACTTGGACGCGTGTGATGGAGCATTGTCCTGCATGAAAATCATGTTTTTCTTGAAGGATGCAGACTTCTTCCTGTACCACTGCTTGAAGAAGGTGTCTTCCAGAAACTGGCAGTAGGACTGGGAGTTGAGCTTGACTCCATCCTCAACCCGAAAAGGCCCCACAAGCTCATCTTTGATGATACCAGCCCAAACCAGTACTCCACCTCCACCTTGCTGGCGTCTGAGTCGGACTGGAGCTCTCTGCCCTTTACCAATCCAGCCACGGGCCCATCCATCTGGCCCATCAAGACTCACTCTCATTTCATCAGTCCATAAAACCTTAGAAAAACCAGTCTTGAGATATTTCTTGGCCCAGTCTTGACGTTTCAGCTTGTGTGTCTTGTTCAGTGGTGGTCGTCTTTCAGCCTTTCTTACCTTGGCCATGTCTCTGAGTATTGCACACCTTGTGCTTTTGGGCACTCCAGTGATGTTGCAGCTCTGAAATATGGCCAAACTGGTGGCTTGACTTTTCTCAGTTCATGGGCAGTTATTTTGCGCCTTGGTTTTTCCACACGCTTCTTGCGACCCTGTTGACTATTTTGAATGAAACGCTTGATTGTTCGATGATCACGCTTCAGAAGCTTTGCAATTTTGAGACTGCTGCATCCCTCTGCAAGATATCTCACTGTTTTTGACTTTTCTGAGCCTGTCAAGTCCTTCTTTTGACCCATTTTGCCAAAGGAAAGGACGTTGCCTAATAATTATGCACACCTGATATAGGGTGTTGATGTCATTAGACCACACCCCTTCTCATTACAGAGATGCACATCACCTAATATGCTTAATTGGTAGTAGGCTTTCGAGCCTATACAGCTTGGAGTAAGACAACATGCATGAAGAGGATGATGTGGACAAAATACTCATTTGCCTAATAATTCTGCACTCCCTGTATTTTCACATGGTTTTCTGTGCAACTTGCAATTAGTAAGTAACGTTATAGCAATAAAACTGAAACAACTGCTGGAGCTCAGGCTTCAAAATAAAGCACAGCTATTTTTCACATACAGTAGAAAGCCAAGAGGTGTACTTTGAAGGAAGATTAACTTGACCTGAGCTGCAAGTCAGATTTTTCAATGTCACAAAACAGGCTCTTATATTTTGGCTTGATCACCATGGTAACTTGTGTTGCACAGTAAACAAAATCAGTAAATACTTAGTCGTGATTTGGTGCCAATTCTATTTTATACATTTGTATTGCGGCTGACAGAACAGACTATAAAGGTGACAGGTTTTAGTGATAACCACAGACAATATATAAAAAAGTTAATTCAATGTGGCCAAAGTCTGCATGGATTTCACATTATTATGGCAGACCTGTCAGTCCCGAAAGCACTGATGATCACATTGAAAAGCACCAAGTTCAAAGCTTTTCTTGATTTTCTCTAATAATGTGAACCTTTCACTTTAATGCTTATTTACTTGTTGCTTTAATATATTATTATATGTCACCAGCACACACTCAATTCTTTTTTGAGGGGATAACGCTGGTGATTAAAGGTATAATTTCACTGTATTACAGTTTTTTACAGACGCTAGGACACATTTCTCAATACTTAGGTCACTTTTGCAAAACTCCTCACACAGTGAGCACAACAGAAGTCTATGTGGGCTAAACTGAGGATCAGTTATCATTGTTTTGGCACAAAATGCATTCAATGACTACATCTCTCAAATTTCATGAATTATCTTCTCACTCAGACACAACAACTGCCAAAAACCTTTGTACGTACAGGACACTTTGCATGTGCTTACATACTGTTTTCAAAACTGTTAAACTTATGGCCAAAACAATAACACAATGCAAAACTTGAAAAGACAGCAAAATCCAACAGCAATATTTTATTGAAACATATTTTAAATCTAAAAATGCAGTTTAACCAGCCACAGCTTATTCTCATTGTAGATGAACATCTACACAGGTGTTACTCCTTCAATTTTCCAACTCCTTCAATTCTGGCAGCCAGAAGATTCTTTCCTAGGTGTATTGCCCAAGATGACATAAGATGTGATGTGGATGACAACCTGTGGCCAAATGGAGAAGACCGAGTAGATTAGCATTACTATTGTATGTGTATCAGTGGATGGTGTGTATACAAATTCTTGTATTTTGGGATTACTTAGTGCAAAAAAGATAAAAATACATAAACAAATATTAACGAATTCTGCATGATGTCTGATTCATTCCAGTAACATATATTGAAATTATAAACAGAGATGTGTCCTTGTTTTACACAAGAAAACGCTGTGTAATGCTACATGTTGTTAGTGTTTTTTAGGTCATTGTTTTGTGGGTGACAAAGTGTGTTTGTCGGCTGTCAACCTTTGCTAGTGTTCTGGAAGAATGAGTTTATTTGAGACCTGAATGAAGTGTTTTGGTAGTTGTAGTGCATTTTGAATGTGAAATGAACTGCTTTGCCAAGGTGAGGGTCAGTTAGGAGAATTGTGTGAAGAGTTTTGCAAAAGTGACCTAAGTATTGAGACATGTGTCCTAGCGTCTGTAAAAAACTGTAAAACAAAATTTCAGTGTATTTTTCAATTACAACAAAGTATATTTACCTACAAATAAATAAAGTCATAAAGTAACACATAAATAAAGGTATGCACACTACCTATAAAGGGGGGTTCTGGAAAAAAAAAGAAGAGAAAACAAAAAAATAATTACATTGTGAGTAATTTTCAGCATTGTGCATTTTCATGGTAATTTTACAGAAAAACAGGTCTCATGTAAATATTCTGTATTTTTCAGGATGCAGGCTACATCACGGAAAATAAAACATCTTTATCTAATAATCATTATGCTGATGTGTATGATGTATTCATCTGTCCTTTTATTTTACCAATAGTAATGGTATAATAAAATATTCTCTCTTACCAACTTACAAGAAAAAATAAATGTCTTCAAAATTTGCAGTTCTATGAAACCTTGTAATGTTGGAGCCAACTCTCATTTTTCCCTTCACAATGACATTTCAAACATAACTTTGAAAAGGAAAAAAACACAGTGTCCTTTCCTGTAAAATATCTGGAATTTAGGTCCATGATATAACCTGCACCACAAAAAGTACAGTGTGTTTACAACGTAAGACGGTGAATTATTGCAAAACTAACAAGAAATTACACACTAATTAAACTACTTATGCAGTACTTCAATATTTACTGTATAATTTGTGTTGCTGTTCCTGTAAAACACCTGAAGTTATGCAATACTTAAAATTACTCATGTACTCATGTATTACCAAAAATTACTTTTATTACTTAAATTTACTTATGTAAAAACCTGACTTGTTCCCACCTTACCTAACTTTACACTTTAACGTTGTAAATATAATGACATTGTAAGATCAAATAAAATACTTTGAAATTCTATTTAATTACTGGGGACTTGTGACTCATGTTGTAGTGTGCCTAATTATAAAATGTTACTTTTTTATTTGGGGGCTCAAGAGTTGGCAGTTCGTCTTGTAGGAAGGTTGCCGGTTCGAGCCCCGGCTCGGACAGTCTCGGTCATTGTGTCCTTGGGTAAGACACTTCACCCGTTGCCTACTGGTGGTGGTCAGAGGGCCTGGTGGCGCCAGTGTTCGGCAGCCTCGCCTCTATCAGTGCACCCCAGGGCAGCTGTGGCTACAATGTAGCTTCACATCACCAGTGTGTGAATGTGTGTGTGAATGGGTGAATGACTGAATGTAGTGTAAAGCGCTTTGGGGTCCTTAGGGACTAAGTAAAGCGCTACAAACACAGGCCATTTACCATTTGGCAAAACACAATCAATCAATTGAATCAACATGAAAACACCGACTTTTATTGAAGTTTAAAGAGAGCCTAACTAACAAAAAGCCACATTGAAAAGAAAGCCCAGGCCCCCTGGTGGAGGGAAAAAAAAAATGCTCCATCTTGTAATTTACAAGGAATATTTACAACAACTAAGCTCAGGTATGGCCTTGATTTCAGAGGTGCTCCGGCACAGAGCATCAGGAGCTGAAATATGAGGTCGAAGCCTTCATGGTGGGGGAGGTGAGGTGATGCTGATGAGATAAACTAGGAGACTGTGGTGTCTGTCCTGAGGGAAGATGGAGATAGAGAAGTCATCGTCATTGTCACGCTGAGTAATCATCATGTCAGCGCTGGCAAAACAAACAAAACTGCTTTAAAATCCAAGGTGTAACATCTGTGATGAATAACAAACACACTCCAGCAGAGCAAAGTACAGCTGAGTCATCTGCTTTGTTCAGACAGCAGCTGTTGACACAGTTTTTGATTTGTGTCCCAACCAATGACGACCCCCCCCCCCCCCCAACCAACCTGTGACTCACTGTACAGTAAACCCATCTGTCACTTTAATGGAAAGTACATGCCTGTGATATGCTCTGTCTTGATGTTCTCAAAGCCGTGGTGCCTCTGGAACGCTTCAAAGTTGATTGAGGCATCATCCTCTGATAGGCTGTGAGGGACCTGGCCATCGCCGGGGCGACACACCTCAAAACGGATCCATCTGTAGCTAAATAAACAATTTTAAAAAACAAAAACAAAACATAAATACTATAAAGACATTTTTAAGATGTCTATAATGCAAGTGAGCTAAACCTAGAAAAGCTGAATATATCAAGCTGAGAATCCGTTGTTAGGGAGCAGATATCAGTGTTGGGAAGGTTACTTTTAAAATGTATTCCATTACAGAATACAGAATACATGCCCCAAAATGTATTCTGTAACGTATTCCGTTACGTTACTCAATGACAGTAACGTATTCTGAATACTTTGGATTACTTAATATATTATCATGCTTTTTACAACAACGTGAATGTACTATTGCTGTGTGATTTATTACTATTACTGAAGGTCCGCGACTCCGAACTGTAGTAAAGGGACCTCTGACTAATACGGCGGGGTCCCTGTCGGCTCGTAGCCGAAAACTAGCTTTACTTTGTTGTGTGGGTCAACTTTGCTAGCAGAGACAGAGAGAGGCGTTGAAAGGCTGCTCCAACGGAACTTATTGTTTTCGGAGGAAAACACGAACACGGTGTACAGTCGAGTCTTAATAGCTTACTTACAACTGGGCTCGTCAGGCTCTCTTCTAGGCTGAAGTGGTTATTATTATATTTACATGCTTCCAGCTCCCGTTTTTCCTCGATGACAACTCCAACCTTTCCACTCCCCTTTTTCTCCCTCCTCGCGCTCACAGACCCATAAGGTGTATGGCAGTCCATTCTCCCTGCAACATGGACTACACTGCCCATGATGCTACATTCTTTAGAGCTATGCTTGTAGCATTCTGCCTGTTAGCTTAGCACAACAACAACAACAACAACGAAAAGGCGCTCTCTCACCCAGGAAACACACAGTCACAGAGAGAGAGAGCGTCGCCCTGTAACCATGGCAACCGTAATGCTGCCGCCTGGAACAACAGAACGTAGCTGTCAAACAAAACCCAAACAGTCCTGACCCGCGACAAAATGAAACAGGGAAGTACCGCAGTGTAATCCATTTATTTCAACAAAGTAACTGTATTCTGAATACCACCTTTTTAAACGGTAACTGTAACGGAATACAGTTACTCATATTTTGTATTTTAAATACGTAACGGCGGTACATGTATTCCGTTACTCCCCAACACTGCAGATATGCACTTACTTGCTACACTTGCGAGCTCCGGGACAACTCTGGATGAGATTCTGGATGGTGGGATGAGAGAAGCCAAAGAAGTCTGCTCCTGATGGAACAATCGACACCATGGACTTGGAACTAAGAAGAATGTGCAGAAGGATTTATTTTAACTGAAGGTGACCAAAACTAATTCAAGTTGTACAAGCAGGTTAAGTGACTGGAAGACAAAAGCTTTGTCATGTTTGCTCATTTGTTCAGAATGTGGCGGTGAAGTTGTGCTACCTCACAGACGCGATGGCCTTCAGTAGATTGGCATGGCACGTCAGGGCGGAGGAGGCCACGATCGCATTCTGAGGGTCCTCTTCAGGCACGATCTCAAACTGGAGATGGAGGGTGTTTGGAAAAAATTATTGTTTAAAGTAACAAATCTTAATCTTAGTGTCGTGTGTTCACCTAAAAGTAAACCGAATTTATATAAACATGTATCAAAACTTGCATGCGAGATGAGAACTGACCTGTGGGCCTGTTCCCCCGTCCTTGATTTGGCAGGTGTAGAGGCACTGCTGCTCGGGGTTTTTCATGCTGGCAAAGATGCGCGTGCTGCAGAAGCCCACTGGGTAGATGGCACACTCGTCATGAAACAGCATTCTGTCTGTGATGATCTGGAGAGCAGACAAGAAGGATTCAGTCATCAGTATTTCGAGAGGCTTGACTGTGTCCTCTAAAGCTCACTTTATGCTAAAGATTGGAACTTTAAAACCTCAGCTCAGAGGTTTACTGTCACTGAGACACTGACCTCGCCCAGACTGTAGACTGTCAAACCTCCCAGTACTATGGGAAAGACAGGACGGCCAGAAGAGTCAAGAGGGATGGGTTGCACCACCTTCCGTGAGCCATCTGCGAGTTTTCTCTTCTTGGACATCTTCTTTGGAACTAAAAGCCCAATTTCAACACAATTTAGTTGTATACAGCAACACAAGGATGTCATTTTCTGTCTTAATAAATATTTGATCGTAACACTCACGTTCATCCTTTCCATTCTCCCTCCCCCGCTCCTTCCTTTCCTTTTTGGGTTTTTTAAGTGCTCCTTCTTCGCCTGTTGGCACTGTTGATGACACACTGTGAGTAGTGGACAGACCTGAAGCCCCAGAAGGACCTGAGGACAATGCCACTGGTGGTAAAGGTAGATGAGCGCTTGAGCTGGGTGTGGGCAGTAGCTCCCCCTCTGACAGAGACTGGTATTGCAACAAGGATTTTAGTAAGAACCTGAAAATAAAAAAATGAATGAATACCATGTGCCATTAGAGCAAAAGCACATCATTCCGCATGTCACACAGCAGTCACCTGTACTCACCTCCGCTCCTCCTTTGCTCTCAGAAACTTTTCTTCTATGTGAGCAACTTCATCACAGAGAGCTGCATTTTCCTGTTGGCAAAATTACACCTCGGTGTGGTCAGATTGGATAACATACTTTTCATGTCCTAGTCTACACTTAGACACTTTTGGGGTATCTAATAAATTTGGACCCCCTTTATCTTTCAGAGCAGCATTAATTCTCCATAACAGAATCAACAAGGTACAGGAAACATTAGAGATTTTGGTTCATATTGACAAGACAGCATTACACAGTTATCCATGACGTGAATATCCTGTTCTACCACACTGAGGACTGAGGTGACTGAGAAGGTCATCGTCTCATGACTCACCATCATGTTCAAGAAACCAGTTTGAGACAATCTATGCTTTCTTTTGACATGAAACACCATATTGCTGGAAGAAGCCATCAGAAGATGGACACACTGATCACGAGCGCCCAAAAGTGTGCCAGAAAAAAGCCCTCATCCCACATACCGCACACCTCTTACACCACCAGAAGCCCGAACTTTTTTTTGTTCTAACTGAGTTAGTGCCTTCCTTTCTGCTTGAAGCAGTTTGCGCATTCTCCTCTGACCTCAACAAAGCACTTTCATGTTGAGAACTGCTGCTCATTGGACATTTTACTTTTTTGCACCATTCTTTGTAAAACTCAGCAGTTTCTAAAAGACTCCAACACCAACAACTAAATCAGATTCAATTAAAAATGGATGTCTCGATCATATCTACATGCCTAAATGCACTCAGTTGTTGCCATGTGATTGGCTAATTTGCATTATTAGGTAATCAGGTGTACCTACTAAAGTGGCTGGTGAGTTTATATGCATGATGTAAGACTGTTTATTTTTATGGAAACATCATTTACTTACAAATATCATGGCACGAGCAGCTTTGCGCAGCCGGAGGTACTTGAGCCTATACTTTTCATTCTGGTTCTTTCGTGGACCCCTCTTCCCCTTGGCCTTATGCTCAGAGGAGGTAGTGGGAGATGGGAAGGTGGGTGCTGAGACTCCTGACCCAGAACCAGAGATGGTATTCTGCTGCGGCGAGCTGAGGAAAGACTGGGCGGTGAAAGCCTGCAGGGCCTGTTGCCGCTCCTCATCAGTCTGCAAGGGGTCAGAGATGTAGGGGAGACAAAGACAGAGGATTGTTCATTTGTAGCACGAGTTCCTGAGTGTTAAGTCTAATTGTTGAATGTTTGTCATTATGCTTCTTAAATTTGTAAGATCTTAGTTCAATCTATAGGGTCAAGACATTCCTTTGTCCCTGACCACCTCTCCAGCCACTCTATGCTGGGGGAGAATTTTTACACATCCCTTGTGAAGATTGTTTGATGTTTGGTAAGCTTCCTGCCCTTTGTATGGCTTCACTGTGTTATGCATGGTGAACCATACATTGGGTGTGGGGGGGTTACTCTCTATATGACCAGGATGTTGTTAGAAACAGCAGGAGGAAACACACACACACACACACACACTCACTCACTCACTCAAACACACACACACACACACACACACACATTCTCACATGCATACAGATGTTTACACATACACACACATAGTGCCTTGTCTTAGAACCATTTGGGGGGTTTTATGGTGGGCGTTGCTTTGCTGTGATGTGTATTGTGTGAACTGTTTTCCCAATAAAAGGCAGCAAGCGGAGGCCATCGTTGGGGTCATTGTGGTAGGATTCAGAGTGCTTTCTGAGACACCGGCTGGGGCCTCCCTTGCTAGCAAATCAAAGATGTTCATCTTGTTTTGGTCGTTAACGAGAAAAAGTTTCTGAACCAGCGGGGCTTGTGGAAACACAGAGCCAACACTGAGCCTAATGCTTGTGCTTTCCTCAGAATGGTGAAATGTACACAAAAAACAAAACAAAACACAGATGCAGCTTCCACTAAAAGTGCTTTTTGACAAATAACAAAAGTTCAACCAAACAAAAGATGCACAAGAAATTAAAACAAAACTGAACTCCCTGTCTCAGCTTATTTCACTCAGACACAGGCTTAATGCAAAAATGCTAGTTGTAATAATGTGAACTTTTAATTCTGTATATATGATTTTTTTCAATTACTTAGAACAGTTTTGTGTATCCCTCTACACTTCTGGGTCCGGCTCTTTTGTGAAAAGAAAGGCTTCCATATTTATCCATAACCAACAGCAGGGCATACAAAGCAATGCAAATTTGCAGCACCTTATAATATATTTAGGTTTGGTATAACAGTGCCATTAGTATCTCAGATGACTCACCAGCAGAGCAAAGACTCCGTTTCTGTTTTCAATCCTCTTGAATCTCCTGCTGCCTTTTTGTGTCTGAAACATAATGCGAGACTGAGGCCAAATGCACGGGGCAGGAAAGGCTGGGTTTGATTCACACAAGCTGGGGGTCAATTTAGATGAATTCAATCATTATAAGATCACAGTTTAAAGGCCCGCACATCAGAGCGCACAGAGAACTGTCTGTTCCGATTACAGCCCAGAAATGTCTGCCTCGTTAAAAAAATGATGCAAAACAAATAAAAGTCAAAGAAGCGGGATGGGAAAACAAAGGATGCTGACAGAAATGCAAATGGTGTTTGCACCAAATCCACTCAACAGGTGATGGTGTAATTTACTGCACTCAACAGCAGAGGCTGCTGTGAGGCTGAGTCTCAAACATTTCCCTTACCTCGCGGTACATGACGGCTTCCAAGCTTGATTTTGCACTGCCAAGGAGAGAACAACGAGATGAGCAAAGTCTAAAGGATCATAGTGAATTACAGAAAACCATATCTCCCTCCTCCCTTGTACCCACTGAAAGACAGCAATCTTGCACACTCTTGGTTTTCATGAATTTGTTCTGATGCTGTCCAACTAAAGCTCATGAAAACTTATGAAACTTGACTTTCAGATATGCTCTAATAACCTAGACAGTTAAAGTGAAGAGAACACTGTACTTGGATTGAACAAGTCCCCTGTCGATGATTCTCTGTTTAATTTCCTTTATGTGCATGGGACCTCCCGCTTCCTCCAAAACAATCTATGTAAGAGAAAGAAAGAAGAAAAAAAACTTGCTACAAAACCAAACGCAAAAGACCCTCACTGCTGTGAATGTTACTGAAATGTCACAAATATATGGCCCATACCTGCGCAGCATCGAGCCACGTCAGGTTCGGTTTCTCTGCTATTTCGCTGGGTGGTTCACTGCAAACAGGAAATAAAACATCAGTGTCCTCTGGTGTAAGTTATCTCCTTGATTTATTTGTACTTTAAAATTTTGGCATAATTTCCTGCAAGCACACCCACTTTATCTGGATACATGTTCATATTGCTTATGCAGAGGAATGACAAAAGGAAAAGTCTATTGCCCTTTAACCTTACAGTGCTGGGAAGTGATGACTTCTTAGAAGCATTTCAATAAATTCCCATAATAGTACATTTCTATGCTGACGGTGCCTCCGCTCATAGGACTCATGGGGTCACTGAGTATAATGATTATTATTATGTGAATCACATCAACTATGGTGTATGGACGAACACTAAAGGATGAAATATATTTTAGAAACATGACACAC
Organism: Astatotilapia calliptera; assembly: GCF_964374335.1. Lineage (NCBI taxonomy): Eukaryota > Metazoa > Chordata > Actinopteri > Cichliformes > Cichlidae > Astatotilapia > Astatotilapia calliptera. The sequence goes on along the minus strand of NC_137435.1, from coordinate 23,161,284 downwards.
TAAAGCTGTTCTGGCAGTATATGATGCCATAAGACCTTACTAAGACACATTTTCTCTTTCCTTGAATTTGTCAGTGATCTGAGGATTCTTCTGCTCTTAGCTGTACCCTAACTGAACATGGTGGTAAATAGACTGGTTTCGTATATAGAGGGTTTCTACTCTGCTTGAGTATTCAAAACACTTGAAATTCTATAATCTATGTCAATACTAGCATTATATTTCTTAATCCAAAATAAATGAAGTTACAGTAGACAGTAACATTTTAAAATGACGTATTATAAATCTGATTATTTTGAATCACCTCTCTAGAGTTTCAGTGGTGCCAGACAGAGTTGCAATGCTGTCCAGAGCAGGAAACAGAGAGTAGTTCCCCTGTCCATCAGCCTCCATCTCAGATTCAAACGTGTTGAGGGATTCCATGGAGGGCAGGTATGAGCATCTGCGAAGAAACGTCAATGAGAAAATATCTAGCTGCGTTTCAGTCTACAGGCGTGCCTCACTGCAGACCTTAAGCAAGGCAAACACTGACTTCTGCACAATAACATCAGGTACAGTAAGGACCAGCTACAAGCAAAACCTACCCAAATGAAACTGCAGCAAACACTTATTTGACTTCGTGCTCCTCACTATTAGTTTCCGTGTCAACCGGAACCTTCGTCCGTCCTCATTGCATTGTTTACAGTCAGAGCGGCTAAATGCTAACATCAACTAGCTAGGAGTCATTGGCTAGGAGCAGTTTCCGTGTTTAAATCCAGACTTGAAAGAATACATATTTCACTAGTGTGGTCCAACTCGTGAACATATTTGACGTTGGGTTAAAAAAAAGCGAATATCTATCACAGTTTTACTGTAGCATAGTAAAGGTATATGAGAATCAAGAAGTCTTGTATCGGAACCAAAGACGGATGAGCACTTTACCGGATATCCGGTGTACATGTACGGCTCGTCAAAATAAAATCCGAAAGTTACACTTAGAAAAAAAACCCTTTTCCATTATTTTATTTACATTTTTACTTATCTGTTACTACTGTACTGCACCTCTTAAGTGTTTCACAGTATGAGTGATGATATTCTGCTTTTAATCTTTTTTTAAGGAAAATACTAATAAAATAAAAAATAAAATAAAATAAATGTTTATTAAGCAATTTTGATAGGAAATTGCTTAATTTTAGAAATTTTTTTGCTCTTTTTTGCTGTTTAGTTGTTTTCTTTTAGAATCATTCATCTTAGCAGTAGGATTTACATGAAAAGAGAAACAAATTAAGTTTGAGTGAAAATGTACATTTTTTGCACTCTCTGGTCGACTGACTCAGTGAATCAAATGACTCAAAAAACTCGATTCACTTTGGTGAGTGTCCCAAGAAGACAGCTGTGGCCAGCCCAAATGACTACAGGCCTGTTGCACTTACGCCTGTAGTGATGAAGTGCTTTGAGAGACTGGTCTGTCAGCACATCAGGGCCGGTCTGCCTCCCACTCTGGACCCCCACCAATTTGCCTACAGGACAAATCGTTCCACCGAGGACGCTATCACCATAGCGCTCCACACTGCGCTGAGTCACCTGGAGCACCGAGGAAGCTATGTGAGAATGCTCTTTCTGGACTTCAGCTCAGCATTCAATCATATCATCCCGGAGATCCTGGTCCAGAAACTGTCTCACCTGGGACTCTCCACCCCCATCTGCCTCTGGATCAAGGACTTCCTGACAAATAGACCACAGTCTGTCAGACTCGGCCCCCACCGGTCCAGCACCATCACACTCAGCACCGGGTCTCCACAAGGATGTGTTTTGAGTCCCCTCCTGTTTACGCTCTACACATCCGACTGCTCCCCTACCCATCTCTCAAACACCATCATAAAGTTCGCGGATGACACCACAGTGGTTGGACTCATCTCAAGGGGGGGATGAGTCGGACTACAGAGATGAGGTCAACAGACTGACTGAGTGGTGTTCAGTTAACAACCTCCAACTGAACACCACGAAAGCTAAAGAACTTATCTTGGACTTCAGGAAGGGCAGAGCAGACCCGGCCCCACTTTACATTCACGGGAACTGTGTGGAGAGGGTACACTCCATGAGGTTTCTGGGCGTGTAGATATCTGATGACCTCTCCTGGACTGCAAATACTACAGCGGTGGTTAAAAAGGCCCAGCAGCGTCTCCACTTTCTGAGAGTGCTCAGGAAGAACAACCTGGAGGAGAGGCTGCTGGTGACATTTTACAGAGCCACCATAGAGAGCATCCTAACGTACGGCATAACAACATGGTATGCAGGGTGCTCAGCTGCAGACAGGAAAGTACTGCAGAGGGTCATCAACACAGCCCAGAAGATCACTGGCTGCTCTCTGCCCAGCCTGGAGGTCACTGCAAACTCTCGGTACCTCAGCAGAGCTGGCAATATCATCAAGGACCACTCTCACCCCAGCAACCAACTGTTTGAACTATTACCGTCAGGCCGACGGTACAGGTCACATAAAACCAGGACAAACAGATTCAGGGATAGCTTCTTTCCCAGAGCTACCAACATAGTAAATAAGCACAAAAACAATTGAACCTATTCCATACCGTCACTGTCATTATATTATGCTGCTATTCATACTGTCATTATATTAATGCTGCTATCCTGTATATATTGTACATACTATTGTTTGAGTACTTACGATTGTTTTTTTTGTACTTTTTATATTTTACATTTATATTTATTATTGAAACTTGCACCAAGGGAGTGGCACTCCAATTTCGTTGTACTCTGTACAATGACAATAAAGGCTATTCTATTCTATTCTATTCTATTCTATTCATTGAAACTCGATTCAATAAAAAGAATCAAATTTTAAAAAAGAATGTTGTTGTTACGTTATGTTATGACATCATCATGTCATAACATGCTTTTGATCTGTGAATCCTTAAATCCGGGTAAGAAGCCCAAACTGTCAGTCCGTTTACTTGTAACACTCGAGATTGCAGCATTCAAAGGTACGCCTGAGAAAAATTTTAAAATAGTTGAATCTTTAAGACAGTCACTTCATCAACACTCTGACATGTCTCAGAGTAAACACGGCAAAAGCCAACAAGCTTACGCTGGCTTTACTACAATGGACCACCAAAATCCAGAGCCAAATTCTGATGAAACACATTTCCAGCTTCCACTCAAGAGGAAGCGAGGCCCGGATTATGTTGCACAGAATTGCAGAAGTGACGACAGCTGCTCTCCACCAAGGAAAAAAAGACGAATCTGTGAAGAAAAAAAACTGTGTTGAAAAGACAATACAGTCAGATTTCCAAAGGCAGCAAAAACAACTCTGAGAGCTACTCTCCAGAGAGAAAGAGGATGAGAATAGAGATAGAGAAGAAAGAAACAGCAGTGAGTCCGAGCATCCAAGAAAGTTCTTCGTCCAGCATGGTCCAATTCCAAGTTCAGGAAACAAACGCACTTGTCCAGCTTCCACTCAAGACAATGCAAGGCCCGGATTATGCTGCACAAAATTGCAGGACAAGTGCTGACAGCTGCTCACCACCAAGGAAAGAAAGACTTATCTGTGAAGAAAAAAATGTGTTGAAAAGACGATACAGTCAGATTTCAAAAGGCAGCAAAAAGAACTCTGAGAGCTACTCTCCAGAGAGAAAGAGGATGAGAGTAGACACTGAGAAAAAAGAAACAGCAGTGACTCGGAGCATCCAAAAAAGTTCTTCAAGGACTATCCAACTCCAAGTTCAGAAAAAGAACAATATGAACTTGAGTGATACCAAAAACTCTCAAAACACACCAAAAGACAACAAGAGGCCAGAACAAGCAGCAGTGACACAGAACATCCAAAAAAGTTCTTTGTCAAGGTCTATCCAAGACCAAGTTGAGAAAATGGATGTTACGACCTCGAGCAATACCAAAAGCTCTGAAATCACACTGAAATACAACAAGAGGCCAGGACAAGCACCAGTGACACAGAGCAGCCAAAAAAGTTATGCGCCAAGGACTATTCAACACCTAGTTGAGAAAATGGACGTTACGACCTCGAGTGATACCAAAACCTTCGAAAACACTCCAAAATACAACAAGAGGCCAGGACAAGCACCAGTGACACAGAGCAGCCAAAAAAGTTGGACGCCAAGCACTATCCGACTGCTAGTTAAGAAAATGAACAATATGACCTTGAGTGAAACCTCTGAAAACACACCAAAAGACAACAAGAGGCCAGAAGCAGTAGTGACACAGGGCGTCCAAAAAAGTCCCTGAGCCAGGACTATCCAACTCCCAGGTCACAAACGATACGGCCTTCGGCTAAGGGAAAAAAACAAAAAAAAAACATCTCTTACTGTTCTGTTTATTTCTTTAAATGAACACTTGTACTTTTTTGTCATAGAAGAATAAGAATATTAATATGAATATGAACACCAAGGCGTTTCCAGGCCAGCCAAGAGATATAATCTCTCCAGCCTGACTTGGGTCCACCCCGGGGCCAAATGCCTGGTGGCACCCTTGCCTCCATGGGCACCTTAACTCATCACTTTTGACGCAGAGAATGTATTTTATTGACTAATATTAGTAGGCTGAAGCCTTTTACTTCTACTTACTTCTGATTGGCTTGTACTATATATTAATATGCTTTTTTAAGGATCAAGACATGGGTGTGTTTTTCCAGCTTCATTAACAGTTGTTTTTTCAGAGATAAGATGTCCTCACATCTTCAGCAGTAACGTTAATCCATATTGCATGTTTTGTATGATAAATTTTACCCATACCCTGCAGAATGAGAGACAGAGCTGCCGGGCTATGTAAAAAGTGTAAGGGGGCGTGTTCACGGTCACGTCCAGTGGGTGTGTGGGCAGAGACGCTCCGCCACGAGTTACTACTGAGCAGACTCTGGCTCCAAAAGTGGAACATGGCAGCTCCCACAAGCGGGATATTTTGGCTTCATTTTTGCACAATGGGAGGAAGTGCTGTCGTGTCGTTCATCTTTTATACAGTAATTGGTTAAGACCAATCAGCAATCTTCTCCTTAAGAAATTTCAAAAATATACAAAACAATATATATAACTTCATAAGTCGACAAAAATAAAATCCAGAAAAATCATGTAGCTTTTCAGATTCACGATTCTTTCGGTTGTGTCATGGTCCTGGGTCGGTGACCCAGCGCTTTTAGTTATCATTTTCTAGTTTATGATGATGATGATTATTATTGTTTGAGTTCTGTGTGTTATATTTTCGATCTGCCTCTGAGTCTGCATCTGAATCTGTCTGTTTAGTTCAATGTCTTGTCTGGTTCCATGTATCTGAGTTTCCTGTTTTATTGTGAAGGTCCGCGTCGTATGTGAGTGTGATCAGTTTACGTTTCCCCTGTCCCGTCAGCCCAGATTCCTCCCAGCTGTGTTGCCCTCCTGTCTCTCATCCCCTGATTACTGGTGTGTGTATTTAAGCCCTGTGTGTTCTCCTGCCTGTTGCCGGTTCGTCTGTGTTCCTCCGTGTCAGTCTGTTACCCTGTGTTCCACGGTGTCCTGTTCCTTGTCTGCGTCTCTCTGCTATTCATCATCCGTTGTCATATGCTCCCAGGTCTGTTATTTTAGTTCTCCCAGTTTAGGTGTCTTTAGTTGTTTGTTATGCCCCACTGTTTGTTTGCCACTACACCTCTGTAAATAAAACCACCGGTATCTCATCCACTGCCTGCATCTTGGGTCCTCCTTCTATATCCACACGGCTCGCCTCGGCAGCCGTGACAGGTTGCATCATAAAGATGTTTCAAGTTCAAGTTTATACACTTAACCTTAAGTTGAGGTCTTTCATGTCTCTTTAACAAAAAACAGAAACAAAATCCCTATTCAGAAATCTCTCTTCTATATGATGGTTTGTGTGTGTAAACGTGTATGCGTGTCTGTGTGTCCACACACAGCAAGCATTTGTTTGGCCTGCTGATATGGCGCCTCGAGCAAAAATCCTGGCCACGCCCCATCCCTTAAGATCCCGCTCCAAAGTCCTATTAACCTACAGATTTAGAAAGAAGACGCTGCATTGTTAACTCTGAGGGAGATGGAGAGTTAACAATGCAGCAATTCTTTCTGGCTTCTGTGCTTTTTTTTTTTTTTTAATGTAGTGTTTTAGGTCAAATGTGAGGCATTTAATATATGCTGATTTAAAACTACTACGCCGCTGCAAATAGTTACAAAATAGTTGTCAGGTGTGGAAATGGCCGTAGTACCTTTTCAAAATATATCCTGCTCCTTTTTTTCCCAGCATGTCAAGGAAGTAGATGAGAAAAAACTTTACCACTATGAAATATAATTAGTGGATTTTTTGGGGGGGCAGCAGCTTATTGTGATTAAAAAGTCAGAGGTGAGTGCTTTTTGACATAGATTACCAAGAAGGCTGTAACAATGATACACCTCATGTCTGACAAGGAAACATCTTGCTGTAACTCAAATTTATAGTAATTTGAATGGCATGACCTTCTATGTTAAGGTACTGTGTTTAGAGATGGCTACCATACTTGAACTCCTTACAAGATTCCGCTCCAGCAGCTGTTTTAGATTGAGATGTGCACAAACAGTATTTCTCTCTGCGTTTTCAGATAATGTCTTTACCCATTCTTCATGATGGCTTGTGTGGTTGAGACTTATTTGATGTTTGCGTGATTGTTTTTATGTGCTGAAAATGAATCACCAATTACAAGGACATCTTGCATGTTTAAATATTCCTGACTGTTGGAGATTAGAACATCTAACATGATCAGCATTTCCTGTCCAAATTACACCAGCACTACCACCTGTTTTTTATCAAAACGTAATTGCAATAAAATGGTCAACATTCTCTTAAATCTGTTTAGAAGCAGTTCTAATCTTTTTTTAAATAGTTTTTCTCTTTAAGACAACCAAATATTTTCTACAAATTAAAGGGTACATACACCAAGGATATCTAACCAAAGTGAAATATAGATATATTTTTTTCTTAGACGTGCCTGATTCAGTGGAAGTGAATGAAATTTCCCTTGTGGTGCGTCTGCATAATTTATAGATCGTACTGTAAATTGAACAACTTTTTGACAATTATCAGAGGACAAACTGAGAGTGGGGATTTGCTGTTGTGCATAAATGAAATCAACGGTACACACTTCCACTGCACTGGAGTGTCAGAAATTTTAGTAACAGATATTTTGACTTTTGGCAGTAAAGCTAAAACTCAGAGGAGAATTTTTGGTAACTAACCATTTGAAGGTCTCCTACTCTTGTGAGTTGTATCATTTGTACTGGATCACCTCATAGGCCTGTTCTTGCTCTGTGGCTCAACCATAACACATGAAACACTAAACTATAAAATCCTTAATTTATCCATATCCATGTTCAAAACGGTGACTCAGGCTTCTTCCGTTATTGGAGCTCGTCTTATGTGGCTTTACAAACTGTGTGGTCTTATTTCCGAAATTGCAGCATCTGAGCAAAGCATGTGAGCGTTTCACAACGTAACAGTTCAGACACGATCGAGAAAAAACACAGCAGCTTAAATTGTTTCCCAATGTTTTGCTGTGTCACTGCATGTTGATATATGCAACTCATATCAGTCCTGCTAGTTGCATGTTGTCATACCTAAAGAGGGCAGAGAAACTGTAGAAATTGTAGAATTGTACATCCTGTTTTTGCCTTATAGAATAGAATAAATAGAATAGCCCTTTATTCTCATTGTACACGTACAATGAAATTGTGCTTTTTTTTCTTTTTTGTTAAGAATAAAATATGTGAAATATATATGTTTTAATCAATCACTGTACCAGTTTCCTATTTACCCTAGCAAAATATAAAGAAAAGAGTGGGGACTCAAGACTGTTACAATACTATATGAATCACATATTCTGAAACTTAGCGTCCTCTCCTGTTGTCAGAAGTTGTGTGAGCCTCCAGGTCCTATGAAAGGGTGTGTGTCACCAAAGATAATCCCATAAACCAGGGGATCATTTGGCATCAACACCCTTATAACCCACTAACACCATAACAAAGATACATTCCCAAATGAATTCCTAACATCCGCCCTTGAAGACGATTGCATGTTTGCTGTAACATTGTTTACCTGTTTCAAATTCAGTGGGGACATTTCTAGTTTGGGCAGCTCCTGTTTGTTTTCAAGTGTGCCACATCAATAAGAGTGATGTGAAGTAGAAGTTTACTTAGTGACTCTGAAGTCACTGTATTATCATTACAACGGCTTTGTCAGTTTTGCCAGTCCACGTCATATTTCTGTACAATATAAAATTCTCAGTAACTGAAATATTGATTAATGAGTGAAGATGTGAGATGAAAAAGGTGATGCGTCACATTTAAGACATCACAACAATGAGCTGAGACAATTTACACAGGAAGAAATGGAAGATGATTTTTTTTATATGATTACTATAATGTTGTCACAGTCCTCCTGTGTTTCTCCACCGTCTCTCTTTCTGTGCCTACAACAGCCCAGCGGAGTTCAGAGACAGTGTTTGTTACTTGGTGGAGTTTCTGCTGGGGAGACTCAGAGGATCGGGGACCTGGATTCACAGAACCTTCCTTCTATTGGATTTTGTACATATTGGGACTTTCGAACTGAGCACTTCAAAAAGACCATATAGCACTATCTGCACCAACACTGTAAATAAACTCACTGAACTTTCCTTCCCGAGTCCTCCGTTTGAGTCCGGCCAGACTGATCATGACAGATTTATTTTATAATAAATAAAACCCATTTTTACATCACATTACTTTGCTAATGTTTTTGCCTTCAAGGATAATCTTCAGGCACTATAGTAAACACTCCATGAGACAGGGATAAACAGCCCAGCAGTACTATTCAAAAACAGAGACATCTTCTTTTCTGTCTGCTATCCATTATCCTCTTAAAAGGGCAGCCGCGACAGTCTGAGGTGCATATTGTTCTGATAAAACATCAATAAGAACGCACAGTAAAAAAGGAAAAGCTACCACAGTGGAGAAAAAAGAGGAGTTGAGCTGATAACACAGCGGGAGGAGCTGTTATGATCCGTTTTATCTTCCTGCTAAAAAAGGTTGTTTAGATCATGTTTTTGTGCTGATGTTGTCATTTTGAGAGAGACGCTTAAATAGTTTTATCCCAAATTTCCTCATTATTTTGTCTATTTTTTGGGAGGGGGTATAGGTACAGTGTGCTAAAGCTGCTGCAGGCGGGAGCATCCAATTAAATGAGGCTTATGTTTCCAAAACCATCGAATTAAAGCATAAACCACTCTATCAAGAAAAAATAATGCATTTGCCAACATTTTTGTGTTTTTATATTGAACATTCAATCAATATTTTTGTGTTTTAATTAATACAATAATGTTTAATGTAGCGTGAGCGTCACTAGTGTGCATTGAGAGGCTGTCATTTGCAACAAATCTTAAGAGCAATTTAGAACAAAAGCCTTTCCCCTGCACTTTTTGGGGTATTTGCATATTGTTTTTGCTAATAAGAATATGTAAGATTCCAGCATTGCAAAGATAGTCGTGGGGCACTTCACAAATATTCTGTTTTATTGAGGTGAGTTTAATAACAAACATCCTGTTGAGTTCACTGGTAAGCTTTTTAGAGGTTTCCTGAAGGTGTAATTTAACTGGATGTACATTTTGAAAGAAGATTTGAGTACATGGGTTTGAATACGTGTAGAGTACTGACAAAAATGTACACCTTACATTTGACTCTCACAGTATAAGTACTTAGTATATTCATGCACAGATTAAGAAGTATTACTACCAATGTACAACAGCAACGAATGAGACACAGGATTAGTATAATCAGAGATAGGGTTAGTATAATTCACATACAAGTACACATATGCTTAAAAAATGTAGCACAACTACTATACCGCTACATGGTTATCTTAGCTTAACATATTCAGAGGGTTTTTTGTAATTTTATAACTGAGGAATTCTCGCTGTCTTTCTCACGTCTGTTTCAATTCAGCATCCCAGCCAAGACTTTCCTGGAATTACATTCACCACTTGTTTTTGTCTGAAGTCATACTGGTAGGATTTTGTTCCACAGAGGAGAAAGATGCTACCTGTGAAAAGAAAATCATACAAAAACAGTGAGTGGATGTATCTCAGCTCACACTATGATTTCCCCCCCTCTAAAGCATACAGAGCTTTGGTGCCAAAATCCACCCACATGTTAAGTGAGAATGAAACAGTAAGTAAAACAGAGCGTGAGACATGGCTCCTGTAGATCCTTTAAGTGTGAGTGAGTGGAGTGTGATTGCCTGGCATGTGCACAGCCATGTTTGCCTCTGAATAGTATTCTATTTCTACTTGTCAAATTTATATCGTTCCTGAAACTAGATGGTGTTTCAAAGTGTGTTTGGTGTGGTAAACTCCACCCGTCTACTACCTAAACCTAAACTCGGTTTTAAAAAAATGAAAAAAGAAATTACAACTTCTATTTCAGTTGTACTCTATTTGCAGCTGGCTGCTAAGGTCCACATTTTGAACTTCCTGAGTCTTTTTTTCCTTTTTATTTTTTTACCTTGTAACTTAAATGCAGCATCAACCCTTCTGGGGACTCCAGACCAATCGTTTCGGATGAGTCTGGGGAAGCCAGGGTCCATTCTCCTATTGTGCTCATCATACCTGATCATTCAAATATATAAAGTTGAAATATATGAAAAACATTAGTACATTTTTTAGTGTGGCAATGTCAAAGACATTTAAAGCAAAAACATCATTTACTTAATGCCAGAATTAACCGTTGATTATTATATGCTGATTATATTTGTTGCTTCTTTTTGCTTATATTTTAGTAAACTGAATGTAGTTCAATTTAGACTAGACAGAAGCTTAGTGATTTAAGCTAGTGTGTGATATTTACAGACCAAACAACTTATCGATTAATGGCAGAAATAACAATGAGGTTGGGGTCAGTTTAGCTCCAGCTATAATCAGCCATATACAGGTCAGGTTGTCCTGTGACTTTCATCATGTTAAAGTATAAATCAGAACAGAGAACAATTCTAACTGTAAAGCGGCACTTTAAAAAGTTACCTGTAATAAAACTCTCCTACGAAGAACATTGTTTTCCCGTATTCGCTGACATGCACAGCAGCATCAACCCGCCTGACTCTGGAAGAGAAGCCGTACTCGTAAATGGAGCCAGCGCGACTTTTCATCTTAAGCTGTTCAACCACCCAGTACTTATGACCTGGAAAAACACAGCCATGTCACTGGATTTGGGGACACTATGAAAAACAGCAACGTACCACAATCCCTGCCAAACTCAATGAGCCTCTTGCATGAACTGCAACACTTATGTTGCACAAGGCTGTAATTTGCGTGTTCTGCTACTGGAAATCAAGCCTTGTCATGCTGACAACGTCTAAGTGATGCTTCGCAGGCTGCCCATTACTGTACCGGTGAATATGTACGCCACGCCTTTGGCTGGGATGTCATAAGCGGCATCAATCTGAGAACTGATGCTCGGTAAATATGTGGTAATGTGGCCTTGTGTTAAACGATTCCAATAAGTTGTCCTTGTTGTTCTCATCCACATGTGTCTGCAATGAAACAAGAAAAGTGAGTTGCTGTTGAGAGGTTATTTAAGATGTTGTGCACCTTTAAGTGGCAATACATTGTACCTGTTTTTAAAGAAACAAATCTCATTTTCAATCAGTGTTACTGCATCAAAAAGTTGGGGAAATGTTGGGTCACATTTTTTTGAAGCCACCTGGGTTTCCATCTTTTTGTTGGGCCTACCTGTGAAATAGTCACATAGAAAACATTGTATATAATATATAATACGCTCTGAGAATTTTATTTCAGTGTTTAACGATTTATGAATTCAATATTTCAAATGTTTTATGTTTTGTTCTTTACCATACAGAGTTTGGATACCCCTCACATCATCGTTAGAGAGCGAGTACTTGGCATTGCTCTGATGTCTGTAATTGGGGTACATGATAGCAGAGGGGTCTCTAGAGTGAGTCAAACCAAGTGAGTGGCCAAGTTCATGAGCTGCAACACTCAACAGGCTGTAACCTGAAACACAGTTGCAAATAGTTGTTATTATTTCATTACAAACTGCTGGAATGCTTCTGTCTGGCTCAGAATATGTATTTAATTCCCAATTTTTGCCTAGTGTCATCTTTGGGCTTTCAAACTGCATTCATGTTTTGACTGACAAACCTTGAGTCCCTGCCGTCCATGTTTCATCCTCATCAAAGTGCACATCTCCACCCATCCCCATTCCTGGCATGAAGGCATGAGCCAACACGCCCCCAGGTCCATCGAAGGGAAAGAAATCTCCATGAGCTACAGGAAAACACAGGATCTGATTTTTATTAATCATAATTAAAAGTCACGATTAAAAGTCCTTAGACACGTTTTCACAGTTACTTCTGCGAGAAAAAGAGAAGACAATATCAGCTTTTCGATGGTTGATTTTGATGAACTTCAGCGGGGTTGCATCGCTCCACATCTTCAAGGCTGAACGAACAGACTTTTCCACATCCTCTTTCTTCATGTCTGGAGTGTATCTGGCAATCCTGCATGCCAGCAATTGAGAAAAACATGAGGCATCAGGAACAACATGTTTCAACATATGTTGCTACAAATACTAGCATATCCTCTGGTGGTCAAAAGAAATTTTAAGCAATTTACGAGATTATTTTCTAATTGCAAAAGTGGAATATAAACTCTACAGTATAATATTGTTAATCGTTGCTATTATAGCATTATTTAGCGTTCCTACTATATTTCATGCTATTGCCATCAACAGTTTATTTGCTTTAGATTTATATCTATAAAAAGAAGATTCCTCGTGCTATTCAGGGCCTTCGATCTGCATATTCAAACCTTCATATCCAGAATTCACATTCTTATTCATTCTTATTACATACATATCAATTTTACCTCTTATTACACCACACAGTTGCTGGAATTATGCTGTAAACCACATCATACATTCACAACAAGGAAGTCTAAACCCAGCAAAATGAAAAATAACCAATAAGAAAACTTCATGTTCCAATGAGTCTTTGCAGTACAGAACTATTCATTCAAACTCCCTTTCTATACATGCTTCAACAAACGAAATGTGGAAGTCAAGTAACTAATAAACTTAACTTAAAATAATAGTACAATATTGTAAGATTGTACACTACACTTGTTAATATTTTCTCTCAGAGTTTTTAATCTTTTACGCCATTTGACTACATTCACAAATAACGGCAGATTGCTGTGAAATCTGGGAAACATGGAAAATGCAATCTCACGTGTATGTGATGATGTGGTTCTTCCATTTAGGCCTATTAGGGTAAAAGGCGAAGTTGTCCACATCCGGAACTCCACACCTTGCTTCCTTCATCACATTCAGGGTGTGAGGGTCCATATTTCCTGTTTCCTTCAGACCAAAGAAGTTTTGCATTTCTTGGATCTTCTCCTCCATGGTGGATGCAGACCTCACACTTCTTACTGGAGGCCTGTGGTCTCCCAGATTCAGACTGTAAAACCTCTTGAGGTAATCCTGTTGAGATGAAGAGTTGAGATCTGGACGCTTAGGACGAGGTGTGTAAAATGTAAAGCTGGATTTTATTAATAATTTTTTTACATGTAATCTAAAACATATTTAATTATTTCTCTTCCTTAAACACCTAATAAAATATGTTAAATATGTCAGTCTAGCAAAGATGAGGAAGATTCCCTCCTGCTTATTATTGTAACAGCTGAAAAGAGAGAGCAAGCGAGTTTAAAAAGGAAAAGAAACTGTATCACAGATGTTGGTTCAATTCAGTTTTTTTTCAGATGCTTACACATAAACTTCAAAACAAGTGAAAGGAAAAAAAATGCAGGACGCTTCAAATAGAAATTTTGTGAATGTATCATATGTTTAATAGCAAGAAAACACACACACTGAACTGTAGCACTACTAGTTTAAATAAACGAAATACACTCATAATTCTACCATTTTAATTGAAGCCATTGCAGTCTTCACAGTCTTACATTAAAGGTTCTACAAACATTATCTCCAACATTTCTAACTGAAACAACAATTCTAATTTATATGGTTTTTACACAAAGTTCGTAAGCCTTTCATCCATTCACAAACCTCAGCCAGCTCCACATCCTCAAGCCTCTGCTGATCTTTGTCAATGGGTAGAGTCCACAAGATTTCCACCAACATCAGAGAGCCCAAAACGGGTATCCACAACAAATCCATGTTTTAAATGCACATTTCAACCACGCTTCACATTTTTTATATGGGAGTATTCCTGAGCTTGTTTTGCAATCACATGGCCCCAAAGTGCTCCATGATGGCTGTTAAAGCTGGGTATATTTGCCCCGAGAGGTTTTGTGGTTATAACCTCACAATGAAATGTCTACATATGTCTGGCTTTTCTGTCTATAATGGCGATAATCATATGTACGGTTTGTTCCATAGCATAGAAAACTGCATTTTTTCCTGCTCAGTCAGGTAGGAGAAAAACTTAATGTACACTGTCTCATGTTTATATGCGTCTATACCTCATGTGGATTTCTTTACATCTATAAATCAAACAAACTTCATATGCTGATCAGCAAAGGCATGATTAGAAAATATGATTGGCATAGAAAAACTACAAAAATCTAATAGCAAGTTTTCAATTGTAATTCTTTATTTTGACATGACATGACTACTGATAAATAGAATACCGCTAAAAACTGAGAAGTACAATGTGTTTCCATTTGCCCTCTTTAATTTAGCTAATATCATTGTTGCATGGATTTCAGACAGTACTTTAACAACCAAGCCAGGAATTTGCTTTCTCAACTCCTACAACAAGTTTCTGCGTGTAGTCGTATTTGTAGACTTGTGGTCCCACAAAGAAGTAGATGAAGCCTAAGATGAGAAAAGAAAAAAACAAAAACAACAAAATAAGATTTTTAATATGCAAATGAAATAATTTACATACTGCATTTCTACTTTTTCATGTTAGATTTTCTAGATTTCCTTCCTCCAGTTTGTTGATGTTGATGTCAATGATTTACACAATGAGTGTCTCATATATATCATACAGAAAAATTTTAGTATATCATATCAAGCATTTTAAGTGGTAAATTATACCATTTAAATCTAAGTGGGGAACCACATGCTCTGCTCAGACTGAACTCCACAGAGCTGGTATTGAATTTAAATGAGCATTCCTTTGCTACCAATGATAATGAAACTTGCAAAAGCCATTAAAACACAGCCAAACCTACATCCTAAACAATCAGACAGGATTATCACCTAGTTTGAGTACTGTTGATATGTATGTTAAGTAGTTACTGCATAAAGAAAGATTTAATCAAACAAAAAGCATGCACTTGGTAGGGTGTAATATTTTCCTCACCATCTTTATGAAGAGCTGCATTTATTGTGCTGTTGAGTCCAGGAAAGCCCTCGCTGATGAACCTTGGGTAACCAAAATCCATAACCTTTCGGTTTTCGTTGTAACTGCAAGTAATGTAACCCTGTTAGAACTCATGACTCACAATCATCTGTTTGTCGTTCAAAGATTGGACTAAACATGTAACTTGTGTACAGTGAACCTTTTCCTCTCTCTCCGTGAGGTCCAAATGACAGAGGGAATCCTTTAGTCATATCTGAGCCCAACTTTTTAAAAGTCCATATTGACATCTGCTTTGTCATTTGTCCCTGCTATGGCATTATACCTCCATTAATACCACACAGTCTTTAAACAACACTTTACTGTGGCTAAAATAGGAGAAGAAGAGTATAATTTGATTTAATTCAATTTGCTGTTCCCGCATACATGCATTCATCAAGTCTCTTCTTCCCCGAACTCATAAAAGAAAAACAAAGAAATGGCCCAAGGCATGATAATATAATCCTGTGGAGCAAAAGCAGTTGAGTTAAATCACATCAAATAATCAAGCTCAGCAAAGTAAAATGCCCTAATGTGTGAACCTGCCTGCAAATAAAAGTTTTAATTGCACTGGGGGAAACATTTACTTGATCTTTATCAGATACATGCCATCCATTTATTGTCTTACCTCCAGTAAATATCATGCATAAAGAAGAGAGTTCGTCCTGTTTTGGCGATGTGCACTGCTGCATCTACATCCTGAACCCAGACTGGAAACCCAAAGTGACTTAGTGCTCTGGGCTTTCCCTTCACAAGAGAGCCTTTCACTGTCCAGAACATGGAGTCTGTCCAAGAAAAGAGTATCCTTATAAATATGCATTATTTGTTTATTAATATACATATGCTTTACACATAAAGATGCAAATAAAAACCTGAACTTTTTTTGTTTGACAATAATAAAATTATTGTCAAAATGATTCAATC